>NC_142037.1:83665306-83993377 GCF_982192425.1 Myodes glareolus
TCTGGGATTTGCCCCAAAGAGGGATGTATTGCTTGGGTTTTCCATACCCTTCAATTTTGGGAAATACCTTCATGTAGAAGAATGGGCTACAGATCTTGAAAAATATTTATATTTAAATTTTTAGTTTATTTTGAATGAGTTTTAGAAATAATGTTCAAATCACTTTATTTCTTTCAAATAAATGTGTGTGCCCACTGGATATTTTTAGCTTAGAACTCCAGTTGTACAGACTGCACCATGTGATTGTCTGCTGTCACGTGACTGGCCTGCTAATTGCAGACCCTGTAGTGTGTGACTTCTGCTTTGATACCCATTGATTCTTGCACAAATCTGCCGGTGGAGCCAGTTACCTGCTGCAAGGCAGCCAGGCACGTGAAGCCTGCCAGGGTCTAGACCACTGCCACAGGGAATGAACAAATTTTGGTGGGAAGAAAAATTGTGGGAGAGAGAAATTTGTTGATTTATTTATTGATAGATCAGTTGATTGATCTGCCTTCAAGTTCTTACTACATACATGGGGCAGAAGAAGCAAGCCTCTGTTTCCTTTGAGTCCTTCATGCTAGAGAAACATGGCCTTGTCCCTGGTCGACATCAATCTGCTTCTGCAGAGGTCGGATCATTGGCCTCTTATCCTCACTATGGATGGGAGCAATGACAAGGATCAGCTGTGAGGAGCTGTCGTGGTTCCTAGAGGTTTCCTTGGGCCTGGCTTTCCCATCTCTTGTTTTCTTCTGCGTACCTATTTAAATCTCTTTCCTGGGGCTGTAGAGATGTTTAGCAGTTAAAAGCACTTGCTTTTCTTCTGGGGGACCCAAGTTCAGTTCTTACCACTTCATATCAGAAGCTTATAATTGTCTATACGTCCAGCTTCAGGGACCCAACACCCCTGCCTCCACAACAGCTGCACACGGGCATCTGCATTCATGTGCACGTGCTCACATGAAGATAAACTCCTACACATAATTTAAAATAAAAAATAAGAGTTTTGAACTGTTGGACTTGGGTGCTGGGAACCAGACTGTCAAGAGCCTTGTATGAATATGCCTTGGTTTTATTATTTTATGGTACTTATATCTAAACAATCAAGTTTCTTTCTCTAAAAGAGTCAATAAACATTAATACTTTCATGTACTTCAGAGCTCAGATGAAAGGGCTAGTGGTAAGGTACAGGGGAGGGAATCAGCCATGTATCAACCCACCTTTCTGCTGGCTGCTGCAGAGAGATTTTGGCCACCTTCAACACCTGTGCCCTCAACACTTCATTGTTCACATTGCAGAGAAGCCAGACCAGACACTTTGGGATTGTCTACTCATAGCTTTTAGGATAAAAGGCATTGGTTCTTAGTCACAGCTTTAGAAAACTCAGTCATTTCTTGTTCTCCAGTGTATGTGAATACGTTTGAAATATAGTTGCTTAGACAAGAAGCTTTCACTAAAATTTAAGTGATGGTTTTGTGTAAAAATAATTGTTAGATGCTAATTTTAAATTTGCTTTCAAGAATGTCAGTATTCTGGTATTTGTAAATCTGTGAACAGAGAATTCTGGCTGCAAAATGAATAATCTTTAAAAACAAACCAAAGTCTCTGTCCCTATGTTAGGCAGTGAGCTGCGAGTGAGCAGAGTCCGTTATAGATGCCTGGTAAAGTTCTTGTCTGATCGACTAATGACTGTAAGAGGAAGTGCAGATGTTGACATTGCAGATGTGACTGATGGCTTGATTTCCTACAGGACACATATTAACACAGAGCGAGAGAAACCAGTTATTGGCCATAGCGTCATCGTTATTTGTGGCATCCCAGTTACGAGCACGGCACTTTCAAGAGCATTCAAGGTACGACGTGAAGGATCAGAAAATACTTATGATTGTCTTGTCTGCACAGAAACGTGCCAGCAAAAGTACTGTCTGATCTTGGCTCTTGATCTTCTTAGGGTCATTGGGGAAATTACTGTAAACTCACTGTTTAATGTGGTGCTGTGAGTGCTTTAGTCTAACTTCCTCCTTCTCTCTCTCTCTCTCTCTTTCTTTCTCTCTCTCTCTCTTAACTTGGAAAAGAGTATCTTGGCTGTCTAATTTAGACATCAGTAGAGATCAGAAGCCGCTCTGATATTTGATGGGAATTTTATTCAGCTTAGCATGCATTGGTTATTTCTATTTTATTAATTTGCTAGTCTTGAAAAATGTTCACCATACAGCATTAGAAACCAGTCCGAGTGGTTAAAAGACAAATGTCAGATATTGGAAGCTGCAAGATGAGATGTTTATCTGTAACCCAAGGATAACTTCTAACTCTCTGGTGACCCAGGTGAAAAGGGAAACACACCTTTTACCAGAATAAGAACAAAATTCTCAAGGGCAATGTTTGTTTTTCAGTGATGATGTCACTGATGATAAAGTTGTGCTTACTAGAGTAACCCTTTAAGGAAATCTGTTGTGTTACCCAAACTGCATTATTTTACTTTCTTCTTGCTTTTTCCAAGAGGAACAATGAGAGAGTGGGCTGGTGGTGGGAGGCTATCAGCTAGCTCTGCTCAGCACCGGTCAGGATCACATTGCCTCTGAGGAAGTAGACAAGGTCATGGTTGTGTGTGATTGCATCTTAGTACTTAATGTGATCCATTTAGGCTGCTTCTTCAGAGGAAGTGCTGGAAGCTCAGTGCACAGTCTTTTTAGGAGTAACGAATGATCAGTAACTATCGGGAGAGGTGTGTGGCCATAGTTTGGCAAACTACAGATGACTGACAGCAGAGGGGGCGTGGTCAGCAGAGCCGTGACACTGATGACTACCTCCCCTGATGGCCTACAGTCCAGGATGGCAGTCAGGAGCCACATGTGCTCTTATGATTAAACCTAAAACCCAGTTTCTCCATCACCCTGGCCATATTTCAAGTGCTCAGTAGCCACATGTGGTGCAAGGCTATGGGCTATGCGAACACAATGGTCCTTTTCATCTTGGCAGCCCGGCTCCACTGGGGTCCGTGGGCCCGTGCTGCTCTAGCAGGGGTATGCTTAGGAGAGAATCTCGACCTCGTGTGGCTACTTCTTGAATGACTGTGATGTTTCTGCCCTCCTTCTCTTCTTATTTGGAGTCTTAAGTAGTTAAAGATGAAATGACGTGACTTTTAGGAGCTGTGCTGGCTTTTATTTAAAGGAAATAAATATGCTCATTTATTCTGGGTCAGACTCTGAAGAGGACTTAAAGTAAGAAAAGTGAAAATTGGGTTAATCCCACACTTCGTTAACAGTCACTTTAAACATTGCAGTGCCTTACCTGGGGGATGCATTTGCATAATAATTAGAGTCATTCTAGTGACTCTGGAAGGGCAGCTCCCTGTACTTTGTTTTCTTGCCTTAAACCCAGGGCTAGGGCTGCTTTTCCAGAGCTTAATCTTTTTTGATTAAAAAATCCACAGTATCATATTATGATTCTTTGAGAAAACTTGTTATGTTTTAGAGGTCTTTAAACATCTGCAATTATGATAGTATAAGGAGCCCACCTAATCATTTTTTCGGTTTCCACAGTCATAGAAAAAGTGCCTCATCATTTCCTCTCCATCTATCATTTCCCACCTGCCCTAGTTGTTAACATTTTAAGGGAAATTTCCACACACAAATAGACAAGTTTTACTTGTATACTTCAGTGAATTGCTGCTTCTGCATAGCTTAACCCTATCGAGACAGATGTGCAAGTGTCTGTCAGAAAGCTCCGTCACCTCACCTCGCTCTGGTACTGCCTTCAGGGACCATCTTCCTTTGTGCTTGACTTCTGCAGAGTTTCTACCCCAAACTGTAAATTTGATCATCACTACCTTAGCAACTTTACATGTCATTTGTGGAACTCATTGTCTTTTCACAGGTGGGAAGAATTATATTAGTGAAATACAGAGATCAGAGTTCAGTTGTGCAGACCACTGTGCACAGCCATGTGGCAGGTGATTGTTCCGTTCTAATGAGTTGATTTTCTTACTTAGGCCACTTACTTAGGCCATAAGGCTCTAAGGCAGCATCACCACTAGCCATAGAGGCACTAAGTTACATTTGCATGTCTGCTATAGAGGGACCTTCCCAGCCTGGCTTCTGAGGCTGTTTTTATGATTGGCTTGGGAATGGAGTGGCGTGTCACCCTCCAGGTGTGGCTCCACCATGCTGTGTTTTCACTTCCAAACCGGTAGCTCACAGCCCTTCCTCTGCCTTGCTTGTTTTGGCTGCTGATCTTATTTTCCCAATTTCTCTGTGGTCTTTACTCTTTCATCATTTATGACTTGGAAAAAGGCATTACTATGTAGCATAGTATTTAGATAGTAAAGTGATAGGGGGGTTTCTGGGAAAATAGAAAAGTTAATGTCAGAAACAATAGTACGCTTCTTGAGACACCTGTAAGTGTGCAGAACACAACTTTTTACATGCGTGCATACTGATTTTACTGTGTAGTTATGCTCCTTCCTTTGCAATCCTTAACCCTCTGGGGCTTCGGGGTGTCAGTCACTCAGAGCAGAGGCCTGGAGCACTGTCCCTAGCACCAAAATAAGGTTAAAAATAAAAACACTTTAATGCAGAGGTGAATATTAAAACTGTTAAAGGAACACGTTCTCTTATGTGAATGTGAAATGATTTTACTGCTTTGTGGGTTTGCTGTAGTAATTTGGTATACTAACTGGTAATTGTTAGAAAGAAAATAACAGGGATAGTCCCTTAGTCCCTTTTGGTAATGTTTACTCTCAAAATGCCTGCTCTCTTCAGCTCTATACAGCTTGTGGAGCATTCAGGGGAACTTGCCTTACCCTGGGCAGGCCCACCTCTGCCTCTCAGGCTTTGCAGATGCTGGTGAGACGGTCCACCTGCCTTCACATCACTGCCGCCCTCCCACCCTCTGTCTGCAGCTCATCTGAAGTAAAGCTTCGCAGCTCTGAAGTCGTCACCCGTGTTTTCTGCTAAGAGTGTAACTTACTGAGGGATAGTGGTTCGGCGACCAACTCTCTCTTTTCTGAGCAGAAAATGTGCTTGGTGTCCCTAAGAGTAAGGAAGAGGCAGGTACAGAGAGAGCCCCGTTCCCCTTTAGATGTTTGTCCTCAGCCTGATCCATGCTGTAAGGGGCGAGAGCAGTGTTAATCTGTTTTCACACATTGCATTTATTTCAAGGTCTTTGAGAGTAAATACCAACTCTGGGCTTATAAAAGTATTTTTATTGCAAATACATAAAAATTTACTAAATTAATTGGCCTTATTTTGTTTACTTGCTTTCCTTTTTGGACTGTGTGCTGGCTAGTATTTTGTCAACTTTACGTAGACTAGAATCACTTGGGAAGAGAGAACCTTAACTAAGGGACTGTCTCTATCAGATTGGCCCGTGGGCAAGCCTGTGGGACATTTGCTTGATGAATGATTGATGTGGGTGCCCACCAATGGGCGTGCGATTTTAGATGGACTAGGAAAACAGCAAGCCATGGGTAGCAAGCCCGTAAGCAACACTCTTCCATGGCCTCTGCTCCAACTCCTGCCTCCTGGTTCTTGCCTCAAGTTCCTGCCCCGACTTTCACATGATGGACTGACAACAAGCTATACGGTGAAATAAACACTTCTCTCCCCAATTGCATTTAGTTACTGATTTATCAACAGCAATAGAAACCCTATGACAACAACTTATTCTTTTTATAGCTCACCAGAAGATGCTCTCAGAATTAACATGGTTAATTCATTTGGAATTCATGAGATTAATGTTTGTTAATGATTAATGATTGTTAATGATTGTTGCTGATAATGAGGACTAGTGAGTTCAGGCATGGTAGCTCACACTTTTAATCCCATTGCTTGGGAGTCTAGGGCAGAGGGATTGCTATGAGTTTGAGCATAGTATAGGCCACGTAGTGAGTACAGGCTGCTAGAACTACGTGGTGAAACCCTGTTGAGAGAGGGAGGGGAGACAGAAAGAAGAGAGGAGAGAGCTGTGGTATGTTCTTTTGTGTTAAACCGCAGAATTTACTATTGTCGCCATTTCTTGTAACATGAGTGGCCGGACCTGCTTGTTGGGGTTTTTGTCCTGCCCGCGCCCCCTCCCCCCACCCAAGCTGTTTAGTCCGAGAGAAAAATCACACTGAAATCTCTAAGTTATAACGCTGATTGACCCATTAGGTCAGGCTACTTATTAGCTAACTCTCACATCTTGATTAACCCATTTTTCTGATCTATGTTAGCCTT
The DNA here is from genome assembly GCF_982192425.1 of Myodes glareolus. Taxonomy (NCBI): domain Eukaryota; kingdom Metazoa; phylum Chordata; class Mammalia; order Rodentia; family Cricetidae; genus Myodes; species Myodes glareolus. Next base: position 83,671,501 of record NC_142037.1, read on the forward strand.
GTGGCTCAGTACCTTTTTCAGTGGGGCAGCTCACATCCTGCTGCTTTGGTGATCTTGGCAGGAGTGGGAAGAATCAACTTCCTCCTCCCCAGAAGTCTCCTGCTCTCCTTGCATCATTTCCACTTCCTGTCTGGTTTTCCCACCTACACCTCCTGCCTGGCCAATCAGCGTTTATTCAAAACATGATTGACAGAATACAGACAATTTTCCCGCACCAATTTCTAAGTGTAGAGGTCTGTAGTGTCGACTCTAACAGTGTTTGCAGCAGCCCTCCAGCTTCTTCATCTTGTACAACTGAAAGTCTGTATCTAATGATAAACTCCCTTCTCCTGCCTGAGAGCCAACATTCTGTTCCCTGTTCCTCTAAGTTTAACCTCTCCATGACTACTTTAACTAGGGAAAGATGTGTTCCATTTGTTTATGCTGCATTTGTACAACGATGTAAAGATGTGTTACATTTTTTATGTTGCATTTGCACAACGATGTAAAGATGTGTTGTTGCTTTGCCTGCCTAAGGCGCTTGATTGGTCTAATAAAAAGCTGAGCAGCCAATAGCTGGGCAGTAGAGTGATAGTCAGGGCTGGCATGCAGAGAGAATAAGTAGGAGGAGGAATCTAGGCTTGAAAGGAAAGAGAAGGAGAGAGAGGAGAGAATGAGGGAGGGAGGGAGGGAGACACCCATGGCCTGCCAGGCAGCTGCCAGACAGACATGAATGAAGGAAAGGTAAAATGCCCCAAGGCAAAGTGTAGATGAAGAGAAACAGGTTAATTTAAGTTATAAGAGCTAGTGGGACAAACACAAGATAAGGCTGAGCATTCATAACTCATAATACATCTCTGTGTTATGATTTGGTAGCTGGTTGGTGGCCCAAAAGAAAGCCTGCTTCAGTCCAGTGTAAGTACCTTTTACTCCGTCTCTAAAGAGGGCTATAATTTGATATCTCAAATAAACTAAAAGCTTTTATATGCAGGTAACAGAAGTCCTGATCCAGACAGATGCCCTGAACAGGACATTAGGCCAGAAAAGGGTGGCACAGTATGGGGTGGCTCAGGTCGCTTCTCTGTGGTGGACTCGGCTTTGCTTTGATTCTGTAGAAGGAGCTCCAGGAGCTCTAGGAGCCAGACCTGTGAGGCTGGGTCCAAATGATTGTGCCACCCGTAAAAAGGTGGGAGAACTGGGCAGTTTCCACAGAATACACCAGTGTGTCAGCACTTAAACCAGTTCTTGCTGAGAGTATTGGAATATGCGAAGCCCCTTCCTACACGTTTTTGTTTTGCTTTGAGCCACAGTCTTGCTGTGTAGTCCTAACTGGTCTGGTACTGGCTGCGTAGTCCAGGCTGTTCTTGAACTCACAGCAGTGCTCCTGTGTAATCTGAGACTGTGCTTTTGTTTCCTGGCAGCCTAGACCCGAATGATCACACAGAAACTATATTAATTACAACACCGTTTGGTCAATAGTTCAGGCATATCCCTAACTAGCTGTTCCATCTTAAATTATCCCATTTCTATTAATCTATGTATCACCTGAGGCTGTGACCTACTGGTAAGGTTCCAGTGTCTTTCTCCTTCAGCAGCTACATGGCATCTCCCTGACTCCGCCTTCCTTCTCTCTGCATTCAGTTTAGTTTTCCTGCCTGGCTCTATTCTGACCTGCCATAGGCCAAAGTGGCCTATTTGTTAACTAATGGTAATGAAACATATTCACAGCATATAGAGGGGAATCCCACATCGCTAATGGTTCTGGGATTATAGGCGCATGTCTCCACATCAATTTGATGATTTTTTTTCTTAACTATTTTTTTGGGGGTGTATGTGGAACATGTACTGAATAACCAACTATCCTTCCTTTCTTTCTTTCTTCCTCCCTCCCTCCCTCCCTCCCTCCCTCCCTCCCTCCCTCCCTCCCTCCCTCCCTTCCATGCTGTGCTGTATATTTTTATGTCATCTTGACACAGCTAGAGTCATCTGAAAGGAGGAAACCTCAAATAAGAGAAAATGCCTCTGTAAGTTCTTACTGTAAGGCATTTTCTTAATTAGTGATTGATTGGGGAGGACCCAGTCTAATTTTTGGTGGTGCCATCCCTGGGTTGCTGGTCCTAGGTTCTATAAGAAAGCAGGTGAGCAAGCCATGGGGAACAAGTCTGTAAGCAACATCTTCCATGGGTCTCTGCATCAGTTCCTGCCTCCAGTTTCTTGCCCTGTGTGAGCTCCTGTCCTGACTTTATTCACTCATAAACTGTGATGTGGAAGTGTCAGCTTTAGCTTTTCCTCCCCAATTGGCTTTTTGATTATGGTGTTTCGTTAGAAATGCTAAGACACATGTTTTCTTCTTTTTTTCCTTCCCGTCCCTCTCCCTAAGAGGGACAAGGAAAGATTGTAGCTCTTAAATAAGAACTGAGGGTTGTACCTTGGGGGAAATGGGGAACCAATGCAGGTTTTCAGCAAGGAGCTTGCTGTTGTGTAGGTACCAAGATTTCCTGGCTGCAGAGTTAGACACAATTGTAACTAGTAAAAATTGAAGCCAGGAGACCAGTGACAGATAGCAGTCGCCAAGGTCTGAGCCCTGGAACTTTCCAGCATCGGTAACTCTTAAGAAGGGGAGAATACAACAAAGGAAGTTGAGTAGGAGCAATAGAAGAGGGTAGAGAGCGAGGCATAGATGAGCCTAAGGGCCAGTACAGGTGCATAATCCCAACAGTTGGGAGGTGGAGGCGGAAGAATCAGATTAGCTTTCTATGCAGATGTACAAAGTCTTGTGCCTTACTTTATAGAAAAGGGGAGCATTCCTCTTAAAAAGATGACTTAAAAATGCCATTATATTGTTAACATTTTGTCACGTTAATATTCTTCAAAATAGTAGTTTTTAAAAATTGTTCATTAAAAATTAATATATGATTGGAAATCTTGCTCCAGTAGAAATAATAAATCCAGAGAGGTAATTTGCATGAGAATGTCTTTCAGAGTGTGACAGTATCCTACCACGTCTCTTACCCACTGAAAATGCACACACCAAAAGGCCTTTGATTCATGGCATAGCCTTTAGTTAGATTTTTCAGGAGAGGAAAGCATAGATTGCTTTGGTTGTTTTGACTCCTTTACCCAGCACTGAACTGTGGGACCAGCACCTAGTGAGGTACCAGGAGTTTGGTTCCAGCTCCATGGTAAGATGGTACTAACAGCTTTGCCAAACTGCTTCAACCTTATGCCTTTATCTTCCTGTCTGAATAATACCAGTTTTGTATGGGGTGACTGCCCAAGGCTTCTTCAGCTCAGAGCCTGTTTGAACTGAACGAGGTCGTAGATTTTACTTTATGCCCATAATTTCTTCCCAGTACTGGTTCAGATGTTAAAGTCCAGAAACCAGAATGTTTTTACAGTGGCCTGTGGTAATACTGATGGAACAGCTCAGCCCACAATGTGGAAATGAGGCATTCCCTATGTTAGGGTTGGCCTAGGCTGTGTGGGTCAGTGTGTAACCTCACCCTGTGCTCGGGCCAGTCACACAGCCTGCCACCAGTTTAACCCTTTCAAGCACAATCCTGTAAGGGGAAATTGCGTTCTCTTGAATCCCCTCTCTGTGTTATTGTTCTCCTGACATCTGTGCTGTACATTCTTTCCTCATCTGGCTTCCTGATAAAATGGAGAATCAATGTCCTAGTGATTTCTACTCGACAGATGCAATTATCTGAGGTTTTCTTGCTATTGAAAACCAGTGGCCTTTCCCGGTCTCAGATGTAATTTGTTCATTTGTTCTTGAGTTTCCATCTGGAGAGTGAGTTTCAGGTTTCAAATCGGATTTTAAGCATTGAAGGGTAATTGGGGAAAGGCACACAGAAAAAGTAGCCTTGTGAAAATCATTTGTAAGAAAAAGCCAGTTTTGTTGTGTGATTTGCATTATAGGAGGTTTAAAAGGGTATGTCATATTGCATCACATTTATACCAGCTATGAAATAAAACAACTTTTATATCACACTTGATTCATGTATGTTCTCGGGTAGGTCATGTTTTTACAACAACGTTGCTGGTTGGTGACTGACTATATACTTTGCATATTTCCAAACACACATGACCATACAGCATCTTTGGAAATACACACCTCCATCAGAGCAAGCGTGCCTCTGGAAGCAGCAAGAGGAGAGAAAGACACTAATGCAGTCATTTCCTATGGCTCTTACTGCTTCTGCTACGGTGTTTTTAATTATTTACTATGACCGTTTCTTGGCCCAAGCACGGAATTGTGCATGTGCAAGATGACACATCTGTAATGTTTTGCTGAAGATCACATTTTAAAAATATTTCTCTTCAGTTCGGCTGTCCTGTGAGGGCTGAATATCATCTTAGGCGAGTCTGTTCTTCCCTGCCCTGACTCCAGAAGCTCTTGCACACTTCATCAGTATTATTGTGATTCTGTGGCTGCAGGATCCTGGCAGCTGTTGCACCCCACTGGCAAATCCTATTCATTCTTCTTTCCCATTCACCATTGCCATTGGAGAATTGATTTCTCTCTCCTCTACTCTAACCTTTCCCAATTCATTTCGGATTGTTCGATGTGAAACATTTTAATTTCATATCATACAGCTATTCATCTCACAATCCCTTTTTTAACCTGTCACCAGGGTAACAGCATAGCATGCTTTCTTTAGGCAATCAAGTTTTTATTTTACATGCTTAATGTTGCATTAAATGTTTGCATTTTGTTTAACCCCCATTAAATACTTTGAACTCTGAATATGTTTTATAGGGTAATGAAATCCCTGATTTTTGAATTGAAACTAAATCAACACCATCAGTGCATTTATAAGAAAATGTCAAAAGATTAATTTGCATAATGCAAAGATGATTGTTAAAAATCCAAGTTAGCCGATCTGTGCAAAGTAATTTTCAGTAGGGAGTGGAGCAGTATTTGTATATTTATGTTCAGCCTTGTTCCAAAAAAGAATTTAAAATTGGTTTATAGAGATTTGTCAGGGAGAGAAATGCAATATTGAAATGAGTAATGGAATTGGTACAAATGGGAAATAGATCTTTTGAAGAAAATGCTTAATTTTTCAGCTTGCTTCTTCCTGTAGTTAAGCATAAAGAACATAATGACTTAGGTGTTTAATGGCAGACGGAGTAATGAGATGGGCCAGAGTGAGACGAATGGTTGTTCTGGGAGCTTGCTTTGGGGAGTGTGTTCATTAATATCTGCTTGTTGGCGCACATCAGTGTTGTATTTCCTTAGATAACATTGATTAGTGCAGTGGATATGCGTGTATGTAGGTCTGATTCTTTGAAACAATCCAACTAGGCTTGTGTTTCTCTTGCCTTTTCATCTTCACCCACAAATAGTAATTTCACTGAAATCTGTTCTAGGGATAAATTCTGTGAAATGTGGAAAATACTAAGAAGTATAAATAAAGCTCTCGGGAAAATAACGGGAGCTAATGAACCATGTTGTTTGAAAGTATGGTTGTTTAAAAAGATACTCACGTAGTAGTTGTTTATGTTTATACTTAGATCCTTCTCTATATTTACTAATGCTTTCTCGGTAATAGATAGAACAAACTGAGTTAAACTTTCTGAGTTATTGATTTTCAGTTTATTTTTTAAACTTTGAAGTGCATATATGCCTTAGAAACATTTTTATTAAAATTTTTCATTTATTTTTCATGCCTACCATAGTTTCCTCCAATTCCTCTCCTCCTGTTCCCTTCTCCACCTCCTTTCTAACTCCCCTCCCCCATCCACTCTTCTGTCTCCATTCAGAAAGGGGCAGGCCTCCCAAGGGAATTAGCACAGCATGGCACATCAAGTTGAGGCAGGACCAAGCTCCTTCCCCTGCATCTAGGTTGGATGAGGTAACCCAGCATGGGGAATGGTTTCCCAAAAAGCCAGCTCAATCACCAGGGACAGGTCCTGATCCCACTTCTAGGAGTCCCACAAACAGACCAAGCTACACAACTGTCACACTCATGCAGAGGGCCTAGGTTGGTCCCATGCAGGCCCCCTAGCTGTTGGTTCAGAGTTGGTGAGCTCCCACGAGCTCAGGTCTGCTGTCTTAGAGGATTATATTAACATACTCTTGTCTTCAGTTTGGTTCTCTGTGGAAATTCTTGCTCTCTTGAGGTTGTGTGGATCCAGATAGCACTGGCTTAGCTGAACAGTGTTATAAGCCATCTACTTCACAAAGGTCTCCTCCTCTAAGTAAATCCTTTTTATGATGATAGCCTTTGCCTTCTGAATTAGTTATTAGGTCATTCAAAAAAATCGTGGATAGTGCCCATGTGATAAGATGGTGAATCTATAACAAGACAGAGTCATCCCTTCCTTTAGGAACCTGAGAGTCTAATAAGATAGGTGGTCGCTCACTCTGTACAGTGCCAATGAAAAAGAGAGATGTCTAGGTTGTTTTCCAGAGTAGTGAAGAAATCTAATTTTCAACTTTGCCACATTATTCTATCTAAAATATCCAGTTTTCAGCCATGAGTAACAGCATGTAAAGAAACGTGAAAGTGTGGTTCACGCTAGAGATGGAGTTAGTGGAGACCGTCCAGGAGGCAGTCTAGGTGCTAAACTTATTACACAGTGATCTAAGCAGACTATTTGAAGTGTATTCCAGGTGCCCAGGAAGATGGAATAGCAGTCAAGAGTACTTACTGCGCATACCGAGTACCTGGGTTTAGTTCCCAGCTCTCACCTCTCAGCTGCCTCTAATTCCAGCTCCAGGGGATCTAAGACCTCTGACAACTTTGGGCACCTGCATGAACATGGTACACATAAACTCACACAGGAACATGTACTACATACATATAAACTTTTAAACAATTGAGTATGTTCAAGGAACTAAATGAAGAGAGTTATGAAGAGCTAAAGGGTTGCATAGTAACCATGATTGACAAGATGGTAGATGTCCATAAAAATTTAAATGATAAGATGGCAAGTAATAATTTTAGATAAAACTATAATGCTTAAAACAAAACTATATATCATCTGCATTCAACTGTAGATTTGAGGTGGTAGGGGAATCTTCAAATGTTAAGATATGTCAGTTAAGATTATCTACTATGTCAGACAGAAAGAAAAAAAGAAAAGTTAAAAAGACTCAGATTTAGAAGGACACAATCAATATAGTCACATGGATCTGCTTCCAGTTCCAGAACGAGAGGAGAAAGGAACAGAAAAATAATTGAAAGAAATTATGGCTAAATTTACGCAACTTTGACAGATAGTGTTATTCTGCAGAATCAAGAATGTTAATAAAGTACAAGTCTGATAAAGAGAGCCACACAGACACAGCTCCACATACAAAACAGGAAGAATTTTAAAATCAGTAAGAGAAAAATGAACTGTATCCTCAAAGAGATACGGAGTTCATTCCTCAGCAAATGCCAAAATAGTTGGGGAAAGATTGGAACCAGCAGGATCTAGTGTGGTTTATGGGTAGAGTACTTATCTACCTCATGTGATAGACTATGGAGTTGGTGTCATACATACATGCATACATACGTACATATGAGCTTTGTTCACACTTCTTACAAGTCTGGCCTGTCAGAAACTACAGTGTATGAGGTGCGCGTTTTTTTCAAAGCCATCCGAGAATGGTTAGAACTTAAATAGGTAGCCATCGTTTGTGGTTCTGAAGTCTCAGAGAAGACACTCAGGACTGTCAGGACTTCCTGACATCAAGCAGGATATCATGGCCAAATGGGAGCAACAGACAGGGGAGTTCCCCTTAAAATGTGTGCACATGAAAACTTCATGGAGCTCAGCATGGAGAACGTGCTGAAACGACGAATGAGCTTGAATTTTCAGTTGCATACCAAGCAATGTGGTGATGATGCTTGGAATTTTGCATCTTACCAGTTGGAGGGTCTTGTAAATGTACTTCAAGCTTTCCATTAAATCCCTGGGAGGGGCTTCTCTTCAAGAGAAAGACTGCTTCTGGAATCAGCAGTTTGCCTGTTTGGTTTATTAAGAACAAAGCCAAAGAGACACATCCTTACATGCCATGCAATCAGGCCTTCAGCTTCAGTTACTAATTAGTAACTTCAGTGTCTGCTGTAATAAAGACCATTCAGAAAGATAGCAAAACCTAAGTCTCTTCAGTATCCCCGGCCCCCGAAGATTGGCTTGGTATGTAGTTTAAGAATAAAGGTGACTTGTAGTTAAGAGAAAGAGTAATCAGAAGAAACCAACCAGGAGAATTTGAAGATGTTGGAATCATGGGCAAGGACTTAATATTTGCGATTCAAATTCTTTTTAAATGTTAAAGAAAAAATGCGAACGAACTGAAAGGGAATCCAGCATGAGAATGGAAGCGTTAAGAATGCAAGAAGTGAAATTCCAGATGTAAAATATGTTATACTTACCGTGGACAGTTTGATCAGGACATGAAAAAGCAGGCTTGTGGTGACAGAAGAAAGAATGGTTAGTTCAGAAGGTAGAGGAATGAGATTGTATTTGGTCTGAAAAAGAGCAAATGGAATTTTGGATACTAAAGAACTACAAAAGGGTGTTTATGGAAATCTAAGGTAAATTTTATACCATGATTGTGGTAGTTGGTATCAGACATATACAGATGTCCAAACTTAGAAGTTATGAGCTTAAATATTAAGAGTTTTGTTCTTTTCATGTGTGTGTGTGTATGTGCATGTTCACGTGCACGTGTGCATGTGTCTTTTTTCTTTTTTCCTGAAAATTTTTTATTACTGTATAAATAATACCAATCAAAATTTTCACTTCCTCCCCTCCTCCCACTTCCCTTCCGCTCCTCCATGTACTCTCTCCCCCTCCCCCTCCAGTCCTAAGAGAGGGCAGGGTACCCTGCCCTGTGGGAAGTTCAAGGCCTCCCCCCCCCCATCCAGGCTTAGGAAGGTATGCATCCAAATAGAATAGGATCCCCAAAAGCCAGTACGTGCAGTAGAGACGAATCCCAGAGCCATTACCATTGATTGGCTTCTCAGTCTGCCTCAGTTGTGAGCCACATTCGGAGGGTCCAGTTTGATTCCATGCTTGTTCAGTCCCAGTCCAGCTGGCTTTGGTGAGCTCCCATTAGGTCAGGCACACTGTCTCAAGTGGTGGACGTACCCCTTGCGGTCCTGACTTCCTTGGTCATATTTTCCCTCCTTCTGCTCTTCAGCTGGACCTTGGGAGCTCAGTAGAGTACTCCCATGTGGGTCTCTGTTTTTTATCTCCATCTGTCACCGGATGAAGGTTCTATGGTGATATTCAAGATAGTCATCAATCTGACTATGGGACAAGGCCAGTTCAGGCACCCTCTCCTCCACTGCCCAGGGTCCTAGCTGGGGACATCTCTGTGCATTTCTGGAAACCCCTCTAGAGTCAAGCCTCTTGCCAACCCCACAATGCCTCCCTTAATTAAGATATCTTCTTTCCTGCTTCCATATTGGTCCTTCCTCCATCTCAACCATCCCACTCCCCCAAGCTCTCCCAACCCTCCCCTTCTCCCTTCTCTCTCCCCCCTCCTCTTTGCCCCCACCCTTACCCCCATTCTCCCAACTTTTGCCTGGCGATCTTGTTTGCTTTCAATTTCCAGGAGGATCTAAATATGTTTTTCTTTGGGTTTACCTTATTACTTAGCTTTTCTAGGATCACCAACTCTAGGTTCAATGTCCTTTGTTTATGGCTAGAATCCACTAATGAGTGAGTACATACCGTATTCATATTTTTGTGTCTGGGTTATCTCACTCAGGATAGTGTTTTCTATTTCCAACAATTTGTATGCAAAATTCGAGATGTCATTGCTTTTTTACAGCTGAGTTAGTACTCTAATGCCACACTTTCTTTATCCATGCTTCCATTGAGAGGCATCTAGGTTATTTCCAGGTTCAGGCTATTACAAATGATGCTGCTAAGAACATAGTTGAACAAATGCTTTTGTAGTATGATTGGGCATCTCTCGGGTATATTCCCAAGAGTGGTATTGCTGGATCCTGAGATAGGTTGACTCCCATTTCTGAAAAACTGCCACACTGATTTTCAAAGTGGTTGCACAAGTTTGCATTCCCATCATCAGTGAATGAGTGCTCCCCTTACTCCACATCCTCTCCAGCATAGGCTGTCATTGGTGTTTTTGATTTTAGTGTGTGTCTTTACATGTTTCTGGGCATATATGTGGCATGTGGGTGTGGAGACTGAAACATATGCAGGAATCTGCTTCCATGGTTCTTTGGCCTTCTCTGCGTAGGGTCTCTCAAAGAAACCTAGAGCTCACTGATACAGCTGGTCTCATTAGCCACCTTGCCATGGAGAACATTTCTCTTTCTGAGCCCTGCGATTTCACACAGGCCTTCATGCCTACCTGACTAATGCTAGTTCTGGGGATCTGAGCCTCAGTCCTCTTGCTGACACAGCAAACACTTAGATCACTAAGTAGTTTTTCCAGACCCAGGTTTTGTCTATCTGTTTGGTTGTTTTTTAAATGTCAAATATATCTCAGCAAATATGTTTTAAAAAGTTGAAGACAAACTGGTTGGCAGTGGCGCACACCCTTAATCCCAGCACTTGGGAGGCAGAGGCAGGTTGATTTCTGAGTTTGAGGCCAGCATGGTTTACAGAAGGAGTTCCAAGACAGCCAAAGCTGTTACACAGAGAAACTCTCTTAGAAAACAAACAAACAAACAAACAAACAGCCCCCCCCAAAAAAAACCAAAAAACAAAAAACCAAACACAAAAAAACCGAAGAAGACAGCTTCAGTGATTTTGGAGATATCAAGAAAGGTAGTAGATGTGCTGGGAGTCAGAAAAGGGAAGGACAGAGAGAACAGGGCAAGAAATGTTAGAAAAAATGCATTGGATGTTTTCTTTGAGAAAAGACAGAATAAGTGGCTGAGAGATGGTTCGCACTTGCTAGCATTTGCTGCTATTCTAGAGGACCTGTGCTTGATTCTTAGCACCCATCTGGAAGCTCACAGTCTCCTGTAACTGCAACCCCAGGGAATCTGAATGACCTTTGTGGGTGACCACACACTTGTGGCATACACAGACACAAATACATACACAGAAATAAAAATTGTAAGTCATTTTATATTTTACCCAGCATTATCCTAATAATTCTAATCATTGGGATAAAAATAAAAAAGCAAATTAAAATGTACAAACAGGAACAAATGGATACTTTGCATTCAGAGAAGCCATAATCATTTGCACAGGAAATATTAAGGAATCTCCACAACTAATACATTTAGGAAAGTTTTAGACCTAAAAGTCAAATATAAATTGCATTTCCACAAAGACTAAAACCACTGAAAAAGAATCAATGTTCCATTTAACATAACATAACATAACATAAAAGTAATTATGCAAATACTTTAACAAAGTATATTCTATGCAGTCACTCCTCAGCATACTAAAAAAAAAATCAGCGTTAAGATTGGAAAGCAAGGACATTTAAGGAGACTATCAGAAATTTGTTATACTCAGAACACATGAATTGAACAGTAGAGACTCAGTGCTATGCATGATGAAGAGGCACTCAGCATTAACCCTGCGTGCGCTCAGACAGGACAAACAAAGACGAAGGTGGTCCCTGCCTTATACTAAGTCTAGATTGCGTATGGGTCTAACTCCAGTTCCAGGGAGGGAAGGCTTTGTGCTGGCTTTGGAATCTTTCTGGCTGTGCAAAGGGAGCTTTAGAAATCGCTAACAAAGGTGTAAGATACGGCCTACGAAATTTCCTGAAATAACCTCCATCCCTCTCTCCTCTCACAGAAGAAATCTAGAAGTCAGTCATAGGTCCATGTGTTCGTTTTCTGGGAGAGGAGTTCAGGGGGTAAAGGACCCACATGGGGGAGGAGAGACCCATAGAGTGCTCTGATCTCTATGTGCGTACTGTGGCGTATGCCCACATATAGACGAATGAACAATACTACAAGAGATATGTGTCTCTTGAACCTTAGAATAGTAGAAAAGCAAACAAACAAAAAACCAGGCTGCCATTCCCTATCTGTTAGAACATCTACAACCCAGAGTGCTCAAGACACCAAGTACTGCCAAGGATGAGGGCGGGTGCTGGAGGAAGTCTTACGTACTGCAGCAGGAATACAAAGTGACACCGCCGTGTGGGCTGACGGCTTGGCAACTTCTTACAAGACTGGATGTCCTTGTAACAAGATCAAGCAGTGGTGGTCTTTGGCATGTATAATGATGAGTGGGAACCCCATGTCCATTCTAAACCCTGCATGAGTACTTAGAGCAGCTTTGTTCATAACTGCCCAGAGAAGCCACCAGTCTCAGAAACCACATACTTCACAGCAGTGAAATAATGAGCTTACCAGTTGCAAAGATCCCATACCCATAAGTGTGTACTGCAAGGATACCATGCTCCTGAGTGTGTACTGCAAAGATCCCATACCCCAAGTGTGTACCTCTGAGTGAAAGGAGCCTGTTTAGAGGCAGCACTCTGGAAGGTTCCAGCTAGATGGCATTCTGATGAGAGCCACAGTGCACAGACTGTAAGGATCAGTGGTCGCCAGATGTTTAGGGATGGAGGATTAAAAGGTGGATGATGGAATATTTGGGGCAAGGAAACTATCCAGTAGGATACTGTAAGGGTGAGTCCATGGAAGTTTTAATCTTGTTGGTAAGTTTAACTGCATTTATAATCGCTTAAGAGATACACCATTGGGTGGCCTCCGTGTGCGTTTGCAGAGAGAATTAACTGAGGATAGAAGACTGTAGCATGAGGGCCGGCTTGTTGGGGTTTCTGTCCCGCCCAGTACCCCAACAAGCCAGCAAGTCCCAAGGAAAATCACACGGAGTCTACATTAGGTTATAAACTGATTGGCCCATTAGGTCAGACTTCTTATTAGTCCTTGTAACTTATATTAATCCATTATCATTATCTATGTTAGCCATAATGGCTCAGTACCTTTTCCATCAGGGGCAGCTTACATGCTGCCTCTTCGGTGGTCTGCGCAGGAGTGATGGACGAAAGAGCTTCCTGTGTCCCAGAATACACCCAGTCTCTTTGCTCCACCCCTACTTCCTGTCCGGCTTTCCCGCCTATACTGCCTGCCTGGCCAATCAGCATTTTATTAAAATATGATTGACAGAATACAGACAGTTCTCCCACACCAGAAGACCTACCCTGAATGTGGGTGGCACCATCCCATGATCTGGAGGCCTAGACTAGATAAAAGGGGAAAAAGAAGAAGATGAGAGAAATATAGGATTCATCTCTCTCTACTTCATAATGTGCTGTGAGCAGCCACTTTATGTAGCTGCCACCACCGTAAGAGCTGCCATCATCACTTTGCCTTTCCCTCCATAGTGGCTTGTATCCCAAGCCATGGGCTAAAGCATACCCATCCTTCCCTAAGCCATCACAGCAATGAAGAAGTCGCCAATGCAACACGTGCCATTGCAAATATGTCAGTACTCTTAGGATATATTACACCAGAGTAGCCTCAAGTTGCATAGATCTTAGGAGTGCATTGATGCCAGCTCATCAAGTCGAGTAAGTGTGCTGCCCTAAGGAAGGTGTAGTGAGAAGAGATGGGAGAGGATGGAATGGTGAGGGTGCATGGGGGACCCTGTGCTTCTGTTCTTTTCTGCACCCAAACCTCTAAAAAAAAATTGATTCTACCTTAAAACATTTCTGGTGAGGGAAAACCATTGTGAAAACCAACAAACAAGCCACAGTAGAGAATTCTCACAGGACACATCTGACAAAGGTCTGTATCCAAAGAGAAGAACTTCCACAAGTCAGTAATAAGGATAAGAAACTGACAAAAAGGACTAAAACCTTGACTGCAAATGGCCAATAGACTCAGAGGTCCTCAACATTACAGGAGGACTACCATTAGCTCCTCAGAATTACAGTGGCTTTCTTCTGCAAGGGTCTCTGTTGAATGGGTCAGGGTGGGGCTGGAACTCAGCCATGGTCTTGTTGTCCTCACATCTCAGAGAATGGCTATGGATTGTTTGGCACTCCCTAGCCTGGCCAGAGTCACACTGACTGTGGTAAATGGTGGTGAGGCTGTAGCAGGACCCTTCTTCTGAGTATAGCAGTGCCAGTGTCTCAGAGAACAGTGTGGCAGCTTAAAAACACTTACATGCTTAGCTTTGAGTTTGTTCTCCTTCATTTTGTGCTCTTAAGAGGAAAAGAAAATTGTCCTCAGAATATTCCTATCCAGGACTGAGGAAGCAGCCTAGAGGTGCAGTGCTTGGCTAGCATTTGTGGAGTTTGTTACAAAGAGCATTCACAACAGCTTTGTTCATAACACTCCTAAAATGGAGACCCCTCAATGTCCATCAGCAGAAGGGGGAGCTATCTAGCATGTGTACAAGAGAACACATTTGTGTAAAAGAAAGTATCCAACAAATATGAGGGGAATTCAAAAGTATATTGACCAAAAAGCTCCTATCATCCTTGCTGTCAGGATTGAAGTGAAGCTTTGATACAAACAACTGAAGCCCATGAGAACCTGTTGGAGGGTTGTGTAAAATGACTGGAAGAGAGGGGGTGAGGCTGAAGACGGCAGCATTTCACCATGTAAATTGCATATTTTTTTTTGTATCCATGGGCGCCACAAGGTGATGTAATGCATATCCATTATGTAAAATGGTCTATCTAGGATAGCTAGCATCAGCATCTTCAATATCTGTATTTTCTTGTGCTGGGAGTCTTGGACTCCTTGTCTTCCTGTTCTTTACAAGTATATAGCAAATTCTTCTAAGCTAATCATCCTTCCATTGTGTAAAATATAAGAAGTGTTCCTCCAGTGTAACTAACTGTGTTTGTCACCCATCCCTCCAGTGACTCCTCCTCTGTATCAGTGTTTGGTACCTTGTTATACAGCCCCCCATTCACCCCCTCTCCTCCTAACCTTCTAGTCTCCAGTGTCCCCTATTGACTCTTCATTTATGAAATCAACTTCTTTCAATTGTGATGCATGAGCTCATTTGGTGTTTGTCTCTCTGTAACATGCTTGTTTCAGTTACTGTCCTGTTCACCCCCACTGCTGCAGATGACGGGATCGCATGCGTGCTGGACATCTTCCCATGTCATGTGCTGACAGATACTCTGTTCTTACTGTTGCTGTGACAGAACAGCCAACCAAAGGAACCTGAAGAGAGAAGGAGTTACTTAGACCCATCACTTTCAGAGTGTAGTCTTGATCCTCCTGCACGCTTGTTTCTGGCTTTGAAGGGTTCCCTGAAAGCTGCTTTTATCTGTCTTCACAGTGATGAACTTTAATGTTACCCTGTTGTAAGTTCTCACATAATAAGGCATAGAGTTTTGTTTGGTTTGGCAGCAGGCTTCTGGTTAAAATTCCTTTAATCTGTTCCCTCCGTGCTTTCCTATTCATTTTGATAGCTGATGGTTCTGTGAAGATTTTACATGAATTTATTGCACTACTAAAACCCGTGCTTATGACCCTTCCTCTCTCTGAACTTGCTGAAAGTGAGGTTTTCAGCAAATGGCTGACTTTTGGTCTTCTTGGAGTTGTTTTCTTTTCCTCTTCAGTTGAGGAAAATAAGAAACACTTCATACGCTAGATCTAAAGTTTCATTAAAATTGCTTATGCCCTATCTCAGGCATTTTAAGTGGGCCATCTGTCTAAACATCTTTCTTTCTCTCCCCCACTTTTTCCTGATCATTTCCTCGACTTATTCATGAGCCATGGGAGGGCTCCTTTGTAGTCTGCCTGTATCTCGGGCCTGCCTACCCCCACTGAATACATCTATGTGCTTGCATAAAACAGCTTTGCGCCATGCTGGAGAATTTCTGAACTGGGTTCAGGTGAATGGCACACTTTCTGAGGGCCTTTTTCTACTTACAAAAATTTGTATGCAGGTACTGACCTCAGTGGCTGTGGAATTCAGCAGATTATTCTGGGTCGATTTGCAGACCACTCACTGGGGCAGTTATGACGAGGCAAGTTCTTGATGATTCTCTGACTGTTCTCACTGCTCTGAATTGGTCTCAGAATCCACCCCAGTGCACGCAGGACGCTGCTGGAGGCCACTGTCCTAGCTCGAGGTTGTGTAAAATGTTAGGGTCTCTGTTACTAGCCGCACATTTGCATCATTATCACCTGTGTGTTTGCAGTCGTCTGCTAACTTATGTGTATGAGAATTGAAATTAGTAAACTCAGCCCTCACTGTCCTCCTGTGAGGTAAGGAGAAGCTGTTTGGACTGAGCAGATTGAGTATGGCTGACTGGCTGGTACTGGGACTGAACAGGCCTGGTGGAGCTGTGGTTTGTTGTGAGCCGCTGATTACTGGGTTCGGTGATTTCAGTCATACAAAGTGAACCTCGGATCGATGGCAGCCCTTTCCACAGAAACGTGAATCGTCTGTCATGAGGGAAAGCTGAGCCCTGCGTGTTATGACCAGGGTGACTGTGTGAAGCAGATCCTCCCTCACCCTTGAGGAGGGTTTGTAATTATTTTCCTTTGGCTGTTTTCACTCTTTGCTGAGTGATACCCAGGGCTTGGTGTCTGCTAGGCAAGTATTCCACCCAGAACTTCATAGCCCATTTTGAATCATTTCAAGTTATACCAACCGGCGTAATTCTTTTTTATTTGATTTAAAATATAACTTTAGGTTGTTATTGCTATGATGTTTATGCTTTTTGAATCGAAATTGGTGTTTCAAAAACAAACAAATAAACAAACAACAACAACAAAAAACTATCCCCGTTCTCTTAGAAATCCTGTAGGACCAGAGCGCACCTTCCTCCAGGTTCTCATCTGTGTCTACTTTGGTGCTGCAAATTTGTATGGCTGAAAAACTGACATAAATGTCCAAATCATCTATTTTAGTCACCAAACAAAATCAAACTACCTTTCAAGCCATATAAAGCCAGCTAAACCCTGGTACTGACCCTGCTTGGGGGTCATGCCTTCTGTTCTTCTTGGCACCTGGAGGAGTTGCTTGTCGGGGGACAGCTTTCCTCCATTCCCGTGAGGCGCCTTAGATGGCACTGTCACCAAGTGCTGCTCCAGGAGCCCAGGCTCCCATCACCTACATGGTTCTGTGGGAGCCTCTGACAGGTTCTCACGAGCACTGCTAAGGAGAGGAGGAGCTGAGACCTGAACCTCTGGACTTTCTCCCAGAAGCCTGTGCTCTTCCATAAGGCCCCTCCTGGAGCGAGCTGCAATGTATATGAAACAGATGTGGATCAAAATAAAGCAGTGGAAAAATAAATAATGGCTGGATCCTGAGGAGCGGCAGCTCCGTCTCGCCACCATCTGCCAGATCGTTTTCTGTGGGAAAGAGTGTCCTGTGCTAGAACAGGACATTAGGATCAGCGACTTCCCACCTCCTCTGCAGGCGAAGGATGGCTGCCTCACTGGGAAGGGTCTTCGTTCTCATTGACTGCGGCTGAATTTCAGGAAGTACTACAGCATATAGTACTGGCCAAGTGGAAGAAAGACAGTGAAATTACATTATCACCGAGGCAGTTATGAGGGCGGCGATCTCTTCCTTGGAAAATGTGAGACAGAGTTCAAAGTGCTGTGATGGGAGGATTTAGTCATGGCCAAAACGAGAGGGGAGGCCTGGAGAGGGCATAATCGTGTAACCTTTGCGTGCTTCATTTGGTCCTCTATGTGTGTCTATCAGTGCAGATGCCATTGTTACTCTAATGTTTCATAAGGGAAATACATCCTGTCAATTTGCTCAAGGTTAGAAATCTAGGCAGAATGCGTTCCACTTCTGTGGGTCAGCAGAGTCTAGTTCAAAACCATTGTATTTGGTCCTCTACCTATTTGTTTGGTTTAATTAAAGGGAGCTGGTCCAATCAGACACATAAGCTAGAACAATTAGAAAAAGAAGGAAGATACAAAAAATTGGGGCTTTCCTTTTAAGAACTTGCTTGAATGGTAGGAAACTCAATTAAGAATTAACCTGGTGTGAAGCAGAATACCATAGAGCTGTCATGATTAGGAAGGATCTAGTTTTATCAAAGGAAACAAAGGTGGGAAAACCTCGTTGCATAATCCTGAGAGGCTGGGCATTTGAGGTTGAGCAAGGAATGTAGCCTAGCAAGGAGCCAATCCCAGGGAGATCTTGGAACTGCAGACTGCCCTGGGCATTGCAGCTACTGCATTTGTGTGGCTCCTCAGGCCCTCCCCCCAGGAATGGACTGGACTGTAGCTCACTGGTAGGATTCTTGCCAGGCACAGAACCTGGGGTTCCATCCCAGCACTAGGAAAATTAAGTCAAGGTCATAGTCCTCCTTGAGACCCACAGTCTAGTGTGGGAGGTGCCCTGTGGAATTCAGGTGCTGGAGTGAGGCAATGGAGCACAGAGTACTCTCTTGCTTTCCTCCTTGGCTTGGTCATTACCTTCCTTCTTCCCTCCTTCCTTTCTCTTCCCTGCTCACTTTTAGAAAATCTTGTTTATTGTAATTCTTTTGCATGATACTCTGACCCCTGGAAAAATTCTCTTCAGGTCGCCTAACAGTGTCTTCCAAGTTTTCTTCTGTAGGATTTGAGACAGTCATTGTTAAACAGATGAAGCCGTCTGTCACTACAAACACCCCTCACCTGTTAATCTCCCTTCGCCAGGCCCCTGTGTCTAGAGGGGACTTGAGAGTCATGGCTGTTATGACTATGCTTTTTTTAAAAAAGAAAGAAAGAAAGAAAGAAAGAAAGAAAGAAAGAAAGAAAGAAAGAAAGAAAGAAAGAAAACCAAGTAACATATTATTTTGAAATTTGAGAGACTTGAATAACCTGCAACATTAAATTTAGATCCATGGCTGGAGCCTAGATACTAAAAAGTGCAAGCATTAACAATACTTTAAAGACATGAAGTTTATAAATGTGTGACATTAGGGTTAATTTTGAAGTCATTACTTTTTTAAACAAAATTATGGGAACTTTTTTTCCTGGAAGCTTGACCTAGTTTTTTCTGCCCCATGTAACACCAACCGTACGTTTATATGATAAGATTAGCTTTGTTCAGAGCTCTGGCTGCCTTGTATGTATTCCAGGATTAGCATAAAGCCAGGACTAGGGAATATAGAAGACATAGGCTGTGGGCAAGATGGGAACCGTGGCGAAACAGTGCCAGTCAGGCTGTGAACTTGTCGGTCACAGAGTTTAGTGTAACTTGGTGTCCTTATGGTCTCAGTCTAGCTGTGTGCTAAGGTGAGATTTCTCCAGTTGGCACGTAGAGGAACATTCCGTATTGTTTACAAGTAGAGTAAGGTATCATGGTTCATTCTTGTTAAAGAAATAAACTTTATTATTATTGTGTGTCTGTATGTGCCTCTGTATGTGTGTGTGTGTGTGTGTACACGTGTACGCGTGTGTGTGCGTGCGTGTAGCTGGAAAGGCCAAAGAATAATGTTGAAGCCGTTCTTTGCTTTGACTTTTATGCGGATTCCAGGGACTGAATTCAGGTCCTCAGGCCTGTAGAAAACACCTTTACTCACTGAGAGAATTCACTTCCTTTATTCTTTACTGCAGTTTTATTGTATCAGCTACAAAGAGTAGATGAGCCCAGATTTCTTTGCCAAGTTATGCCGACGAATTTATTTCTTGTCTTGGAAACTAGTGCACTTGTCACATTGTTTATTTTACTTTATTTAAAACTTTGAATAGCTATAAAACTAATACTGATTAAGAAATATTAATTTATGAAGGGCTGTCACAGTTACACATTCAAGTTCATAACATTGAGCATGCCTGATGTCTGTCTTAGTTAGGGCTCTTATTGCTGTGAAGAGACATCATGACCACAGCAATTTTTATAAGGAAAACATTTAGTTGAAGTGACAGCCTGCAGTTTCAGAGTTTCAGTCCGTTATCATCATGACACGGATCATGGCGGCGCGCAGGCAGACATGGTGCTGAAGCTGTAGCTGAGAGTTCCACATCTTGCAGGCAACAGAAAGTCAACTGAGACACTGGGTGGTATCCTAAGCATAGGAAACCTCAAAGCCCGCCCCCACAGTGGCACACTTCCTCCAACAAGGCCACACCCACTACAACAAAGCCCTACCTCCTAATAGTGCCACCCCCTATAAGATTATGGGGCAAGTTTCATTCCAGTCACCACAATGGCTCTTAGATGAGGTGATGATGGTGCCACAGTTGCAGTAGGAGGCTGCTGTTGTCTCTGGAGTGTCTGCTCTGTAAGTCTCTCCAGTTTACATCTGAGCTGTTTCTCCAAGGGTGGGATCACTGAAATGGGAGTTATGGTGTGGACTTTGACTCTTACTCCACACACTGGTGCTAAAGCTAAGTAGGTGATCCATAGAGAATCATATGACTAACGCCTTTTCTTTCTTTTTGTTTCAGAGTGCCAGTTGTTAGAGCAGATGTGGCCAAGTGGGAGCTCTCAATAAAGTTACACGGTGAAGAGCACTCGGTCGTGGCACTGAGCAACGGGTCAACATTTGACGTGAGTTTTGCTTGCTTGTTTGGTACTCTTGAATTATCTAGACAAACTCAGAGCCTATTGAATCTGCCCAGTGTCTCTTCACAGCCTCCAGGAAAGCTCTGTGTTCGTCCTTATGAGCTGAATTGAAAAGGGACCTTTTTTTTGTCCACCTACGATAATTAGGGAACACGTTCCTAGATTTAGCCGCTTTCTGAAGTGCTTTCTGAAAAGTCATAGGCTTGCCTTTGTGACAGAGATTAAAGGTGCGAGAATCTAATCTAATCCCACCCTTGGTAAAACAGCTTTCAGATATAAACCCTGATCTGATGGGGAGTGTATCTAAGCCATGCCCTGTCAAGATTATTTTTGGGGGGGCTCAAACTTCATGTTTGTTTGCAATTTCATTGTAGAGACTCATGACCCCTAACCTGACTATTCAAGCAGGTTAGATTTTGTTCCCCCTGTAAAATCCTCTCCTGCTTTACATTTTATTTCATGGGGGAAACGCTTTGAAATGAGTGCATTAAATTGATCTGGAAAGAACCCACCTTGGCATGTGACATAAAAAAGCCTGTTACCTCGTTTTTTTCCCTTGGATGCTATGGAATGTGTCATCCTCAGAGAAAAGTTTGGGTTCCTGTAGTTCCTCTAACTCCCACATGTAGAAGTGGACTGAGCTGTTTCAGGCTGCCTCTTGCAGGGTCAGTTAGACACACTGGTGTGAAGGCCTGTGTAGTATGGCACCTTTTCTCCTCTCGCTGAGGGAAGTGTAGTTGTTTGCTTTCTTCATAGCTAGAACAAAATTAGCCTATAAGTGACAGGACAGGTTTGGGTTATGGTCTTCAGAGAAAGTATAAGCAAAGTCATGTTTGCTTAGCTTATAGTACAGCTCAGAGAATCCATAATTTTAAGAGTTTATAATTTTTCAGGCATTTTAAACTTTGAAGATTTCAAATGGAGAGAATACAGTGTGTGCAGACTTCCTACTGAAAAGAAAAAACATGTGTAGATTCAGTGAATCTTCCTGCAGCCTCCGTTCTGTTCCTGCTCTCCCAGGAGTGGCAGCCATTCTGAAAGTGTCCATATATATACTCAGTGTGTGTTTGCTCTATGGCAGTGAAAAGAAGCAACAGGAAAGTGCATGTACTCACACGTGTGAGCGCACACACATACACACACATGCGAGCACACGCACGATACATTTGATTTGTACACAGAAAATGTAAACTGGTGCTAAATTTATTAAACTGGGTAGAAAGCTATGCCAGGAATTTAGAAGTTAATACGGTTAAGATGTCAATACTACTCATAGTGTTATAGGTTCAGTGCATCCCCAATTGAAATTCCAGTTACACTTTCCAGAAATAGATAATTTTCCCAAAAATTCACATGGAAGTTCAGGAGATCTTAGGTAGTCAAAATCTCTAAATAGAAGAACACAGTTGGTCTCATATTTACTATGTTAGAAACTCACTACAAATCTTTGGTTATCAGAATCTGTCTCCCAGGCTCACACCTATAATCCCGTCACCTCAGAGACTGAAGTATAAGGATTGCAAATTTCAGACCACCCTGGACTACATAATGAACTAATTGCTAGCCTGGACTACATGATGAATTAATTGCTAGCCTTGGCTATTTAGGGATCACTATAAAAAAAAACCTGCAAAACAATGGGCCTGGGGAGATGGCATAGTGAGTGAGAATTCTTATTTCACAAGTGTGAGGACCTAAATTCTTCAGACCCTCAAATCCATGTGAAAAGAGCTGGACAGGGCTGTGTAACCTTGACTGTAAGCCCTTTGCCATAGGAAGTGGAGGCAGGGGGATTCCTGGCACTTGCTGGCTTCCAGACTCGCTTCAGTTTCAATGATAGCCTGTCTCCCAGGGATAATAAGGCAGGCAGTGCCAGAGGAACACTCGACGTCATCCCCTGGCCTCTTGTGTGTACGAAGGAGTCTTAGTGACTCTTCCATTGCCGAGAAGAGACCACACCCAAGACAACTCTTATAAAGAAAACACTTACTTGGGAGCTTTCTTACAGTTTCAGAGGTTTGGCCCATTACCATCATGGTGGGAGCATTGTGGCATGCAGGGAAGTAGATGCTGGGATAGAAGCTGAGAGCTACATCATGATGGCGAAAGAGGAACAGACACATGCTGGTCCTGGCATGGGTTTTTGAAATCTGAAAGCGCACCCCAATGACACACTTCCTTCAGTAAGATCATGGTGTGGGAGAATTGTCTGTATTCTGTCAATCATGTTTTAAATAAACACTGATTGGCCAGGCAGGAGGTGTAGGTGGAAAAACCAGACAGAAAGTGAAAATGATGCAAGGAGAACAGGAGAATTCTGGGAAGGAGGAAGTTGATTCCTCCCACTCCTGCCCAGATCACCAAAGCAGCAGGATGTGAGCTGCCCCACTGAAAAAGGTACTGAGCCACATGGCTAACATAGATCAGAAAAATGGGTTAATTAAGATGTGAGAGTTAGCCAGTAAGAAGCCTGACCTAACGAGCCAATCAGCATTATAACTTATAGAGATCTCTTGTATGATTTTACTTTGGAACTAAACAGCTGGGGGAACAGTGCAGTACAAAAACCCCAACAAGCAGGCTCGGCCTTTTCATGTTACAAGATCACACTTCCTAATTTTTTAAACCTTTCTAATGGTGCAGCTCACTGGTGACTAAGCATGAAAGTATATGTGCCTGTGGGGCCTGTTCTTCAAACCGTCACCGTGAACATGCATGTCCATAAAAGCACTCACATATATATCACAAACATACTAGGGACAAAAGGGGACTGGCCAAGAAGCACAGAAAATGCTTAGGTTCACAATCACGAGAGAAATTGCAAATTGAGCCTAGAACAGTGAGACACCTTCTCCCACCCTTGGGGGCTGTTGTATAATATTTTGATTGTGTTCTGACTAATAAAGCTTGCTTGGAGTCAGAGGTCAGACTAGCCACTAGCTATCCAAAATTAAACATAGAGGTTAGGAAGACTGTAGGCAGATGTGGACA
Organism: Myodes glareolus; assembly: GCF_982192425.1. Classification (NCBI taxonomy): domain Eukaryota; kingdom Metazoa; phylum Chordata; class Mammalia; order Rodentia; family Cricetidae; genus Myodes; species Myodes glareolus. The sequence continues at coordinate 83,694,868 of NC_142037.1, forward strand.
GGAAGTAGTAAGGCAGCACTGAGAGAGGATCTTGGCCCTTTTGGAGGAAGGAACAGAAGAGGTAGGGTGTGACTAGTGGCTACTCCCCTGTTTCTCTGACTTTTCCAGCTCTTACTCCTGATTTTTTATTGATAGAAAATAAATTAATTAAGGCTTCAGAGGAGTGTTGGCAAGGAAGCAGAAAAAGACAAATATTAGGCACAGTAGGAGAATGGAAACCCTTGATTTCTGTTGGTAGTGAGTGCCACAGCAACTACGGGAAATGATACAGGACTTCTAAACACTAAAAAGCCACACCATATGATCACTAGGATACTTGGAAGCAAAAAAACATTTTGCACACACCTGCTCATAGCAGTGTTACTAAAGGTAGCAGAGAGAAACAACCTAGTACCTGCCAATGGATGAGTGGAGAGGCAAAATGTGGGACCTTCACACCAGTGGGAATTATCAAGTCCTAAAAAGAAAGGACATTCTGATGCATGCTACAAGAGGGACCACTGGACACTGTGCCAAGGGAAGTAAGTCCCTCAGAGAAGGACACATGCCAGAGAATCCACCAACATTAAGTCCTTAGAGCAGTCAAATGGTATAGAGACAAAGAGTTGAGTAGTGTTTGCCAAGCCCTGGAAAAAAAGAAAGGGTGGTCCAGCCCTGGTGGAGGTAGAAAGGTTAGGACTCTGAGGCCAACCTGGGCTTTGGAATCTTGTATATATAAAAAATTTTTTATACAATAAAATCAACTAAATGAAGTTTTAAAAGGGGGCAGAGTGAAGGGGGAGGGCAGTTACTGTTGAAAGAGTACAAACTTCCAACTGTGTAAAAGGTAAACGGTGAAAGTGTGTTTGACACACTGTTCATGATCATATGCTATGTGTGCATACACCATTAGAAACTATACTCAACAATTTACATTGGTGTTTGTAGTATGGATTTCTAATTGATCTTACTAATAAAAATCCAGAGTCAGATATTAGCGGATGAAAGCTGAAAGATCAGAAAAGCAGAACAGGTAATCACAGGTTCTTAGCGCTACAAAATCCTCAGACCAAATGGAGTATCTTGTGAGAAATGACAGAAATAGCTGTCTGCTTGTACAGTCATCCAAGGTTCTTCTGAAATGTTGGGACATCCATCCTCAGCCTACAGGCCTAGAATATATGACAGACTTTTTTATAAAGCAGGATTTTTGAAGGATTGGCCTGCATTTTCTTAGCAATGTTTGGAACTCACTCTTTTGTGTCCTGCTTGTCCAATTACAACAACAGATTGTCAGCAGTTGAGGCAAGAGCACTTTCTTTTGCTAACTTTTGCCACAAAGAATGTAAACTTCATGTAGAATTTCTTCAATGTCCATCATCTTCTCTGAAGTAGATATGTGTTGCCAGGAACAGACATGTCTTATTGTCATTAAAAATGAAAAGAGCCTATGTTATTAAAGAATCTTAAATGCCATATTTGTAGATCTCTGTAGTGTTTGAAGATTACCTGTATATCTAAAATAAATCTTTGTTTGACCTTGAAAACATACCTAATATGTCTACAAGTTTGATTGTAATGACTCTACTAACTTGCATTTCTTTATATCCTAATTAGTTGGTAATAATAACTTTTAAGAACTAGAAATTTGCATTACATTGTTAAATAAACTGTATAGGTACAATATCTTGAGTAAGATTAGAAATGTATATACAGTATATTCTAACAAAATTAATCTCAAATTATATCAGTATACAAAGATCCATATCAATGTGAAATATTTAAAACAAGTAGTTGCTTTTTAAAATTAGATTCAATAATATACCGTTTCATCCTATCATATCTATATCCCTCTTTTTTCTTTTCAGAGCAAAAAAGCTGACTCTAAACTCCTTTGTTCAACTTTTTTTTCCTGACCATTACCAATAACAGCTTGTAACCAACCCCCCAAACAATGACAAATATCCATGACCCAATGAAAGACCAAAAACTACCTACCCCACTTCTTGGGAATGTGGACATCATATTCTTAAATTTACTTCCTGCTCTCTGAAGGCAACAGTATCTATAGGGGATCCTGAAAAAAAAAAAATGGGGTTAATTGTCAAGTCCTGGGAGAGGCAGCTCTGTCATTTGTTGTTCAGTCTCTGCATAATGGTAAAGTGCAGGGCTTGTCTCAAGTCCTGGATAGAGCAGTCTGTGAGTCTGGATCATCTCATCTGGTCTCCTCAAAATTGTTCTAAGCAATTTGTAGTCCAAAGCCAATCTTTAGATGGTATTTTTCAGCTTAGTAGTGCCATCATAGTCCTGGTGGAATTTTATTGTGGGATCCCATCATCTTTTCAGAGATTGCATTAGGTCAGATTATTCATTTTCTTGGGAATTTTTTTCTGGGTAGTTCTCCCTTCTCCTTTGGATGCATTTGTCCAAAGGTCTTTATATTCCTCAACATGATTGTTTTTATTTTCCTGAAAAGAAAAAAAACTAAACCCTTCCTCAACCCTAACTCTGGGGAGGTTCCCTTTTGGCACATTATATATCTGATCAAATGAAAAGCATCTGTTAGTTTTATAGATTCAGTGGTCATGCTGTTTGATGAATTATCACCTTTTCTAATCAAGAGTTCTCCCTCGTTCAAATCTAACCTTTATCAATTTTGATTTACGGTTTCTCTTAAAAATTTTGTTTTATTTTATAAAACTCTTTTATTATCCAGAGCAGTGTGAGTTTTTATAATAGGCATTAGGGTCTTTAATTGCTTTGTGAAGGAGTTTCCTCCATAGCCAGGAAACAACTGAATAGATTTGACCTGCCGGCTTGAGAGAGGTCCCTTGAGGCATTACCCAATAGCAAAGGATTACTTGTTGATATATATTCATTAGTCCAGTGCCTGCCCTTGCCACACCTTCTGTATAATCCAGGAGGGAGGGGTGTTCTGTTTGGTTTATACTTGGACAAAACATTGTTTCTAGAAATGCCCTGTTTACAGTCCCTTTTGAGATGACCTTGTTTACAGCAATCGAAATGTTTGATATTTTGATTGTTCTTCAAACCTCTGGAAATTACCTCTCCTATCCAAGCATCATCATGGTCATAAAAACCACATGGATTATATCTCAGATCCCTTCCTCCAAGGGTGGCTGATCTTGCCTTTAATGATCTAATTATCCTTTTGCATTGTGCATTAGCATTTTCAAAAGCTAAAGTCAAGTATTATTTGTCTAACTTCTAAATTTGTTATCATTCTCTTTACTGCTGATTTCAATCTTCATAAGAAATCAGTGAAGGTTTCTTTTGTGCCTTGTGTGACTTTAGTAAATGACTCAATTTCCTTTCCTCCTTCTCCAGTTCTGTCCCAAGCATTCAAAGCTGCTGTATGGCATAAAGCCAAGGTGTGGTCATCATATACATCTTGCCTTTTTATAGTAGCATAATCTCCCTCTCCAAGAAATTGGTCCTGGGAGATTTCCATACCTCTAGCCCTATGTTGTTGTTCAATGGTCTTAGCCTCATCTTTTCACCAGGTTCTAAATGGTAATTGTTGACCAGTCTCCAGGACTGCTGTAACCAAGTCTCTCTAGTCTTGAGAGATAATTCTATTACATGTTGACCGTGAGTTTACCATCTGTTTCACAAAGGTGAATGCCATATGAGACTATCACGTCCTTGAATCTCCTTAAATCTAACATTTCCATGGGATCCCATCGAGTGCTTAAACAGCCTTGGGGATAGCTGTCATTTGGCAGTTCCCATAAGGTGACCAATAAATTAAGGTTGGTTGTTTGAAAACCTTAGGCTATTCCTCTCTAACCTTTAATACAATGCTGAAATTAGTTCTCCTATAAATTCCTCTGTCTGGATCTGAATATTTCTATGATCTCTTTCATTATCTTTTCCTAAGGCTTGTATCTTGGCAGTTTTATCAACCAACTTTTTTAGAGATAAACCAAGAATTATCAAACCGAAAATAAGCATTATCAATATGATAATTAACATTTTGTTAATCCTGGTTAAGTTAATTATCCCTTCATTTAATCATTTCATTTCTAAACATTCATCAAGTAATCATACAGAGACCTAACTCTCTCCATCGTAATAATGTTTCCCATTTTTTAACATGAGAAAAACTCTTTTAATTAATGCCTCTGTTTAAGAATTCCCAATTGTCTCAACAAATCTGCTGATGATGGCAGTGAAGACGTCAGGCTGACTGCTCACACGGAACAGTAGAAGCCTGAGTGGGTTTTAAGGAAGCTACCTATTTTGGCAGCAACCTGAGGCCATCCAGGGAAAGCCCACTGGGAGAAAAGAGAGGAAACCTAGCCAACCGGGTAGTGACTCCGGCTGCGTGTAGCTTATGCCAGTGACTACAAAGCCACATGCAAGTGGCTTTTTTGTGAATTTGTGCCTTATTGTTGGATGTCAGATGTACTGCAAATTTCTAGTGGGTCTTAATAATGAAAACCCAGAGTCAGGTATTAGTGGGTGAAAGATGAAGGATCAGAGAAGCAGAACAGTCAGCCACTAGTTCTTATCTCTAGAAATCCTCAGACTGGAGGGGTATCCTGTCTCTACAAGTCCTCAGACCGAATGCCTTGAGTTCCTGTCTCCTCCCACCTTATATTCCTTTATATCCTCCCCACCCCACGCCTAGCCATGTCCCTTCCTGTTTCCAGGTGTTTATGAAGATGCAGGCTCTTAGGTAAAAGTATGTGATTAGTGAAGGCAACAGTGAGTTCAGTTGTCAGGATGAACAGTGGAATCGACTAGGAGTGTGAAACCCCTGGGCACACATGGCGGAAATACTAGCCAGTCCTTTACAAAACTGAACTCCAAGTGAGGACACTCAGCTGAGTTCCTGTATAACAATTTTCTGGATTTCTAAGTTCCCCCCACTTTTCTCTTGTGCAATATATTATAAAACTGGTTAGAACAGCGCAAGAGATACAAAGATTAGTGTGTTTGTTGCTTTAAAGATGAAGAACTAAATTCATACTGAAGAACATTCGTTTTGAAGAAAAATGTCTGAGCAGTCATTTGCTATGCAAACAAACTGACTTATAAACGTGGTCCTCCAGGGGCAGGCACATGACTGCTGCCCAGCCCTGCTAAGTGTTTGCCTGGTGTCTGTCTGCTCCCTACTCCTGCCTTGGCTCAGTGGGGAAGAGGGCTCTCTGCTAGTCCTGTGAACCTACATGAAAAGCTTGATATGGTGACACAAATCCATCATCCCTACAAGAGACAGAGGCAGGAGGATTGCCCAGAAGCCCAAAAGCCAGCTAGGCCAGAGTACAGGACAGCACAGAAGCAAGAGAGGCTGCCTCAGCAAGACAGAGAGAGAGAGAGAGAGAGAGAGAGAGAGAGAGAGAGAGAGAGAGAGAGCTAGCTCACTGCTCAGCTTGCCCTTTGATCTCTGCAAGACACTATGGCGTATACCCCCCACCCCCACTGCTATCAATCAATCAACATTCCAAAGAGTATACAAAATTCCTAGAGCACCCATGGTATATTAATGTAATCTTCATACTAATGAATAGAAAATTTAAGTGGTCAAAGTAATACTTAACTTTCCTGGTCAAAGAGTAATTTCCCACTATCTTAAAATTTTTTAATTAAATTTTAAGGTTAGCATATAAAGTTCTGGTATTCATTTTAATACAGTCATTCTTACTTTGCTGAAATTTATTCACCTTTTTCACTGCTTTCCCCCTACTTTTCATGGTTTTCTTCTACCCCCCAAGATCCCTCTGTGTTTTTAAATTTTTTAATTTCCCTAAATCAGGTTCTGTATTTAAATTAAGAGAACAGAATATTTTCAGTAAGTATAAAACTGCTTCATTTAAATTAAAATTAGAGCTCTTCCATTCCCCCAATTTCAAGTTATATGTAGATACAGTTTGTATTAAAATTTAAAAGCCTGGGCTTGGTGGTAGTTTAGCACTTCCTAGCATGCACGGAGCCCCAAGTTTTCTTAAATAAAGAGCAAAGACCTACTTCTGGAATGGTAGCCTGAGGTGCTCCATGAACCCACTCTTCAGCAATGTGGCCATGATGATGAGAGTGATGAAAATCTATGTATAGCTGCTATGTTATAGACAGAGACTGATTGTTTGTCCCCGGCCACCCAGATCTGATATAACCACACGGAAACTGTATTAATTAAAACACTGGTTGGCCTATTAGTGTATACATATTTCTAGCTAGCTCTTATATCTTAAATTAACCCATTTCTATTAATCTGTGTATTGCCACAAGGTTCCATCCAGTGCCCAGCGTCTGTCTCCTGCCATGGCTACATGGTGTCTCTTTGACTCTCTCCTCCTCTATCTGCTTGGAATTCCCGCCTTGCCCCATTCTGCACTGTAACAGGTCCAAATCAGCATCTTTATTAACTCATGGTATTCAGAGTATACAGAGGAGAATCCCACATCACTATGTGGCTGTATGTAGAACACAGTAAGGAGTCAACTAAAACTGTCATGAAGATGTGAATGAGTTCAGTGTGGATGCAAAATCAAATCAGTTAAACACCTCCTTATCTGCAGTGGCAACCCAGAGCAAAAACAGTTCCATTAGCAACAATATCAGAAGAAAGTGCTACTGAGGAGTAAGTACAATAAAAGTCTGAAACATGCATGGTGAAATGCACAAGCCCTTGCCAAAAAAATGAAGGAAAAAGCACAGCCTCCTGAACTGACTAGTCCATGAACTGACTAGAAAGATGGAGTGCACTGCTTCCTTATGGTCTAAAGATGTCCTGTAGTTCCCGAGACAAGCTGTGTTTCTGATAGACCCTAACATCCACATGGAAGCACAAAGATTCAGAATTGCCAAGACTATCTTCCAAACAAACCCATAATGTGCTGGGCCCTCTCTCATCAATCACTAAATAAGAAAATGTTCTGCAGGGTTGCCTACAGCTTGATCTTTTGGAAGCATTTTCTCCATCGAAGCTACCTCTTATCTGATGATTCTAGCTTGTGTCATGGTGTCGTAAAGCTATCTGGCCAGCACAAGAAGCAAAGAAATCTATAAGCTGCCTGGATGAAGGAGGTATCTGGAGAAAGAGGAGACTTTTGGGAGATATGACTAGTGACAGTGTAGACCACACTGCCTGTGTGACCAGGGACTGACTTCAAATCGCTGCTATGAGAAACATGGCACAGTGGAAGAACAAAGTCTATTGAGATGTCGAAGACATGTTTTTGGTGGGTGCGGAGTTTTGCCTGCCTGTATGTCTGGGCACCATGTACATGCCTGATGCTCAAGAGGTCAAAAGAGGGTATCAGATCCCTTGGAATTGGAATTACAGAGGGGTGTGAGCCACCACGTGGGTGCTAGGAGTTGAATTTAAGTCCTCTGAAATAGCAACCTCTGAGCCATCTCTCCACCCCTCCCCAGAGAAATCTTTAATCTGTAGTAAGTTTAATTACTTAAAAAAATTATTATACTTCATTTATTTATTTCGTATGTACACTTAAACATGTGGAAGTCAGAGGACACTTAGTGGGAAGTTGGTTTTCTCCTTCCATATGGGTCCCAGGAACTAAAATCAAGTTGTCAGGCTTCAGAATAGCCCTTACTCATTGAGCCATTTCACCAACCTTTTTAAAAGAAGCTTTTAATTGTGTGTGTGTGTGTGTGTGTGTGTGTGTGTGTGTACACATGTGCGCACGTGCGTAAGCTTGTCTGCTAGCATTTTGGGGTACACCTGCGCTATAGAAGCACAGCCATGGGTTCTCTGCTTCTATCATCAGCTGAGTCCCGGGGGTTGAGTGGTTTGCACTTTTTCTTCTGAACCATCTCGCCAGCCCTCCAAAAATCTTTTTAAAGTATTTAGAAACCTTTCCACATCTTATAAATGATAGTATTGTGTTAAATAATGTTTAGCATCGACTGAATAATTTTATAGAAGTAAATATATTTTTTCAGAGCTGTATAAGGTTTGAGAATGCCATTCATGTCTAAAGAGTTTAAACTCTGGTTTTGTTTTCTTAATAGTGTTCATTTTGGTTGATTCAAAATGATCTCATCTTTGGATGCCTGTGGTGGAGGGAGGGAAATGTTGTAGAGTGTTCATATCATTTAGATTACCACCCTGTGTTTTTCTTCACTAAGAAAAGATACGGTGATGAACATAAGGATAAAAATAATAATTACGTATGGATACATAATAAGAAATAATTATATACTTCTTGTTTGACGGTTTCTTCCTCCGATAGAAGCAACCTTTCCCCTTTGTTCTGCCACCGTTTACTTTGTTCTAGACTCTGAACCGGGAAAACATTCCACCAGGTTGTTTTGACATCTAAAGAACACTTTGGAAATTTGGTTTTTAAGTGGAGCCATGTGAGCAGTTTTGTAAAATGCCATTTTTAAAACCAAACAGTAATTGAATGAACTTAGAATACCTATTAAATGGGTTTTCAAAGTAAGACCATTTTTTTAAATTTTATTTATTTCTGTTATATGTGTCTGCTGTTTTCCTTGTATGTATATATGTCTTATACACTTGTGTGCCTGGTGCTTGGGAGCAGTCACGCCTGGAACTGGGTGGCTGCGAGCCACCATGTGGAGTGGAAAACCGAACCTGGGTCTTCTGGGTGAACAGCCAGTGCTCTTAGCCTCGTAACCATCTCTCAAGCCCCCTTGCTCTTCTGTCTTTCTTTTTTTATGTAAATGTTTGCTAAAGAATCAAATACATCCTTAACAAGATTACCCCATCTCTGTCCCTTTTACAATAGTGGGAAATTCTGTGGCCACCGTGGATTTTATGGGACTGTGTGACTTGTGGGCTTATAGTTGATCAGGCACTACTGCGCTCATCTGCAACGTCTGTAGACCACATTAGGTCTGAACTCACAGCAATCCTCCTGTTTCAGCCTCCTACATCTTGGAATTTCAGCTGTACACCACATCCAGCTTCAGTTGCCTTTTTGAATTACTTACTTTCAAATACCTTTCTTAGAAAATAATCTATTGACACATCTACCCTTTTGGGTTTTTTTAGGCAGATTTTAGGAAAGGCTCTTACTCTGGGATGTGACAAAGAGATTAGTAAATAAGGCCAGTTAACCATTACAATAATGACAACTTTAGCCTTTATTGTTCTTTACTTTATTGTTCTTTAAAAAGATAATAGGTTGGGATTCCCTGAGCGGCCTGCGCTGCCGCCAGAGCAGTGCAGGCGGCTGGATGCGGTGGACAGCAGAGTAAATGGACATAATGCTATACATAAAGCTAAACATCTATTACTTAGAGAAGAGGGAGACATTTATTACTTAAAGAAGAGGGAAACAGAGAGACATGGAGAAAAACATAGGGAGAGACAGAGACACGTGTGTACACACCAAGAGACAGGGGACAGAGAGAGAGTTAAGATGGCTCCCAGGGAGGTCAGAAGTGGCTGGGAGTGGGCATGGTTAGCTCTTAAAGTGACCAGACCCAAAGGAATAACAGCCTTATTGTTTACAAATTGTCTATGACTCAAATTCATACTGGCAAATGGAAAAGAACAGTTTTCAGTAGCATTAGAAAAAGAACATTTCATATCCCAGCAGACCTTATAATATAATGCTGTGGTCTGCTCCTGAAATTTGACTTTTGCATGAGATAGGAAATTGAGATTGGGTTTTTGAAGTTACCCAGCATACTTAAACTTTTTACTTCTATTTTTCTTTTAACACAAATTAAGTGTTATAATCATGTGAACTACTTGTCAGACAAGTTTTTCATGTAGATATCCCTCTCAACGAATTTTTACAAAAAGAATTTTAAACAAAGCAGAATTTAAAATACTGCATTTGAAGAAATTACCTTATTTTCTGACAATGAATTTTTACAAAGTGCATTCAGCAAGAAGTTAATTTTCTTGAAAAGTTTTTTTAGTTAAAAAAAATCAGGACAATAAATCAATTGTTTTTTTCCTTTTCAAGATGTTTATCAGGAGACATTGCCCAAGGCCTGTTTTGGTTTTGTATTTATTTTTTTGTTTGTCTGTCAGTCTTTCTTGAGTTTGTTCTCTGGTCACATGCGTACACATCGTGCATTTCCATTGCTGTCCCTCTCATCCTTTCTCGACTCCCTCTCACCCCTACCCCATCCCTGCCTCTGTACAAGTCCTCTTTCCACATTCACAGCATTTTTAATTAGCTTATATGGTTAGATAGCATGGCTTTTCAAACAAAATGAGGTTTTAGCTCCCCGCCCCCCTCATGTTATAGGAGTAAAATACGTCAAGTTGTCCTGCCTAGAATATCCTATGTGAGGCTAGTCAGAGAGCCAGCAGATAGAAAAAGCCTGCAATTCGGTTTCTTGAGCAAAGGGGAAAGCCCTTTGCATGTCACATGAAAACGTGCAATGATGGTTCATAGTAGGGCAAGCGTGAATGGCTCCTGAACACGCAGGAACAAGCCCCCACCTGCTTACACACGCTCGTGCTAAGATGATGGAGAGAAACCATTCTCCATATACATTTTGGCAAAAATAAAAATTTTGATAGTTCCCTGATTTCATATGATTATAGAAAAATAAGTGCTGATACATTATGGGTGCATAAAACCCACAGGAAGCAATTTGACAGAGTTTGTAGTCAGGTGTGGAACATGCTGGTAACCTCAACACACATGAATGGGGTAGAAACATTTGTTCACATTCAGGCTGGGCTACACAGCAGGACCTTGTCTCAAAATCAACCAACCGACAACCATAAACTCAAACTGTCACCTATGTTCAAACGTAGGAAGTATAAGAGAATGTTCATAGAGGTATTGTTTTTAATGGCTGAGGATTCAAACATCTCAAAAGCCTAGCCTGTTAATAGATAACACTGGCACTGTCAGAGCAGTGAAATCCTGTCCAGCTATTAAAAATGATTGTGAGTCCATTCTATGTATAAAAGCAAAGTCTATTCACTGGCACAAAAAAAAAAAAAAAGGAATATGTTAGGACAGATGTGGGGTGCGTGCCTTTAATTTCAGTCAGGGACAGGCACACCTCTGTGAGTTCCAGGTCAGCCTGGGCTACACAGTGAGGTTCTGTCTTGAGGGGGAAAAATAGATGTGTATGCTTATTATATGACTAGAGTATCTTCAGAAGGAGCCACAAGAAAGTGGTAACTATGGGTTGCCCTGGTGCTGGGGAGCTAGTTGTCTGGTTCCATACAGTGCCTTTGGCCATCCATGTTAAGTGCTCAGATAAACCCCTGGTTAATTAGACCTACTGGACCTGGGCAGGACTGCAAAGTGCAGTTTCTGAGACCCTTTCAGCTAGAAGTCTGAACTTGAAAGTGGCTTCTAGAAATCACTGTTGGTTATGTTTTAAGAACTCATCTAAGTTCGTCAGGGAAAGAATGGAGACACCTTTGGATACTAACTGTGAAGCCAGCCCCCTTTCCCTTTAGGTGTATAAACTACTTCAAGAGCTCTCTGATTGTAAGATTGTACGTAGACTCCTAGAGTGTGTGGTAGCTTCATGGAGTATTTTAGGGAATGGGGTGGTTCAGGAAGAGGATCCCCAAGTCACTTGCTGTAGGACTGTCACTTCCCTGCCCCAAGAGTCCACAGACTGGCAAATATCCTCCCAAAGCAGGCATAGCAAAGTAGCTTGACGTCTGATGAAGAGGGTCAGATAAACAAGGCTGTGGAAAAATCAAGCCTAAAGAGTACCTCACACAGCTTGATCTGTTTACGTTTTAAATGCAGCCTTTCCAGTGGGTATCATAATCTGCTTTTCAGCCAGAAGCCTGAATTTTCATAAAAATGTGAGGCTCCTGCCCATGTAATCTGGAAAATTGCCCGTCTAATTGGGTGCAGGGCTGCACCTGCACCCTCTTAAATGGCTCAGGCATGTTGTACTTCAGAGCCAAGTTGCTTGTTATGGCACTAAGTGAGGAACAGAAATAAGCCACAGACCCCGAGTCCCTGCCACTTTGGAGATGAAAAGCACTAATGGCTGGTGGTTACCGCGCTGGAGTTGGCAAACACTGTGATTGGGATTTCAACTGGGTTTAGTATGATGTTCAGGTCTCTGACACTTTCCGAAGGATTTAATTTCAGGTAAAATGCTTAATGTTGACACAAGATATCCAGCTTTAGTTCAGGTCATTTAACTTTATAATCTGTTCTAAAATATATGCAGTAGTACGGCAGCATCTTTACCCCTGATCAAATTTTGCAGTATGTGTATTAACAATTATTTTGTTGATTTTTCTTATATGTGTGTTTCCTGTTCTGAGTGTTTGAGACAAGGTCTCACTGTGTAGCCCAGGGTGACTTTAAATTGAGCAAACCTATCAGCCTCCTTTGTGCTGAGATTACAGAGGTCACCACCATTCTTGGCTCAATTTTGATATCACATTTCTGCATCTCAAATTTATTTATAAATTAAATGAACATTGAAACCATCTGTTGAAATGCCCGAGTAACTCAGCCACTAGATACATTTTTATACAGCTCCTATTCTGTCATCATTATAGTTGTAATGAGTGTCATCATTGTTTACTATGTTCTGTGACATACGTACTAGAGAAACAGTGGTGGTCAAGAGAGACAATGTATCTGACTTCTCAAATCTATTGAGGGTGACAAGCAAGTAAATGACAAGGAGAGTGGGTGACATGGATAAGAGACAGGGCCTCCCCAAACTTGAACATGAAGACAGGTGGGGACTTTCAAAGGAAAACTAGCCAGCCTGAGACCTACGGAAGGCGGTGGTGGATGGTACAGGGCATAAGGTCATGATTTTGAAGGCTTATGTAAAATATATAAAGAGGAAATGGAAGAGACATGTGTGGGTTGTGGACAGCTTGGCATCTGGGACCCATGGCAGGTGTGAGACGTGGGATTCCACCTGAGATTGTGGACCTGTGAGGATTGATCTGGAAGGTAGTGGAGACCACTGAAAGCCTTTCTTTCTGTAGGACAGTAACCCTGTCAGAAAGACTACCATGTCTCCCTGATATTGAATAGGTTAGAGAGGCCACACTGGAGTGAGGGGAGCTGCGAGGAGGCTAGGGAACTTGAATGTGGCGCTTCCACAGTAGAGAAAAATGGGCCGGTTTAAGTGAGGGACATTAATAAAACCAGCATCTCTGGAATGCTGACTGCTTAAGTGTGGTCTCGGCAAGGTCCAGAAACGGATAGACAGGGCATCACTTAGTGAGAACAGTAATGTATGTGATCTACTCTAATCCTGGCAGCACTCTAGGAAGAATAAAGATCTTCCTGTCTGCTATAAGTGGAAGGAAATCAAGTACAGAGAGATCAGCTGCCTTTTCTAGAGCAGGAACCTAGGGCAAAGCAAGGATTGAGATTGAGAACCGGGGGGGGGGGCTGAGGGGTTGGGGGGGTGGGAGCAGGGGACGCTCCTGAGAGTTCCTTGGACTCCACAGGAGCACCTGGCACACGTGAACCCACACTCACTCAATAACAATAGAGGGCACACTCTCCATCTTTAAAACGTCAAATTTGGAGGATATTCTATTCAAACTGATTAGTTTTGGCTGTGACTAGTCAGCCAAGATAGCCATCAAAGCAAATGCAAACCGATACTATATGTGGATACAGGAGTGCCTGGGGAAAGGACCAAAAAGAAGCTGCTAGGTAGAATTGTGAGGCCAAGGTGCAAGGACTCCACGTGAGGAGGAGGAGGTGGTATTCACATGGCAGCTGCTCCGGCTAAATATATCACCTGCCTACCTAGATCTTTTTTCTGCAGTCTGTTGTACAGAGTTCTCAGCTGAGGCCTTTGTAACAAAAAAACAAGTTAACAAGGGAGAAAGCACACAAATTTATTTAATAGCACTTGTACCTGATGCAGGAGACTTCATAAAAAAGCAAAGACCCAAGGGAATCTCCTATCCTGAGTTTTAGTGGAAAGGCATAGAGACCGTGATAAGATGAGCTGTTTGAAGGAAGAATGGTACCTGCCACAGTAAGCAAGGCTTCCTGAGACTCCTTGTGGGACTTTGGAGGTAAGAATGCTCTTCCCCTTCTGGGGTAGGGAAGCCATCTCTCATACAGTCTCATGACCTGCTTCAGGGAAGGTCAGAGAGTCCTTCCATCTGGCACCTGCCAGTTCTCTAATTCCCAAGGCTTAAAATATTCCATATGCCAAGGTGCATATTTTGGAATAGCGTATATTTACCCTCTGGCTGTAGAGCGAGCTTCCCAAGCTGCTAGAAGCTGTTACATCTGCTTCTGCTTATATATGTATTGCATATTTTGTTAACTTAGTTACAAAATATGTTAACAGCATTGATAATTTAAGACATTTATAAACTGCAATATATAATGTTGGTAGAGTGCGTTGAGGTTTATAGTTTTGAATTTAGGAACACATTATAAACTTTATTTCATTCAGCTACTTTAATTTTCATACTTTATTTTTTTTAAAAAAAAATTTCCTGCTTTGCCCTGCTGGAGATGAAGCACAGGACTTGTGTACACTAAGCAGGCTCTCCACCCTACGCTACACCCTTAGTCCTCTACCCTACGCTATACCCTTAGCCCTCCACCCTACGCTACACCCTTAGCCCTCTACCCTACGCTACACCCTTAGCCCTCCACCCTACGCTACACCCTTAGCCCTCTACCCCACACTATACCGTTAGCCCTCTACCCCACACTATACCCTTAGCCCTCTACTCCACACTACACCCTTAGCCCTCTACCCTACTCTATACCCTTAGCCCTCTACACCACACTACACCCTTAGCCCTCTACCCCACACTACACCCTTAGCCCTCTACCCTACACTATACCCTTAGCCCTCTACCCCACACTACACCCTTAGCCCTCTACCCTACGCTATACCCTTAGCCCTCTACCCCACACTACACCCCTAGCCCTCTACCCCACACTACACCCTTAGCCCTCTACCCTATGCTATACCCTTAGCCCTCTACCCCACACTACACCCTTAGCCCTCTACCCCACAGTACACCCTTAGCCCTCTACCCCACACTACACCCTTAGCCCTCTACCCTATACTACACCCCAGCCCTCTACCCCACACTACACTCCTAGCCGTCTGCCCCACGCTATACCCTTAGCCCTTTACCTTGTTTTTCACATGCCAGGCTGTAACCGGCATTCAGGGTAATCGAGTACACACCTTTCTTGCAAATGGTACTTTTTAAGTACTGGGGTTCCCCCATTTGGGTAATAGGGTAATTTCTATTGCCAAATATGAAGTATTGGGTATATATTCTAGGCAGTATTTCAAGGTAATGATGTCAGTGGAGGAAACATCTTCTTACTCTTTGCCTTTTTCTCTGTCTTCCGTGCTGTGGCCGTGTCTGCTGTGCCCAGGCCATCTCCCTCTCCTGTGAACTTTCCTTCGAGTTGACATTAATTTATTCATCTGTCATGTGGTGCTCAAATTTTGAGAGTCAGAGGCAGTGGCAAAGAAATTTTTCGTTGTGCGAGTAACTAAGATGTATTTCAAACTAATCTGTGTCTTCCCGAAATTCCCACCGGGTGGTAGGGCGTCCTAGGCCGGCTCTTCACTTGACAGGAGAGCACACAAGAGGTGGGAAGGGGGCTCGATGACGCTCTCATGACGATGAGTGAGTCAGGAGAACCCAGAAGTCAGGCTCTCCTTCGGGCCAGGCCTGGCCACTCATGTGTTTGGCTGTCTGTCCATCTGTCCGTCCACCCACTCATTTCCTGTTGTGTTGGGGTTGGAATCAAGCTTCCGGAGCGCATTAGGCAAGCACTCTGCTTCTGAGCCTGACAACTGAATTCCCGCTGCTGTCTGGATGACGTTGGTTTTATCTCTCAATGTATGGGGCGACTTGAATGTTTTCAACTTTGGGACCTTGTCCATCTGCTGTCATATCAATCATCGGTCTACAAGGAAAAGTATGCCCCCGTGTGCCGGCACATGCCTGCAATGACCAGTGATGAGGCTGAAAGCCTCAGAGGCTAGACGTTAAGAGGATTTTACTCTTTTGGAACAATCTTCCAAATTCTGATTATAACTTTTTTCTACTACTTCATGGCCCAGGTAGTGGCTGTTAAGTAGAATATTTTCATGAAAGCAAGATTTCAAAGTTCTTAGTTCCTTCTGCTGGCTTTCGCTAACTTCTCGAGTCTTATATCAAAATCCTAGTTTTTCAATCTTTTAGCCACACACCATCAAGTGTGTGGGATGCTTTAAATACTGGCTTGCTCTCTCCCTCCTTACAGAAGCTTCGCTAAGTAGGGCCAGAGGCTAGAAAGGGATCCCAGCAGCAAAGAGTATGAATGTCCCGCCCTTGCTGATTCAGTGGTGAGATAGTTTTGAACCTTGGCATGACTCTTTCAGCTCTTCGCATTCCATAAAAACAACATTGTCATGGAGCCTCAATGTGCCGCAGCTGCACCAAATGTTTTGATGTCTTCGAAAAAGGCGGACACAGGCTTCTCTTTGAAATGTGTGAGGCGGCTCAAGATGCCGCTGCTCAGATGGATTTAATTAGTCCTTCCTGGGACTGGATGTCCGCTTGCTGCAGCTGAATTCTCATTCCATTCACCCATAACTAGAAACACCTCGCTTCAAACGAGTTTCTTCAAAGAAAGAGGGTTTCGGGTTCTGTGTTTCACTGCTTTTTGATGTTGGTTTCCTTAACTGAGAAGACCTTGTGTTTACACAACTGTTATTATTAAGCAAACATAGCTGGCCACACCAAGGCTGCTTTTGTGCTGGGTAGAGTGGCCATCCGAGATCTGTGGAATAGATCTCGCTTCTCAGACCCCCACTGCAGCTGTGCCTTGCTAGCGAGTGCGCTGGAAAGATGGCATTAACCTGTGGATACGGCCTTACAATCCTGTATGCGTGCTTACATGAGGCTACACCCCACACCTGAAAATGTGACCAATGTTAATCACAAAACAAAGCCTGTAACCAAACCAGGGTTGTCACGGTACCGGGGTCACTTGTTCTGATTCGTCTGCCAGTGGTCAAGGGCCATGGTGTGCTCTGCAGTAAACATCTTTTAAAAAGATGCTCTTCATAGTAAAATATGACTTTAAAATGTGCTGGGCTAGCTTTTACTCTTAGATTAGCTGCAACCTGTCACTTTTCAACAGAGTGGCTAGCATCTTGTACATCCCCCCGAATAATGCACTTTTTCCCTCTAGTTGGTGTGTCTAGGATCCAGTGCGTCCCCCAAATAATGCACCGTTTTTCCTCTGGTTGGTGTGTCTAGGATGCAGTGTTCCCCCCAAATAATGCACCTTTTTCCTCTGGTGTGTCTAGGATCCAGTGTGCCCCCCCCCCCGAATAATGCACCTTTTGCCTCTGGTTGATGTGTCTAGGCTCCAGGGAGCCCCCCCACTCCCCGAATAATGCACCTTTTCCCTCTAGTGTGTCTAGGATCCAGTGTACCCCTGAATAATGCACCTTTTCCCTCTGGTTGGTGTGTCTAAGATCCAGTGTGCCCCCCAATAATGCACCGTTTTCTCTCTGGTTGATGTGTCTAGGCTCCAGTGAGCCCTATCATCACAGCATCTTTTGTCTTCTGTGCCCACATCATAATTACATTTCCCGGGCTATGATGCTCTCCACAATTGCTCTCATGCATTTATTGTGCTCAGATGGGAAACCGCAGGGGCTTCGGAGGCTCTCCACCAGCAGCATGGGTTTGCATTTCAGATATTTTTGGTGCTAACATCCAGAAGTTCAGACAAAGTCTAAAAACTACTCTTGCACTGCATATCACCCTGGCCTTTAAGGAAAGATAAAGTCAACTTAGGTTGTTGAAGCTTAAAATTGTTCCAAAGCCACAGCTCACAGGTTGTTCTGGTGCCTCTCAGCTGCCTGAGACTCCTGCGTTGGGTCTCATCCATAACCGAACCTGTCCATCCCTTCACCAGACTCCATGATGCGAACCTGTGGCAACTCCTGTTGGATAGTTAAAATGGCCAAGGAAAGCCTAACAAGTGTATTTTGAACAATGACCTCATGTAGGGCCATGGTCGACGGGGCTAGGCCATGGTTGGCCCTTGAGCTCTCTATTCTTGGATCACTTGTTCTGTGAATTGTGACTATTGGGTGGAACTCCCAGTTTTAGGAGAACGATAGATGTGACACAGAAATATTTTATTGCATTTATGTAAATGTGCTCACTTTGAAAAAATCACAGGTAGAGTTTATTCAGGGCACCCTTTTAATGGTTTCGCCTTTACAACAGTAGTACATGTTTTTGTAATTTTCTTTATTTGTTGGCAATGCTCGATAAATCTTGGTGGAAATACAAAGCATCAAGGGTCAGAACACTAGTGAGTTGTCTTTTATGTCAATTTGCAAGACAGCTTGTTAGGAAACTGTATTTCTAGCATTGAAGTTAATATGTGGTACATTACAGTGATCACGTTTTCTATTATGCAAACAGGGAAGTCTCATAAACAGGAAATATTTAACAAGTCAGATATAGGGACATAGGCCATTATAGTTCTTCCTCCGTTTTTTCTTTCAACTTAGAAAAATTAACTTAGCTGCCAGCAGCAGTCACTAATGAAGTTCAGTTTGGGGCCCAGGTAAGGGCTGGCAGGGAAACAAGCTGATGTTTTGAAAACAACATTCTTTGAAGATAGTCAAACTTCCTTTGTCCCTAACCAATTATGTAACTGCTCAGAAGGGGAGGCCACTTAACTCCCTTGAGCCACTGCCACAGTGATGCTTTATGAAGTCCTGGTAGACAGGAAAACGAAAAGACCATGAGACACCGAGATGAACTTGGATTTAAAGCCCGAGCCTGGAAGGTCAGGCTGTGGAAGCTGGCAAGGGCCAGGTATTTTTTTAAGCGCCGTGGTTTTCCTCATCTATAAAATGGGGCTAATATCTTCTAGGGTTTGGAAAACGTGAATGAGGTAAGGTATATGAAGACTCTAGAGTGAGTGTGCTTAACAGTATGCCTATTCCACCTTAAGTGTGTAAATTACACACATTGTTTTCCATAAAATCCAATAGCATCTCTACATTGCAGGCGGCTCTCTTCCCACTTGTGAACAGCATGTGGATAATTTGTACAGTGGATAACATGAGCATACAAACACAGGCAAGACTCGTCAGCACCAGTTCCTCCTGAGATCCTAATACTCTGTTACCCACTTCCTGTCTGAAACCCTTGTCAAGCTTGTAACATAATAGCTCACAGGTACTTCTACATGATTAATTTTGGGAAATTCTGTCCAGGGAGACTGGTGATGTATTCACAGACTTTGACTTTCCTCCCTTCCATTAGAGCCTCTAGCTCCCTTTTCACCCACTGTAGAGTGCACTTGTATTGTCATGTGTAGGCCGTGGCTGCTTGTTGATTCCCAGATGCCCAGACCCAAAATAATCACACAGAAACTTTATTAAATAAAGCACTGCTTGGCCCATTAGCTCAGGCTTCTTCCTAACTAACTCTTACATATTAAATTAACCCATCCCTACCTATTATTTTATATTTTACCATGAGGCTCGTAGTTTACCAGTAAGGTTCTGGTGTGTCTGTCTCCTTTGGCAGCTACATAGCATCTCCTCGACCCTGCCTACTCTCTCTCTCTACATCTCTGGATTTTCCACCTGGCTTTACTCTCTTAAGCCATTGGCCAAAGGCAGCTTCTTTATTAACCAATGGCAATAAAAAATATTCATTGCATACAGAGGGGAATCTTACATCTCTAGTGTCAGACTCAATCCTGCTGTGGGGAGTTCGGTCCTTTTACATTTGCCTTCCCTGTTCCCTTGGCCACTCTCCTGGGTATCTGTCTACATACTCTACCACATTGCTGCTCCTCAGCAACACTCAGATGCACATTCTTTGCATTATAATATCCATACCTGCTAGTATGTTTTTCTTCTTTCCCACCAACAAGAATCTCTAACTGCTTGAGGTAACCAGATCAAAGTGACTCCTTTCTCTGCTCCTCAAAACCTCAGATTCTCTTTTATAAAAACCTGATTTATAAAACCTCTGTTGTATGTTGAGCTGAGGAATCAATGGGTGGGATGTATATTAGATTTATTTTTTTTAGTTTAGATTCGTTTATCTGAAAAAGTAACAAATTTAATAGCTCAAAATAAAACCAAATGACATTCATAATCTAGATATTATCAGAATTGCAATTTCTGTTTTGACTCAAGGAATGTTTCCCTTCCAGTGGAGGATGTTATAAAGTAAATCATGTTATTTATACGTCAGTGAAGGGTAAACACTGCTAAACTTTAAAGTTCTGTGTGTAAGGCCTGTCTCTGGGTGGTTGTATGTGTTCTTGGGGTGTTATTTGTCATACCAGCGCATGAAGATAGGTTTATATTGCTGTCACCCCAGGTTTTTAAGTAAAACCTATTGGTTGTGTAAAATGTGCGATGTATGGCTCTTGTATGAAGTATGTTTAAGGACGCAGATGGAGAGTGTAAACATGGCACAACCTGTGTCATAAATAACTGGGTAGACTTGTTGAATAGCTATCAAGTTCACTGTACTTCTGTTTACTCTTAATCTAGTGGCAGTGACTTACACCTGCTACCCATATCCCCTAATTCAAGTTCAGAGTGAGTCATGGTCTTGTGTCTCTGAGCAGGTCTGAGAGGAGCTTAAAAGAATTTGTGACTTTGCTTATAAGCTGCTACCAAAAACACCAAGTGTGAGCGCTGGTCGTAACTGGTGAGGAAGGTAGCAGTGGATGTTACTTGTGTTAGTTTAGCACAGACTAAAGCAGATCTGCTCAGTCTCGTTCCACACCACTAGTTTGGGTGCATTAATTGACATTTTAGCCAAAAGTTGCATTCAAGTCTAGTCTTGTAGTTTTACACACCAGATGTGCTTTAAACGTTCAATAGTCAAACTACTTCATGCCCCCAATACACTGGAAACTTTACCTCGCTGAGGAGGTGTTTCATTCTTGGTTGGGTATAGCCTTCCAACTTGTAATTAAGCTGCAATACAGAAAAAAAAATACTAACTTACAAGGAGGATATTCTTGCTACCATTCTGTAGATCATTTGCTTATTCAAGCATATAAAACTTCAACAAGAGGAGGTAATTTTGCTTAGATTTCTTGATTTGAATTGTTCTACTATTTGGCACTGGGTGGAAAAGGGAAAAAATCATATTGAAAGCATTGTTCTGCTAATGAAGTTGCTTGTCCTCATTTGTGCCAAATTTGGCAGGTAAAATTACCATTTATTCTACTTGCTGGAGCTGCAAAATAGATTGTTGAGGAAAAGTAGCAATTTAAGTAATGACACCAGATAGAACATGCTACATTGTGTACATCTCCCGCGCTTTCCTTCTGTAGTGACTGCAGCTTGTACTTTCTGTCAGGGTTGCACTTTGCCATGAAGCACTCCGTTGGGTCTAGGAGCATTCATGAGTTATGGGCAATGTGCTCCAACTGTGGGATTAAATAAATACTGTCACTATTAATTATAGCAACCAACATGAAGCATTCTGACCCAAAGATGAATCAAAGACTGATGAATTGTTTTGATTATTTTGAAAGTAGTTCATGAATTTAAGTCATGAGCAATTCTTTAACCATGAAGATGAAGTGGATGCTTGAATGTGAAGATATATAACATTCTGATGTTCATGGTCTTTTTCCACATTAGGTATTTCTTGGCTTGTGGTTTATAAATCATTAAGGAAATAATAAGAAATCCTGTGCTAAAATGAGAAAAATCTCAAAATATTAGATATTTGTTTAGTCATGTTTAAATGAAATCCTAAATTTAACATTTGATATCTTGAAATTATTTCTTTCAGTTCATAAATACATATTTGAAGTAAATATATGTATGATTCAGTAAATCTCTTGTATGTTAAATTTTTATTAGTTATAATGCTCCATATTAAAACAAAATATAGTTTACCAATGAATGCTGAATTTATCCTTGTCTTGAAAAAGAAGAAATAGAAACTTAATTTGGAAAACTTGCTTTGAAAGTAATCCAGTTAAGTAATTCGTAGTCTTGCAAATGCTATCTCAGAGTCAGGGGGTGGCATGCTGCTGGAACTTATAGCCCTCAGTCACTCCTTCCTGCAGGCTAAACCAACCAGTAGGCAGCTGCAGATGTTACGAAATCCAACGTGCCAATTGACACTAATTGGCATAGTTGTTGGCAGTCTTATCAGAAAGCAAAGGGCTGAATGGTTGAATGGGTTTAGCAAACTTGAATGATAATGAGCATTTTTCTATGCATCTTGAAATACTTCTGTGACCCAGACTAATGGGGATCCTTTATTATGACCCCACCCTTCCATGAATAGAAATCAGGGAAAGCATTGTATGTAGAATATGTGGTTAGTGAGTGTTTTTCAGGTAACCTTTTATAGCTGTCTGCTCTATTGCCTGTTTGCCACCTCCCAGCTCTGCTCCTAGTGCTCAGAGAAGACCATATGAAATAATTATTATTGCTGATCATGAGATTAATTTACTTGATTAATGTAATGCCAGAGTTTGATGTGTGTTTTAGTACAGGCTAAACTTAATGCATAGGGAATTTACAGGTGGCATGAGAACAGCATTTGGGGGAATCTGGAAAAGACACAGATGTCCCAAATTGGCTTCAAAGGGAGACATTTCGAACTTGGGTGATAGGCATATGGAGTTACTAAAATAGTGTGTGTGTGTGTGTGTGTGAGTGAGTGTGTGAGTGCGTATAGTTCTCTAGAACACAAGGCAGCTGCCTACTTAATTTGCACAGTGGCCCTAACCCCTCCCGCTGGGAGGCACCTATATTGCTACATCTTTCCCAGGTCATGCCTGCTCTGGTTCCTTTATCAGAAGTTACCTGTTTCAGCGAGAACCATGTAGCTTGACAGACTGTTTGGTGTTCTCATGTACAAGTAAGCTAATTTCTTGGCAAAATGAACCCAATAGAACTTGCTAAATCTCTGCTTTAATCAAATGGAAATGTCACTGAGGAACTCCTTGCCTCTCTTCTGTCTATAAGTATAACACCCTTCACACTGACGCATTCACCTATGTAAGTGGTGTCTTGTAGGAGGAGAGAGCTGCTTGTTGGTTCCTGGCCACTTAGCCCCGAAATAATCACACAGAAACTATGTTAATTAAATCACTGCTTGGCCCATTAGCTCTAGCTTCTTATTGGCTAACTCTTACATATTAATTTAACATATTAATCTGTGTACGGCCATGTGGCTGTGGCTTGCCTGCTTAAGTTTTAGCATGTCTGTCTCTGGTGGAGGATCCATGACCTCTCCTTGACTTTGCCTTTCTTCTCCAGCATTCAGCCTAGCTTTCCCCACCTAAGTTCTACCTTACTATAGGCTAACCCAGTTTTACTTTTCATGCTAGTGCCAGTATCCTTTCCATCAGCTGAAATGCTTTCTAGAAAGCCAGCGCCTACCTTAGGTGAGTTAGGAGAGATTTAGCTTATGCTTACTCAAGTAGGTATCTCCACTTTGGGATTCTTGCTAATTAACTTGGCTTAATTGTGTTAAAACATGCTTGGTTCTTGTTTCCTTCAGCCAAAGGTTCCTTCCTGCTTGTAGAGGTGGCCCAGGAGAGACACTTGCTAGAGGTTTCTGCTCAGAGGAAAAGGGCTGGAATGCACCTTTCCCAATTATGATGCTTTAGAAACTCTGTCATGGTTTTACCATCTGATGTTATGTAGATGAGCCATTCTTTCTCATTTTGCACTCTGCTATTGATGCAACTTCCTGAGACTTGTTCCAATAAAGTAATAGTAAAATTAGTTATTTTGTTTTGTTTTTGTTCGTTTGTTTTTGAGACAGGGCCTCACTACGCATCCCCATCTGACCTGGAATGTGTTCCAGATATTGATCTCTATCTAATCAGATATGGAATAAATCAAGACAGCTTGGGGTTGTTTTCTTGATATTCCCCCCCGCCATGGTTTTCTCTTATAACGAGGATGGACTTGGTTCATTCCTGGCTTCAGAATGGAGTGCTCAAAATGTTTTAGATTTTACTTTTAGAACTTTGTAAGGACTTAAAGTATAGGAATGATTTCACCAGCACTTCCAGTTGTATCTGGAGATCTTTAAGGATGAACTTAATCTGCTCATTAATTCCTTGTACCATCCCTAATTATTTCCCACTCATGCCTTTCCTTGCTTGCCAGCTTTCACTTCGGCCACAGCCAGTGTATTATTCCCGGTAACTGCTACCAAAACTAATCTATGTTGACCACACTCTCTGTCAAGGCTCGTGGAAATGTGCCAGACATCTTCTTTTGGGGTCTGAGAGCACAGTTTTGCACATAATAGAGCAGCTTTACTCTGTTCACAGTCCTCAAGATTAAAGGATTTATATAATGGTGTGAATAGATAATTTTAGTTCTCTGGACATAAAAGTGAAACCCCAGAAATGGAATAGAATTTTAAGTAGCATTTTAAATTTGTTTTAAACTTCTTTCTCATTGCCTGCCTTTATTTAAAATGAGCTGTGTTAAGTCTGCTATGTTTTATACACGTTGGGTGGGCAATGAGGTACAGATCGTTGTAGAGTCTGTTGTAGGTTTCAAGTTATGAAAGAGCTTAATTGAGTCCTTTCTGTGGTTGAAATACTGCTATTGTAAGCATGTATGGATCTTTAAATAGAAGTATTCTTCACATCTTGTTGGACATTACAACTAAAAATAGATTTAACTTAGAGGTGCCTTATTAATCTTACAGCGGCTGTATTAGGAAACCTCAGAACAGAATCATGTTGTTAATGATTAGTAAGTAATCTAAGGCCTGAAAAACAGACATTGAAGAATGTGAAGGTGAAACTTGTGTCTCTTTGATATTTTTGTTTAAGCTGTGGTTTTCAAAGCTCTTTAATAGGCCTGTAATCGTAGAGATGAAAGGTGTATTTTTCTGTGTCATGGGAAGATTTAGCAGCCAGAGGTGCGTGTCCCACAAGCCTAGCTGCTTGAGTTTGGTTCTCAGAGCCCATCTAAAGGTGGAAGGAGAAAACAGACTCCAGACTCCCCAAAGTTATCCTGGGCCTCCGTGTGCTCCATGACAATTACACACTCAATTTTAAGTTATATTTTCTATATAACTACATCATTTTCACTTTAATATAGTACATATTGGGCTTCAAGATCAAGGCCTTGTGTTAAGCTCTTCATGAGAGGCATGAAAGAGAAATGGTCTAACCTGCCCTATGGACTTCCAGAGTTTTGAATGATAGTCAGTGATGGTCATAAGGCACCATGAGATAAATACACAGCAATGCAAATGCTGTAGAATTTTAAGCAAGAAAAGACCTCATCCATGGGGTGCTCAGGGGTCATGCAACAAAAGATCAAAAACAAATAGTAAGTAGCACAATATGGTAGTAATATGGCTGGTCTAAGTTTAACAGGAATATGGTTGGAAATGGGTGTCGGTGAACATTTATTTGAATGTGAAAGAGATAGGAAGGAGACTAAAAATGATGAGTTGGTAGATTGAAGGCCTAGAGAGGGCCAGGTAAAGGAATTATGACTCCTAAGACACAAGAGCCAGTGGGGGTGAACAAAGCTACAGCTGACGGGCAGTGGGGCTTTGGAAAGATCTCCCAGCTGAGATTGCTTATGAGGAGGAAAAAAGGCAGGGAAAGTGTGTGCAGGTGACCTGGTGGCTGATCACAGACCTCTGGAAGATGGAGAGGAGTTAGCTGGAGTGGGAAGAAAGAACCAGGGATGTAACAAACGTAGAGGATGTGCCCACTTGCTGCCCCACTCAGTAAATGATTTCTCCTTCTGGCCAGATGGTTTTGATAACTTATTTACAGTTTGGACTGGAAATCTTTAACTTCTACAACTTCCAAATAGAAAACCTGACTTATTTTCTTCCTCTTTCTTCCGTGGGAAGTTAAAGCACTCACAAAATCCATACAACAGGGTGCTGAGTCCTGGACTGCTGATCTGCTCTTGCTGGCTGCCTTCCTTTTCTTTTTCCTGACTGTTTAATCACAGGCTACAGTCCTAGAAAGTTATTTGTTTTAATGTGTGTTGAGTTGCAGGGTTTGTCAGTGCCTAAATCTCTAAATCGTCCCTGACTGCACTTCTTTTTAAATTTCACCTCAAGTACCGAGTCAGCTGGAATTTGATTTGCTAACAAATTGGCATTTTTTTAAATAACTTAATGTTCTTTTATGTACTGTGATGTATGTGCAGGGCAGAGGATACCGTGTAGACTGGACACATTGAAGTAGTCAGGGAAATCGTGACTCAGTGGGCCAGGTGTTGAATGGTAGTTTCTCTTTGAAGGGATCGGCAGATCTTGAATGAAGAAAGTCTAGAATAAACTTGATGGGTTGGGCAGTCAATGGAACTTGTGTATAATCGGTAAGGATAGAAATAGATTTGGGGGGGGGGCTGGAGAGATGGCTCAGTGATTAAGAGCATTGCCTGCTCTTCCAAAGGTCCTGAGTTCAATTCCTGGCAACCACATGGTGGCTCACAACCATCTGTAATGAGGTCTGGCACCCTCTTCTGGCCTGCAGACATACACACAAATGGAATATTGTATACATAATAAATAAATAAATATATAAAAAAGAAATAGATTTGGATGTCCTTCCCTCTGGTTTAATATAGCTTGGCAGGAAACATTTTAGAGATAAGGTAAGTGGCATCACTGGGAGTGGGGCAGATTGACATTTGTGTGACTCTTGATTGATGCTGAAAAGTCTCAACATCATTGCTGTGCTCACCTTGCTACGATGAGCAATTGTGGAAAAATGTGATCCCAAACTAGGAGACGCTTTTCAGTGTAATTGGTCTGTACTCCTACAGCTGTCAAGGCAGCGGGGTTGGGCTGCCCTACCGTGTATTCTATGCAGCTATACAGAGCAAGTACTCACTTTTCCAGTCTGGAAGCTGGAAGTCCAGGACCAGCATCCTGGCAGACCCGGGACTGGGTGAGGGCCATCTCCCTAGCTTGCAGATGGCCATCTTTTTGCTCACTCACCATGGCTGAGGCCAACGAGCAAGAGCACAGCACACAGATCAGGCAAACAAGTTCTTGGGTCCCTATAAGAATATTGAGCCATTATGAGGGCTCACCTGTGTGACTTGATTAATTACCTTCCAAGATTCCATCTCCTAATCCTAAACAAGAAGGGCATGGCGTGAGGTGATGTAAGCATGTATTCCATAGCACCGTGTCAGAAAACAAGGCACAGTTAGGGAGCTGGTCAAGACAGAAAACAGAGAGATACCCATCCTGAACCAGATCCCAGTCCTGCTCTAAAGGCAGGTGTAGCTAAATCGAAGCAGGGTTAGATAGTAATATTGGGGGTTACTGTTAACTTCTTCGGTTGGTTGACTGCTTATGTAAGGAGAATGTCCTGTGCAGAGAACATAAGCTAAAACACAAATGGGCTCACGTGCCATCATGCAAGTATTCTTTATTGCCAGGGGAATAATAGCAACTGCAATTGCCAAATTGCCAATTTGGGCAATATACACAGAACTGTGTGTACTAATGTTAAAAACTTTATGTATATGAAATTATCTTACAAAAAGGGCCCAGATAAACAGCTATTTGGAATATTCATTAGAAGGCTGGCAATGATTTCCCCGTTTTCTGCTTCCTATTTATAAGCTATTTTAAAAATAAGACTAGTAACTGCCTGAGGTGATAGCCATGGTCTATGGAGCTGGTAATACTTTCCACGATTAGCCTAAAGAATAATTGAATTATGTCATTTACTGCCATAGAAACTCAGGAAATGATTTTGGAAAATCCTTCCTAGATAGCAGAGCTAAAAGCAGAGTATTACGTTCACAGATATGTATAGTGGCAGTGCTGTTATTGCTGCTACGTTTGTTTTGCCAATTATCTTTTAAATTATTTATTCTTTTCAAAATTATTTATTCTTACCATACAAGGTGTTAGATGTCATTATGACATTCTTGAACAAAGCATGATTATTATATTCTATGTTCTACCTAGCATGGTGGCACATGCCTTAAATCCCAGCTCTTAGGTGACAGAGGCAGGTGGATCTCTGAGTTTAAGGCCAGCCTCGTCTACAGAGTGAGTTCTAGGACAGCCAAGGCTATGTAGAGAAAAAACTATTCTTCCGCTGCTTGCTTCTCTTGATTGTAAGCCGCTCCTTTGGCCACTTTCTTCTATCCTTTCTCATCGCCCACGTTTACCCTCTCTTTGTCTCTTCTTCTTCGGCTTTACCCACATCTGCAACCACGCACACACACACATGCATGTGCACACACCTCTTTTTAAGCTTGTAACATCGCTTAATATAATGCTTTCTGAGTTAATTCATCGTCTTGTAATTTTCAGATTTTTTATTTTTCTTTACAAGTTAATAAAAGACAACTGTGCATATCAAAATGGGCTTTTGAGTATTAGATGAGTATCAAATGGGCTACTGAGAGAAGCTTTGCATGTCTGTAAATAGTGCTAGAATGCTGAACTGCCACAGAGAAATATATGAAGTAGGCAAGATTAGTAGGGAATAGTGTGTTGTAGAGGCAATGGGTTCAGGAAGAGGAGGGAGCCCTTTCTGTGAACGTCCTGTGGCAATGTACATGTTTTGGGGTTCTGAACTACCAAGTCACATGATGGGATTGATTTGGGGACATTGGAAATAGCAAAATGCTTATGAAAAGAGATGCTAAAAGGAATCAGATGAAATTATAGCCAAATAATGAAAGTGTTGGCATTGTGTGCACACCTCTGACTATAGCACCAGAAGATGAAGTCGGAAGGATCGCTGCTTCACAGTCGTCCTCTGCTGTGCAGTGAGTGGAGGGCAGCCTGGGCCACAGGGGACCCTGTTTCAAGTGGAGCAGAAAAGGACAGTGCAGGGCCAAGCAAAATTACTTTGTTTTGAGGTGCTGGGTGTTAGACCCAGGACCCTTAAGTATGCTAGGTAAGAGCTGTAGCACTAGCTCCTTCCCCATGAAAGAAGAACGGTTGTGTGTGAAATAGGAGAAAAGACAAAGTGAATGACAATTAGGGAGACTGAGCAGAGCTGACTGAACTGCACCACCTGTGCTGACTGAGCAGGGTGCTTGTCTGACTCAACTGCTCTGTGCTCCTGCATTTCACATGGGAGGAAATGGAGACAGGAATGATTAGGGAAACTGAGGAACGGACAGAACAAGCCTTCCTACTCTTCATGATGCCACAGAGAGAGGGAGGGTTTCCACCCCACCTCACCCTAAGCTTCTGTGGCTGCCCATGGTAAAGCATGTCTATCTGGGGTTATTCACTAAGGTGACACGTGTTACAGTATGATCTGCAGAGTCTGGTCTTACCTCACAAATGCAAGGGAAACTGCTAATGTGATTAAACCACGAGCAAGACGACGTAGAGTGTTTTCTGAAACCATAAAACTGAAATTAAAGTTGTTACTGATCAGTTAATGAGGTGGTAATTAAACAGCAAAGAGATAATCATACTGGTGGCCGTATAATCAGCACCTAAATTTTGCTTTTGCAATTCACATCATTTGAGATATATTTAATTATATGTATAAGAATGCATATTTAATATGACCTTTTGTAACAAGCTGATGGCGCTTCACTGATATATATATAAGTCTCCTGATGTTTTTGGTCTTTTTAAATGTGTATTTTGTGAATAAAAAATTAGGCTGTTTGCAAGGTGATCATGTGAAGAGCAAACACCAGAAATGCCCATCCTTTCGTTTTCATGAGACAGCCGTCTCCTTCCATGGGAAGTCACCCAGGGTATCAACGTGTTAGAGAACCGTCTGAGTAAGCAGAAGAGCAGGACAGAAAAAACCCACTCTTTGCTGGTGGTGAGATGGCCTAATGGACGTAAAGTGCTTTTTGCACAGGTCCAGCAGCACGATTTTGATCCCTGGAACCCGTTAAAAAGTTGAATGCAGTGGCCTGCGTCTGAATCCCAGCACCCTGACAAAATGAGAGGAGGAGATGAGAGTCACACAGAGGCTCTCAGATTAGCCCCAAATTCTCCGCATAGCAGCGGAAACAAGAGAGGTCTCCCTCAGTGAGATGGAAGACCAGAACTGACTCCCAAAAAGTAGTCCTCTGTCAGCGTGTGCATTTGCACACACATGCACATGCATGTACACACACATAGATACACATACAATAAATGTAATCAAAGAATTATAAGTCTCATTTTTCTGTCACAAGGTAAGACACAGAATGTGTTATAGTAACTGTAAGAACTGTCATACTTCACTTAAATGTCAAAGCAAGCAAGTAACAAAACTATTAGACCTGCCAAATCACAAGGTTACTATATTATTGACAGTCTGAAAGAATGCTTATGTTTTACATATCCATAAACTGGAGTAATGTTGGATGGAAATAATAGTCCAACTAACTGATTGCATGGTGTACTGTTGTGGAATATTATTTAAAGTTGTGTTACATTTGTTTATGCTGTGGGATATTTGTTTAATGATGCAAGTATGTGTTGCATTCTTTTATGTTGCATTTGTTAAGTCTGAAACTGTGTAACTTTCCTGTCTAAAACACTGATTGGCCTAATAAAGAGCTGAACAACCAATAGCTAGGCAGGAAAAAGGATAGGTGGGGCTGGCAGGCAGAGAGCATAAATAGAAGGAGAAATCTGGGAGGAGAAGATCAAGGAACAAAAGGGAAAAAAAAAGGACGTCACCAGGGGACAACTACCACCCAGCTACACTGCAAACCACAGAGTCAGAAGTAAAGAAAGGTAATCAAATAGAGAAAGATTAAAAACCCAGAGGCAAAAAAAAAGGTAGATGGTTAATTTAAGTTAAGAAAAGCTGGCTAGAAACAAGCCAAGCTAAAGCTGGGCAGTTATAAGAAGAATAAGCCTCCGTGTTTACTTACTTGGGAGTTGGGTGGTGGGCCCCCAATAGAGCCCAGAGAGAAAACAACCAACTGCAGTGTACAGGTGCTTCTGTGAATGAAGAATCCAGATATGCTTATCCATTGATGAACAATAGACAGTAAAAGTCTTTGTTGTTAGTAGTTAAGACATAAAAATGAAAACATTAGACATCTCTATAGAACAAGTCTTTTCAGAACAAAAATGAGCTTTTATAATATAGTAGCCCTCTGTCCTAATCTTTTAAAGATTTAGTTTTAATTTGTGTGTACATACATTTGTATGTGTATGTTCATGTATGCATGTACACATGTGGTATGGGTTCTCAAAGAAGCCAGAAAAAGGCATCAGATCCCCTGGAGCTGGAGTTACAGGCTATGGTTACAGCCACTTGACTTGGGTGCTAAGAATAGAACTCTGGAAGAAAAGCAAACCCTGACCACTGAGCTCTCTCTCCAACCCTTGTCTCAATCTTTACATGTCTTTACATTCCATCTGTTGTTTCAACTTTTAATACGGATTTATGTGAATTCTCTCAGAAGTACATAGAAGTAATTGTTTCTGAGTTAATTTTATATGTGAAAAAGGAGTAAAGAATTGAGCTGGGTATGTTATGTTACAGCTTTTTTTTTTTCAGCCTGAGAATCAGATATGAAAATGGTATCTCTTATTCATTTTCTGTGCAGTGTGGTGATTTATAAAGTTTCTATGCCAGATTGGAATACCTATAATCCCAGCACTTCAGAAACAGGAGGATCAAGACTTTTTGTCTAGCCTGGGCTATGTAGGAAAACCCTGTCAAAGAATAAAAAAGAAAAAAACCCAGGAAAGTGAATAATGCACCATTCCACTCTATTAAGGGACCAGGAACCATGGATGCCCTTCTGGAAAGCAGGGGAGCTTCTCAGCTGTGCTTCTGATCGTCAGTGTGTTGGGAGGAGCAAAAGCAAGGTTTACCTCTGCACAGTGCTAACCTCCTAGGCATCAAATAACACAAAATTTAGAATAGTAGAATTCACATGTGGCAGAGCTGCAAGGCAAACTAGAAGAAGCCTTTATTAAGCCCACAGCTTCCTAGAGTTCTATCATTTGTGGAGCAGGGCTGGGGAACACTTTGTGTTTTGTGTTTTATGTTCCTAATGTTGAGTACAGTTTTTAAAAGCTTCCCAGGTGCCACTGCATCAGAAGCAACAGCGTTTTACTGTGTCAGGTGATAACTCTCAGGAAGTCCTCTGTGGTGTTGCTCTTAGTGATAATGTAAGTAATCTCAGTCCAATGCCGTACAAATACAGGGTGTGTATTTTTCCCCCATGATGACGTGGATAGGAAAACTGAACATTCCAAACACTCACAGGAAATGTTTCACCAGCATCGCCTGTGTCCCAGATGCAGCTGGCTGTTTTCAGTGAAATGCAGGCTTAGAGGGAGGTGGCTAAATGTGGAAAAATACCTTCTGGAAATTGAAAGAAATTATATTATTGGGTTGTTTATGAAGTGCCTTAATAACTTTTATTTTGAATAACTTTCGACTAAACCTATCTCTGATTATGCTGGGAAAAAGTTTTCAGAAAATAAAGCTAGTGAAGTTTATTTCATAACCCCCACCCACCATAGCCAAGCTCCAATTCAGCCAAATTAACAACACCCATGACTTTAAATTAGCATCTCATCTTTAGGTGATTGCAGAATGGCAAGCCGCCCGATGTCCTTACATGCCCAACTGCATGTTGTC
This sequence comes from Myodes glareolus, assembly GCF_982192425.1. NCBI lineage: Eukaryota > Metazoa > Chordata > Mammalia > Rodentia > Cricetidae > Myodes > Myodes glareolus. The sequence goes on from NC_142037.1 coordinate 83,727,357, forward strand.
AGGTGGTTTTGTTTTTAGTGTGTCACCCTCCCACCACCTTTTCTCCGTCTCATGTTGGTGTCACCAGGTCTCTTGTCTCGGGTTTGGAAATGACCATTTTCATGTTTATACAAAATTTCCCTGGCTTTGGGGAGAACCTTTTGGAGACCCTGGAGGGCTTAGGGGAGGTTGTGCAGAACTCCAGGTTTTGGTAGAAGTGACAGTGGAGCTGATGGGAAGAGGTTGGCCTCGTGTGGGAGGTCCTCTCCGGCCCTCTACTACCAACGCTGTCTTTTGTTTTCTTTGCATCTCTCCGCCTTCTTTTTCCATTGGTCTCTGTACCCGCCACTTGTGATCACCTGAATCTTGAATATTGATCTTTTCTGGACTATTCTTCTTGCCGGCACTGAAACTATGTATAATTTTCCTCTCATAGTATGTGTTCAGAGTAAATCACTTGCCTAGCTTAAAAGAGGTCCTGGGTCAGCATTCCAATACTGTAATCAAATAAGCAGACGATAAATTGCTTCATTTTAAAGATAGCTGTTTTGTTCCTTGGTTGTCTTCCCAGGATCTGGGAATCAGAGACAGAATTGGGTGTTCATGTCTAGCCTGGACTACATTCAAGTCTGGACTATATTCAAGACCCTGTCTCAAAAACCATACAAAACAACAACAAAAAGTACACATGCCTAGTGTTTTCTTAAGAAAGGATGGCACACTGTATATATTCTGTATTTCTTTGAGAGTAGTTTTACTTTAGTACCTATAAAGATATCTCATTTTGAGAACCCCCTCCAAGTCCCTACATTGCAGAGAACATATTTTTATATTATATCTTAGGGAAACCTTGGCTGGGTATAAAATTGGTTACTTTGTTTCCTTTGAGCTGCTTGGAACTAATTAATCTGAGGTCGTCTGTGTTTGTGTTGCCCTTGGCTAATTAAGCCAACTTAATTTTTCTTTTCTTGTGTATAGATTTTTATTTTTACCCAAGTAGCTATATAATTATTTTTTTTAGGCATTACTCTCATAAGCCTACACATTAAATGGGTTTTTTTTTTGAGAAGTTACTCTGGCTGGGTATAGTGGCACACACCTTTAATCCCAGCATTTGGAAGGCAGAGGCAGGCAGATCTCTGTAAGTTTCAGGCTAACCTGGTCTATATAGTGAACTCTAGGCCGGCCATAGCTATATAGTAAGATCCCGTCTCAAAAAAAAAAAAAAACAAAAAAAAAAAACAACAAACAACTAAACAGAAAAGTTACTTTGTCTTATCTTTGGCTTCATATATTTCCCTTTGCGTTGTATGCCTTTTTGAAGAAGGCAATTATGTATCTTTTGTATTGTCTTCCTACTCCATGTCTGTTTTCTTCACTGTTGCTTTTATATTTCTGGCTCTATCTTGTTGTGTAGAGTTTCTCTATGTCCTGGTATTTCTTTTAGTCACATTCTATTTCTGGTCACTTCTTCATGTGACTTTTATCTCTATAGTGTTATTTTTCTCTTCATTTTTTTTTCTGAGCTCTACCAGCTTGCTTTTCGTTTCCTTCTGTTATTGTATAATCTCTTCTTTGAACCTTTGTTTTTCTTCTTTGAGATGTTTTTTTAAAGAAGGTCACATTTCCTATGGTTGCTTTGAGTCTTTGGAGAACTATTTATCTGAAGTCTTCCTGTGTTTCTTTGAGTAGTTGTTCTTGTATTATATGCTCCTAATTTATTTACCCTTTTCTCTTATAACATTTTCCTCAGTCGTATCTCAAGACGCATATTGGCTATTTACTCATCACTGTCTACGTTGAATTAGGGAAGGCTGGCTAGAAGCCAAGGGTGCACTTCCCTCAAGCTGGTTCTCTGTGTTCTCTTTGAATACATCTGATCTTGGTTTCTTCTGTGGCAGGACTTCTTTCACATTAGTGGTTGTCACTGAAGAGGTAGGGTGGTGGCAAGTTCAGCAAGGTTCTCAGTGTAGTAATAAGGAAATGCTTCCCATCCTCTATCTGTTTCTCTGGAGATTGTGGAAAATTGGTGTAAGTACCATTTAAGACGTAACACCCAGAGTTCCTCTGCTCAGTCTGCCCTAACTTTCAATGGATGCAAGCTGTGGTACGTTTGCTCCTTGGTGGATTGTTCACACAACTGAGTTTCACTATCTGATACGAGTATCAATAAAGTAATTGCATCTATTGTCCACTAAATGTGTGTTGGTAGAGGCTGCTCTTTTGTTCCTGACCACTCAGACCCGAATTAATCATACAGAAACTGTATGAATTAAAACACTGCTTGGTCTATTATCTCAGGCTTCTTATTAAATAACTCTTACATCTTAAATTAACCCATTCCTATTATTTTGTGAGCATCTTTCTCCTACGCTACATGGTGTCTTTCTGACTCTGCCTTCTTTCCTCCTCTATCTCTGCTTGGAATTCCCCACCTTGCTCTATTCTGCACTGTCATAGACCCAAGCAGCTTCTTTATTCATTAACCAATAAAAGTAACACATATACAGAAGGACTTCTCCACCAAATGTGTCTTCGGGAAATTTGATACTGATAGGGGCCAAGAAAGGCATGGGGTGGTTTCTGGGACATCCCTTCATTTCATATTTGCAAAAGTACTCATGTTTATTACTGGAGTTGTGACAGCTTCCTTGCTTCAGAGGTAGCGAAATCACAAATTTTGTGCCGATTTCTTATCTAGTTTATAAGGAAATGTGGTCTCTCTTTTTCTCAGTCATGTAGAGTCTTTCTTAGGAAAGAAGACAAGCTTCCTTGTGAACTGGATTATGTTTTCCTTCTGTGCAGAGATACTCTTCCAGGCACTGGTGTTTCATGCTTCTTCCTCTGCCCCCAGGCCCCACCAAAGTAGAGTTTAGGTGCATGTGCCAGGAGCATTAGAACAGTAGTCAGAGCCATTTCAAGATGATGATGATGATGGGGCAGAAGCCTTCCAAATCTATACTGCTGGGCTCTGGACCATTGGCTGTTGAGTAGCAACTCGTGGTCTCATTTGAGCTTTTCTGATGCTTTGACTGCAGTGAAGACTTCTGCCTGCAGTCTCTACAGTGCGCTGCAGTCATGGACTCTCCTGTGCCATGTGATCCTCATCTTGACTTAGACCTGACTGATCTAAGACATGTAGAAACTTCTGGATTCCTATCAGGTGCCGTGAAGTCACTTCTTTAGTAAGCAGTGTCATGAAGCCTTCAACCTTCTCTGGCTGTGTCCTCAGGCTTGGACCCTGTTAGGGTAGTCAGTACTTGACAGAAATGTTTCAATAAGTCTTTGTTCACTGTTGTCTCTGTCTGTCCACAAGGGTCCAACAGAAAGACAATGGAATTCTGACATCTAATTTTACAGAGTTGGCTGCAGTTTGGAGAGTTGATAGTGGGGGATTGTTTGCAGCCATACATCTTGGTTCTAATTCAGGCAACTTGGACAGGTGTGTTTAGGCTTAGAATAGTATGGGTTCCTCCTCTCTCAAAGTTCATTGGCCACCGGGCTGTGGGGGTAAAGAGGGCAGAAGCAACAAGCAGGGCCTTATCCAGCCTATGAGGAGTATAATGAAGATAGCTCTCTAGGAGATAACTTCAGTGAACCAGCTCAGCTTTATTCCAGAGTATAGGGAATATATAGGCCTGTGGACGGTAGTTGGGAAATTACCTAATTTGCACCAAACAGCAGGCTTTGTGATAGCATAAAGCTCCTAGTACAAGTCTTAGTTATCATCTGCAGAAGCACAGTCCTATTGTAATGTGCCTAGCACCGTGTCTAATTACCATATGGGCTCTGTGTGTGTGCGTGTGTGTGTGTGTGTGTGTGTGTGTGTGTGTGTGTGCGCGTGTGTATGGGCAGAGCTTCTGCAAGGAACTGCCTCCAGGGTCACACTAGGGGGCACTGGGCCTAGAGACAGACTCCACATAAGGTCAGGTAGAGAACAGGGTGCCTTCTGCCAGGGCATGGGATGAGGCGGGAGTCCTCCATGTTGCCAGGCCATGGAGGACTCCCGTCTCCAATGGTAGGGCCTCCCAGCTGAGCAGTAGTGTCATTTGCAGCCTATCTCTTGTACCAGAGTTAGAAAAAGAACCTTTGGTGAGTGGGGTTTTTTTTTTTTGTTTGTTTGTTTGTTTGTCTTTTTGAGACAGGGAGTCTCTATAGCTTTCGAGCCTGTCTGGAACTAGCTCTTGTAGACCAGGCTGACCTTGAACTCACAGAATCACCTGCCTCTGCCTCTGCCTCCCAAGGTGTACACCACCACCGCCCAGCCCCTTTGGTGAGTGTTTTAAGTTAACCTTGATTTCTTTTTCTATTTAGCTAGTTTGATGTTACTTACTTAGAAATTAAAAATGTCTCTCTACTTTTATCTATGATTTGAAAAATCATAGATAAATGATATCATAAATAAATGGTCTTTATTATGATAGTTTGGTAATAATTATTGGGCCACATGTGGTGTTGCATGCCTTTAATCCTGGCATTTGGGAGGCAGAGGTGGGTAGATTTCTGTGAGTTCAAGGCCAGTCTGATCTACCAAGTGAGTTCCAGGACAGCCAGGGCTACATGGAGAAACCCTATCTCAAAGAAATAAAGCAAAAGGAACAAAAAATTATGATTGTCAACTTATGGTAGAACTTTTCAAAGTTTGAATAGACTGGTGCTCAGCACCAGAGAGGCTTGTCTAATTAAGGTGTGTGCTTAATTAAGATAGCAGTGCTTAGTCTGTCATTAAAATTAGCACGGAGAAAGTTCTTTGTTGGTCCTTGGAGAGGACATTATATGCAAGCCCTGTTGTGTGGGTTGCAAGTGTCACTGGAATTTATATGCATTACTTGTCTAATTGCAGTAAATGTAGCATGTCCAGCTAGGTTTTGAGTTAGAAGGCTGTTTGTTACTTATTGGAAATCACTTGAAGCCTCAGTACCCAGAGGCAGCTGTTCACAGGTCCTTCACCTCTCCCCAGAGATGGCTGGGAAGACTCTGTTGCTGGCCCCTGTCTTTCATGGCTGCAGCAGTAAACATGACAGGTTGTTTGGAAGCCATCTGTTAAAATGGCTGCTGCTTTGCATGCAGCAGTGAACTTGAGATCAGTTTCCTGTCTTTCTCCGTGGTAACAGTCCTGTCTCGTGTCACAACAGGTGGAAGTTGATGGGTCGAAACTAAATGTGACCAGTACGTGGAACCTGGCTTCGCCCCTATTGTCTGTCAACGTTGACGGCATGCAGAGGACTGTACAGGTAATGTTCACACGATTTACTTAGAAAGCTTCAAGTTCAAAATCCTTCTCAGTCCCCATGTGGCTAATACTGACATAATGAGGAAAAGCTACTCTTTTCATTGTGTGCTTTTTGTAGTTGTAAAAGTTTTTTTTTTTCTTCTTATACTAGAGGACTTTGGGCTGTGTCTTCATTTCAGAAAATTTTTTTTCATTCATTCATTCATTCTTTCTTTCTTTCTTTTCTTTCTTTCTTCCCTTCTCTTTAACAACCTTACAAAGCCATTGCATTTTATTTTGCTGGAAATAAATAATCCCATAAGCTTCTTAAAAAATTACTAGATGAGAAGTTATCTTTTTCATTGTAGGTTTTTAATTATAAATCAGGGCTTGCATGGGTTACCTTTTTTTTAATATACAGTTGAAATTATACAGTCTTAGGTTAGCAGAAACATGACCATGCATGTTGACTTTCCATAACATATATCTTAGAAAATTAGTATTGTAATTTAGGGATCCCCTACCAATGTACAATATCTTCCTCTGAGCAGGTGCCTTGAAGCCAAGAGTAGATGGCATTTTCTTCGTAATCATTGACCTTCACTTAAAGTAGAAAACCATCAGAGGAGCCAAACCACGATGGACTCCTCATACTGAGGCCAAAGGCTGCTGGAAAACCAAACTCTAAACAAAACCAAAGGAAAATGTGGTTATTACATATGAGTAAGAACCGTAGATCCCCCATAGCATCGAATGCTGGTTCTCTAACTCAGTTTTATATAGAAAACCAAAGAGCCACAGCTGTGTTAGGCCGCGTCCGTGCCTGTCTCGGCTGTGTTAGGCCGCATCTGTACCTGTCTTTCTCTACTGATGGAGGCTGTGGATGGAGGACTGGACTCTGTAGTAGACATCTGCTGACTGAGCAGTTCGCAAGCCACACTCCCCTGCTGTGTCATCTGTGTGCGACTGAGAACTCAAACTCCCAGCACAGAGCGTGATGTTTGGTCTTCTCCCTGTATGATATTTTTCTCCTATATCCTAGCTCTTTGCCTCATTTATTTTCTAACTTTATAAACTATGAAAAGAGACCCTTGAAATATATCACTACACACTGTCACACTACTTAAATCCATTTGTTGGGGCTTAGGGATGTGGTTCAGTAGCAGCGTGTTTGTCTAGCATGAACAGCATCATGAATTTGATCCTCAGTATTGCAGAAAACCAAGTGAGGTAGTGCCCTCCTATAATCCTGGCATTGGGGAAAATGAAGCCCACCTGTAGCTCACTTCCAGGAGGTACAGCACGTCCTGGTTGTTCTGGCTTCCACCATGGAGTTGAGGGCACACAGTCCCTTCAGCCCACACATGCATCTCCTATCCTTCTGAGACTATAATATGATCATGTAATTTCCCTAACTACACTATCTCTACAGTCTACCAGTCACCTCTGATTGTTTTCCCAAACTAATGAAATTTACACAAGAGCTCAAGGTCCTCTTTAACTATGTAGACCTGGAGACTAGCCCGCGCTATGTAAATAAGCAAGCCAGCAACCACAAACAAGCAAACAAATGACCGAGTGGATAATCAATGCATTTGTTATTGTATCTTCAAAGTGGTGGTTTTGTTGTCCCTGTGGTCAGTAGCATATTCTCCATTGGTTGTGGTTGGGTCATATGAAGTTCGACTGTTATGTATTTAGGTACATAGTATGACCCTCAGTGGTGAGAAGACACAGCAGTTTTGGTCAAGTTTTCCTGTCATGGCACTTTTTACTACCTTCTTGGTGTCCCTGTTGATAGTTGTCTTGGTGGCTATTTGGCATTAGAATTTCAGTCAGACATGTGTTTAGAAAAATCACCATTTCCCCTAGAAAATCCGCTGTCCCTGCATGATGTTCGTGCAATCTAATTTTTTATTTTGTAAGTTCTTTTCTGCAAAGAGTATCCACATACCTGGAATATACAAACCCATTGAGGCATATCCTGGATTTGTTGCAAGGAATCGTGGGACCAAGCTAGTGCTCTCTAAGTGGATGTAAACTCCCAGAAACATAAATGGTGAATCAGCAAAACTATCAGCTCCTAAAATCAAGATAGAACATTTTTTCCTTATGAACAGGAATGACTTTTTTGTACTTTTTGTGGAGTTGGACTCAGAGCTGACTTGGCAAACTGTCACATGGTCCTCGTGGAGTGAGTATGAGCCATACGTGATGATCAGCATGAATCATGAGTGTGCTCAGGCTGCATAGGTATCATTTGAATCCTAGTGCATAGAGGGGATGTTCTAATCTTCCCATGTGCTACACAGCAGATGGTCGCCTCACTTCTCAATGAGACCCTGAGGGGTCAGAGAAAGTAAGTGATTTACTTAAGGTCATCTAGCTAATACAGTGCAGAGCAGAGATTTAAACCCATGTAGTCTTCCTGTTAGGCTCCCATGCAGGGGCTTGAACCAGCTGTGTGACCTCACTGTGCTCTGCTTCTTGCTATTTTCCCTGCCAGAGTTGCTCGAGTCACATTTTCCTGTCATTCGTGTTTTCAGCTAGCACCGCTTTCAAATTCCCGCGTGCGGAAGAGCCGCTGGGAGGACTTGTTAAGCCTAGGCTGTGGGCACACGTGCACACTTGACTGATTCGTAGGTCTAGACTCCGTCTGGATTTCTAGTAGGTTCTTCAGTGATGCTCAGGATGCTGGCCTGGGAGCCACAGTTAGAAGAGCTTCTTCACACGTGTGCCGTCACGAGTAAGCTAAGGGCTGAGTGGTGGGTGAGGGAGGAGCCTTATTTAGCATTGTGAACTCTGCTCAGGCCTCGGGCCAGCAGGATACATGGGGTCTCCAGTGGGGAAGTGATATCACTGGTAAACCCCATGGGCACCCTGTTTTCTTTAAACTCTTTTCTTTCAAAAGCAATTGTGCCTACTGTGTACAGTCACTTGGTTAGGGAATTTTATATGTGGTCCCCATCCTTCATCTGAAGGTGCTGCTCTCACTTGGCTTGCGACCTGCTCCTGATATGTGAGGCTGGATGGGTGGGTGGGCAGAGGGCAGGTCAGTGGGTGGATTTGCAGTGTCTGGGTCCAGAATTTCTGAAGTTAAGTCTGCCTTAGCTGTCGTTTGATCCCAAGATTTAGATTTCTCTTCTCCCAAACCTTCCCCTAGGTAACCACGTTCCTTAGACAGCCGTCTTGGGTATTTTATAGGGTCTCTTCTAGTTCTTGACCTCCACATTGGTAGAATCCACAACCATAAGACAGCCAGGCGGGTATAACTCTGCAGATACAGACCGCCATGGTTCCTGTGAGTGCAAAGGTTCGCTGCTACTTGCTCTGGGCAGCACCTAAGCTGTTTCAGGCCAGTGGTACCACCTTCTGATGGGCATAGATCTGGAGAGCAGCAAAAGTCTGCCTCCAGCTGTCCCTCTCCTCTCTGAGGCCTGTGCACACTATGGCCTCCCTCTCACCTGCCTGGCGCTCATTACTCACCGCCCAGAGACAGCAGCCTGCCAGGATGGGATTCTGCCATCTGCGCCAAGCTGCTGCTGCGGCCTTTTCTTTTCTGACTTAGGATCATATGCTCGCAGAGAATCCTGATCACTGCTGGAAAGCAGGGAGCGGTCTGTCTAATAGGAGTAGACGTTGAAACGTGGACATTGAAAGCTGTTGGGCAGAATTGAAGGTCCTCCCTCACTGACTGCCGTAATTAGTTATTTTTCCTATTTATCTGATAAGTAAGTTTTCCTCAAATATCGTCATTTGTAGAAAATAAAATGACAGTATTTACAATTTACTTACTTTTTCCTGCTATGTGTTTGCCAGTGTTTCCCCCTAGATCTAGGGTCTGTTAGGGTTTTTTTGGTTTTACTAAAGAAATGCTACTGGGGTGACTTGAAAATCCTGCCACTCTCCTGTGCGTTGTGACAAGACACACATAGATATTCAAGTCACCTGTTTTACAGCTTTGCATTAAATAGTCCTTCACAGCAGAGATGGAATGTAAGCCTCATACAAAATTGTCTATTTTTCTTCTTTCTTTTATTTCATTTGTATATTTTTATGAGCTATATTTTTAAAGTAAGAAAGTGAAACTAATTTTAATGTACCCTATATAAATACACTTGTATATTCTGGAATATATGTGAAATATAATATCGATATAAAACAATATGAAATTTATGTGACCCTAGGAAGCACACAGATGTCTGGCATGTGTGTTAGGTACACCATCTCAAACCAGACTACCAAAACAATGAAGTTATAGTTAACAGAAATATTTATTATATCACTATAGTTTATTTTAAAGATTTACTGTGTTTTGTATAAGCATTTGCCTTTTCTTATGTATATATGTGCATCAGTTGCATGCCCGATATACATGGAGACTAGAGGAATCAATGCATTCCCCAGGAGCTGGCATCACTTTCTATTGTGAGCTGTACTGTAAGCACTGGGAACTGAACCTGGGTCCTCTCTGTAAGAGCAGTGAGTGTTGTTAGCCACGAAGCCATTTCTCCAGCCCCTATCGTTTTAAAATTACAATCAAATTGATTGACATACGATTGAAATTTTAATTCCTCAATCATTTGAAGAAGTCCCATGTGACTGGTCTGACTGTTGCTGAGACAACTTACCTGTTAAACTGTCTATAAACCAGAGTGTTTCAGATAAAATTATACAGGGCTTTTCATTTTGTTTGTTTCAATGTCTCCTCCATGTGTCAACCATGGTTGTGATATTTATCATTTAAAAATTATTTGGGTTAAGGAGCTGGTAAATTACTTGCAGGACCTGCGTTCTGTCCCCAGCACACATGGAACACGCCAGTCATGGAGAAGCATGCTTGCTATCCTAGCTCTGGGGAACCAGAGACGGAGGATCCCTGCGCTTGCTAGCCAGCCTGCCTAGCCTAGAGGACGAGTTCCTGGTCAGTTAGAGCCCCACCTCACAAGACAAGGTAGAAGGTGCCTAAGAAATGATACCTGGGGCGAGTTTCTGACCTCCACACACAAGTATGCACACATGAGCATGTACATGCATACACAGATATAATCATACTAGCATGTAATGTCTTCCCCTCCTGCATATACACAGATTAATTGGAATAGCAGAATTAATGAAGGATGGATAAATGAGTTGAATTCATTTTAAAGAAAAAGATGGATTTCCCATCTAGTTAAAACAGTTTTTTTTCCCAATTTTAAGAAGCCCAACAAAAACCAGAGCTTTTCATACAAAATGGAATGATTTCCTGCCTGTAGGGCTTAACTCAAGTGGGAAAGAAAATGGAGATGTGCTGTGTCCTCTGTGCTGAGTTTACTTTCTGTCTCCTCCCCGTGTGCTAGAATCTCTGCAGAGAGGAGCATGCTGAATTAACAGAACTTTTTATTGTCATTATCAGTATTATTGCTAGGCCTGTGTTCCCTTCCTGTGAACCTTTGAAAGAGGCTCTTCCTCCTTTTTTTGACCAACTCAAAACGCTCTCCATTTCTTACGGTATACTTTGCCAGCTGGATCCAGCGTGTTTCTTGTTAGCGGTTCACAGACTAGATTTTCATTTTGTGCAGTCACGTTGTTAGACATTCTCAGGCAGAGCGGGCTGACTGCTCCTGGCCTGCTTCTTTGTGCAGCCATTTCTTCTACCCACCTGCTCACAGCAGGCTGTCTTTAGGCCTGAAGAGTAACTAAACACTTTTGAGAGTATCCGAAGATCCCGCCAAGGTCTAACCAGTTCTGCATTGTGTGATGGGGAGCTATTCACCCACATACTTTTGAAAACTGGCTTTTCCTTTCTCTTATTCTCACTTAAATGTTTTCAAGAGAAAATAAAATTATTATAAGTGATCTTAAAGAGCAGATTGCAGCCTTTACGCATCCTGTGTTGAATAAGTCATTGTTAACTAAGTGGAATTATTTTTCCACATTAAAGCAGATAAATTTGGAAAAGCATCACACAAATCCTATGACATTTACTGCAAAATAACAGATTAAATGGATTATTTATGAACTAATTGAAGTATTAAATAGATTATATTATATGATAACTTAATATGCTTTGTAAACCTAGGTAATGTGGACTATTACCCAAGCACAGAGTATGGAGCAAAGTCAACATGATACAGGCTGTGTGCTTGTCTGTGGTACATTTACAAATACATAGCTACACAGAAATTGAATGAACTTCTTGAAACAGCTGCAACATCCTGATTTTAACTGATTTTTTTTTTTTTAGTTTTCCATTTTAGAAAGATGAAAATAAGTATTTTCTTTGTCAGTGTTTTAGAGTAAAATGTCCCTCACAAGATCTGAAAACAAACTTTAGTTTCAATGCTAGTTCCTGTGTATTTACACTGAAGTTAATTTTTGTGTTCATCTGTGTGTGCATGCTTGTGTGTGTCTGCATGGATGCATGCTGGGGATTGAACACTCTATCACTGAGCTGTATCCCCTGCCCTTGAAATTCATTTTTTAATTGGACAGTTAGATGATGGGGCTCATAGTTTTGCTTATCTTTGCAAGCACATCTCGTGCACAGAATCTGCTTCATAGCATGTTTTCAGCCTTAACATAAATGTTTTCCTTGTTTTTAAGATGTTTCTCCTCACCCCACCCCTCTTAGAAGTAATTAGCTGTTATTTTGTACTGTATGCATGTGATTACTCCCGAGTCACCAAATGTAATATGAACCCATGTATTTAGTTGTGTCAGATATATAAATATATAACACAATAAGCAGGGGTTAGTGTTTTTTCCTAAAGAAGTAGGAAATGAAAGAGTAATTATTAACCATCTCCTTTTCACTTTCCTGAAAACATCAATTACGGTTACACATCTTAGGAACAGGCTCCCCAGCAGAACAGAAATAGCTGCTTTCACTATGTTTCAAAAAATTTAATCACAGTTTAACAGCTGGGATATATGGATGCCTGTAATTTAAGGCATTAACTCTGAGGCAGGGCTACCTGCCTTTGGACAGCAGTCCCGGGAGCCGAGCGCGTCTCCGTCTTAGCAATGGGTTTTATAATTCGGAGATGTTTATTAATTTAACAGAGCAGAAAATAGCTTCCTGAAATCTCTACACATACTCATGTCTTCTCCTTTACTGTTAACTAGACAATTACATTTTAGTGCTGAGAGAGGAAGAGAATTTCGAAGGGTGTAGGCACCAACTGTGTAGAGGAGGAAAAGAGGGCGTAGCTGCACTGGAGTCTGTAAGACAAAGTCTGAGGCTAACGGAAATATCGTCAACTGAGCCTGGCGGTCTCCAGAGCTACACAGGGAAACCCTGTCTTGAAAAACCGAGAGAGAGGGGGGGGAGGGAGAGGGGGGAAGGGAGGGAGAGAGAGAGAGAGAGAGAGAGACTGAAATATTGTCAAGTTGTAAATCAGGGAGGGAGCCAAGGACACCTCCTTCTCCACCTTATTTTTAACGGTTTTACCCTAGTAAGATATTTTGGGAATGCTTGCGTTAATTGTTTTGTGAGTGTTGCTGTTTTCCTGAGTAGGTAGCTTTGCTAATTATGTATTTGTTGAAGTTGTTTTGTGAACAGAATCTTTTAGTTTTCATTCTGAAGAAATGAATAGCGTAGATGTTAAAGTAGACTCAATATAAGGAAAGAAGGAATTTTTTTGTTTTTGTTTTTTGAGACATGGTGTCTCTGTAGCTTTGAAGCCTCTTGTAGACCAGGCTGGCCTCGAACTCACAGAGATCCGCCTGCCTCTGCCTCCCGAGTGCTGGGATTAAAGGCATGAGCCACCACTGCCCAGCAACAAGGAAATTTTTATCTGGCTTTCCAATACCACTTTAAACTTGAAAAGGAGGCAATTGAAATAGGCAGAAGGTAGCTATGTTTCAGGAACGTCTTTCTTCTTACTAAAGTTCTGGTAGCTTCTCAGATGTGGCCCAGGTAGTTTACACACTAATTTGTGTCAAGACAAAGTCGTTAGACAACAACTAATATTTAAATAATAAACTATAGCAAGTGGTTTTCATTTTATTTTGTTTTAGATTTTTCAGGACAGAGTTTCTCTGTGTAACAGCCCTGGCTGTCCTGGAACTCACTTTGTAGAGAAGGCTGGCCTGGAATTCTGCTTCCCGAGTGCTGGGATTAAAGGTGTGCACTATCACACCTGGCTACAAGCTTGTTTTTAATACTGAAATTTATTCATGTTTAACTGACAGATGATCGTCTGTGTCAGGGGGCACTTTGTGATGTCCTAGCACATGTCACACTCTCAGGCTGTCAAAAGATTAGAATAAAAAGCAAATTATAGTTCCCCAGTGGAAGTGCCAAGGAAAGCTCGTCTTGTAAATCCGCTGCCTGCTGCCGTCAGGAGCCTCCATCTAAACTTCAGCTGAAATGACACTGGCGGTGTGGGATCGTGATTGAAAGGGAATCTGTGAATCTGCAGAAGTAGCTCAGACCAGTCTCTGAATGCCTTTCATGCCGTGAGCCTGCAGTGAAAGCCACACAGGTGCTAGTGTTGGCAACACCTGTCTGTGAAAAGATATTCTCAGAGATGGCATGCCCAAACAGATGAAGGTTCCCATGTGATTTTGATAGGGAACACTTTGTGAACCAATTCAAACTGTCCTTTAAAAAAATTTATTCTCAGTGTGATAACTGATGTATTAGCTACAGTCCAGGGCAGGCAACCAACATAAGCTGGACTGCATTGGGCGGGGGGGGGGGGGTAGAGAGAAGGGAGGGAGAGAGGAAGAAAGAATAAGAATGAAGTTGGGTAGTTAGGGAGGTGGGGATGGATCTAGAGGAGTTGGGAAGGGACAAAGTGCATTGTATGAAATCTCAAAGAATTAATAAACAATTAATAAAATTGTTATTTAAAAATCTATTACTGATAGTGGAAAATCAGCATTATAAAATTTGTGTTTAGTCATTTATTATATTTTTAATTTGCTCCCCAAAGGAGAGTATTCACTCAAAAAGAAATTTGCTTTCTTTCTTATTCTAGAAACAATTAACCATAGTCTCATAAAGCATAAAATATTAACTCCTTGGCCCAAGACACATAAGAGTTGCTGAAGCCTGAATTAGACAAAGACAATAGCAGCAGGGACAAGTGAAGTGATTTGGTAGATATTCTGGGTGAGGCATCAGAGATTGGCAGATGCATTAGTGTGTGTGAAGAGATTACAGAACTAAGGATCAGTGGTGAATGTTGATTTTTGCTTACTTAGGCACAGGAGAGCTATGGTGGATCAGGTCTATGGAAGGCAGATGGAGAATTCTGTCTGGGCTCTGCATGTTTGGGAGGTGCTTTAAATATGTAAGGGCTAGTGTGAATGAATGACTCTGTGTCCTGGATTAGAGCTGAAAACAGAAATCTGGAAGCCATGCACAAGAATATGTGCCTGTCACATGCAGGCCATGAAGTCGAATGAATGTAGTGTGCTCATACCCATAATCCCATCACTGACAGGCCAAGGCAGAAGATGCATGAATTCAAGGGCAACTGGCCTACAGAGTTAACTGCTGTTCAAAATGTATCTTAGACCTTATGATTAACTCGCCATGGGCTGAGGATCTTGAAACTTTAAAGAAGAAATTGCAAAGGGGAGAAGCCCCAGCTGTTGCTCTGCAGTGTTTCCTGACTGTTTCACCAAGGAGGCTGGGATACTCTGTGAGGTAGTAGAAGTGTTCTGGGTATCATCGTGGGGGTTTTTGCCATCCCATACAATCATCAAAAGACATTGAATTTTAGACTATATGTGGAATGCAACATTTATGCACAGGTTCTTCTCTTGGAAGGTTAAATTTAAAAACTATCTCATGTATCTACTTATTGTATATGTATCTTATGTGCCATGGTGCATTTGTGGAGGTTAAGGACTATTGGTGGGAGTCAATTCTCTGCTTTTGGGGCCCAAAAATCATATACACATAATCAGGCATGATATCTTTACCCAGTGAACAATCTCATATGCCCATGAAGTTAAAATTTAAATGTAGCAGGCAAGGAGTCAAAGGGATAGAAGCATGGATATGGATAGAATTCCATAGGGAAGAATGGGAATAAATATGTCCAGATGAAGCCAACAGGCCAGACCAGAAATCTCCAAGAAAGTGGGAGAAAAACCTGAAGCCCGAGGTGGCCTTGAGGTTGGGTCAAGGAGGCCTTTGGGTGTGGGATTTAACTCCTCTTTAGAGTATTGATTAATAAGGTGTAGACAACATGGATCTAAACTGTGGGAAGATACAAATTGTAGATGTTCTCACGATGTGTCTTAAGGCAGTAGTGGTTATGCCTGTTTGCTCATGATTTTGTCTTTTGTTTGCTTTGATTTGGCCTTTACTTCTGAAAAAAGTATTTCTTGTATTTTAAAGTACTTCTTGAATTTATCTCATTTTTAGGAAATAGTATCTTTCATTTTTGGATTATGATATTCATCTGTTTGGCATTTTTTATCATGCTATCATTTTTGTGGGGTTATTTTTCTGTGCTTTCTTCTTTCATAAATTTATATGGGTCATGGACGTGACACTTTTCTGTTGCTCATTCTTACTTGAAATTAGGCTCTTTGTTGTCTGTTTTTGACATTTAGCAATGACACATTATTCCTGTGACTTTCTGACACAGACCAGTAGGAAGGAGAGTTTAAGCACAGCTGGGGAAAACCCTTCACTGGTGATGGTGGAGAGCCTGGACTGGCTCTTTCGTGCTGAGCCTTGGCCATATGAAGGCAGCGTGCTGACTCATCACCTCTCCTTTGTTCTCAATTACTCCTTCCCTAACTTTCTGATGGCTACACTTCTAAGTTCAGCAGCCAAACTTGTTCTTTTGGACAACCTGTCTAAAAGGCTGATTCAGGGCTGTGTTGCTTGCTTTAATCTTCCATAACCTGGAATACCTAAAGCATTCTTTCTGCAGACTGACATTGTTTGGTCTGTTTCCCTATCTGCACCATTGTCTGGGATGTTGTTGGCACTGAGGAGAAAGCACTAGATCCATGTTCCTGGTCCATATAGAACTCTCCATCTAAGGAATGATCATGTATTAGCCTGTTAGAGGTGCCACATCCCATAGAGAAGGATCATGTACTTTAGTGTCGTGTACTTTAGTTCCCTTGTCTCCACAAAATGATCAGCTTTCAGACTTGCAAATGGAAGATGATTCTAGTGGTATTGCAACTGATCCTCCAGCCATTCCTCCCATTCATGTGCATCTTCATCTGCAGACCATCAGTCTTTCTAAAGCAGAGCTGTAGAAGAGGTTTACAGGGCCGAGGATATGACTCGAGGGAGGGAGAGGGGCAGAAGGAGAGGGAGAGAGGAAGAGAGAAAGGGACAGAGGGAGGGAGTGGGAGAGGGGGAGGGGGGGAAGAGAGAGAGAACGCGAGCACATGACCTGGCTCTCTTAAGTCCTTCAGAGTTTCCTGTCTTGCCACTTTCATCTTTCAACTATCCCTACTTCTGGACACACTGAAATATTCACTCTTCCTCCAACTTTCCATGCTTGCTCCTCATCAAAAACTTATATAAACTTTCCCATCAACACAAAAGTTTTTCTTTCACTTCCTTTTGTAACATTCCTGCTTGAATGTTTCTTAGTGACTTATTTTTAGAAAGGAGCTCATTGTACTGCCATGGAAGCGTGAGACTAAGTTTGACCTCCAGGACCAATGCTAAAGGCACAGCAGTGCACATCTAAAACTCCAGCACCGAGGAGGATTGCTGGCAGTCACTGTAACTGAACTGGTGAGCCCCAGGACAGTGAGAGACCCCATCTCCAAAGCTAAGGTAGAGAGCAATTGAGAAAGACACAAAGCATCTGCTGACCTCTACACAAATGCACACACATGTCACATAACATGTTCACAGAAGCAAAATGGCTTTTTATACGTGGTAAGTTGTTGTGAGTTATAAATGTTTCAAATCTGTATGTAGATTGTCAAAGTGCTAAATCAACCTAATTAAGTTATGCATTACCTCACCTTTCCCATCTATTTGTGGTTGGGTCCCTTAACATCTGCTCCTCAGCAGTCTTCAGTGATCATTAGTTGGCATATTTTGGGTTTCTTGAAGTTAATCTACAGAGCTAAAACTTTTTACCATTTGACTAATCAGTCTCCACTTGTCAGCTCTCTATCCCTAGGTGCTCAGCTTCTCAAAATTCTCCCTGTGAATGAAGTCATGTGTTATGTTTGTCTCTTTGTGACTGGCTTGCTTCCTTTACCATACTGTTCTTCAAATTTTTCTCTATTTTTACCCATGGCAAAATTTCCATTATTTCAAGGGCTGCATGGTATTCTATTGTATGTTTATATGTACACATACATGTAAACAGAGACTGCACTGTCATTTCCTGGTTACTCAGACCCAGTTCTCAGATATTATGCTAAAGTCTGTGATTCATTTTGAATTGATGTTTGTACAGGGTGAGACTCTGGGATCTCCTTTCTTGTGTGTGTGAGTATCCAGTCTTCCTGGCACCATTTGGTGAAAAGGCTGTCTTCCTCCAGTGTGTCTCTGACACCTGCATTTGTTTCTTTTCTTATTGTGGCCAAATACCTGACAGAAGCAATTTAGGGATAGGAGAGGTTAATTTACAGTTAAAGAAGAGAGATATCCATCGAAGCAGGGAAAACATAGTCATAGTGCTGTGAGGCATGTGGTCACATTATGTGGAGGAAATGGGGCCACGCTATGAAACCTTGGGCCACCCCAGTGATCCACTTTGTGAGGATCTCTTTCCTACAGGCTCCATATTTGATGGCAACAGTGCCATAGTCTGAGGACCATATCTCCAAACACACGCTTGTGAAGAACGTATTACATTAAAACCACAGTAACATTTTAGTCAAATAGCAGTTGGCTGTAGCCCTAGACTTGCTTCTAGGTCCTCTGAGTCTTCCATTGGCTTATATATCTGTTCTGTGGCAGTAGTATGCTGTTTTATTATATGTATAATTTGAAATCAGGTACTCCAGCAACTTTCATTTTTCTCAGGAGCTGATTTTTACCTTTTTATTACTTCCATAAAAATTTTATTTTTTTTGTTTTTCTACTATAATTTCACTTGCTAAATTTCCTGTAACAACAATTTTCATCTTAGCTCCTCTTTTTTTCTACCCATGGATTCTGAATTTAACCTCTTGATTATGTTTTGGGGTTCTTAGAAGCTGTGATGATTCTGATGATTCTGCCTTTTTTTTTTTTAATCGATGTCTGGGATAGTATTTCTTTACCTTGTCTTTTAGTCTTGGTAACTTTAATCTTCGGCATTCTCTAGTTCATTGGTGATGCTTTCCAGTATGTTTGTTTGATAATTCAGTTTTTCACTTCCAACATCTTGCTTGATTTTTTTCTCCAAATCTTAATCTCCTTGCAGAATTTGTCATCCATGCTGCTGACTTTCTTGCACAGTCCCTGAACTGAATTCCTTACTTCATTAAACTGTTTGAATATTTTTAGAGATCACTGATCAATGTTCAATCTAGAACACTGAATTCTTTGTCTGGTATTCTTTCATTTCCATACCCTTGGCTTTCACACCTGTTATCTCTGTGCTGGAATTTATGCAACACTTTGGATAGATCTCACTTTTGATTTTATTTAATGTTCTTGGTGATCAACCTTCTATTGAGAGCACAAACCTGGCATTACTTACAATGGAGAAAACAAGCTGCTGAAACAGCAATACAAACTTAACCAGATATTGAATACTGTTAAAATGTTAAAGCCAATTAATGTATCATAGTGACCACAGAAAAGAAGCTGCCAGGCTTGGGAAATGGCTTAGCTGGTTTTAAAGTGCCACACAAGCATGAGGACCTGAGTTCATTTCCCAAGCACCTACAAAAGTCAGGCACAATGATATGTGTCATCCTGTCTTGGGGCTGGAGGCTTATCTAACCATTCCTATCCAAATCATTGAGCTCCAGGTTCAGGGAGAGACTTTATCTCAAAATTCAAGATGAGGCGTGATAGAGGAAGATACCTAATTCCAGCCGTGAGCAGAGCTGCTGTGCTCCACCACCATGATAAACCCAACCTAAATAAACATTTCCTTAAGTCGCTTCCCACCAGATATTTGTTTATAGTAACAAGTAGCTAACATGCTCATCTTTCAGGGCTCTGTCAGCTTTGACAACCATCACTGCTTGCTTAGAGCTTTCTCAGTTGCAAGAGCAGGTTAAACAGACAATTTTGCAGGTGACACCACTGAAGTCTGTGCTGGCTCCCAGTGCACCGTTTAGCATCCATTCCTAGGAATGCTTCTGCTTCTTCGAGGTCAAGAGAGTCAGACAGTAATAGTGATGTTGTATCTGCTTTGAGTAATGTAGTGACACATGCTTAGTACGGGGCCACTTGGTTTTCTCTTTATTTCTCTTTCAAAAGAATTGCGTTGATCTCATTGTTACTAATTATTATTATTATTATTATTATTATTATTATTATTATTGTGCGTTTATGATGTGAGTTGGGCATGCATCTACCATGGTGCAGGTGTGGAGATCAAGGTACAAGTTTTGAGAGTTGGTTCTCCCCTCCGCAATGGGTGCCAGAGATCCACTCAAGTGGTCAGGCACTCAAGCACTGCTACCTCTGAGCCACCTCACTGCTCTTGTCATTGCTGTTCGGAAGAACGGCAGTTCACTGCAGTAGCCGTGAAATATATTTCACTATTTGGAGTTATGTTTCACATGGTTTTAGTCTTTTCACAGAGTGGATAGTTGGCACCATGGTTGATTTTAGATTTTTAGAGTTCCCAAACCAAACCTACATCAGTTATCCCTATGGTGTTTTCTCCCAGTCCTTCTCCTGTGGCAGTGACAGACTCGCCGTTCCTGGGCTCACCTGCCCAAACTTTCCTACCCTGTTCTCAGTGACTGACTTTGGCTCGGTGCTCCTGATGTTCTGAAGCACAATTAGTAAAAGTCTCAGGGTCAGAAGTTGGGGTTCGACCTGAAGATCTGAAAAGTAAAACAGCCAGCCACTGGCTCTTATCTCGACCTCAGTCTGAAATGGCAATTTTACCTCCTGGAATCTCAGAAGGAGACTGTTTCTGAGAGCGGCCTTCCCCCCTCTTACATTCCTCTCTTGGGTTGGGATTATAGGGTACACCACTGGGATTAAAGGTGTGTGTCACTGTGGCTACTGGGATTAAAGGTGTGCCTTACCATAACCTGGTGTGTGAGGCTGACCAGTGGGACTGTTTTACTCTCAGATCCTCAGGCAGTCTTTATTTATTAACATACATTTGAAATGCCACTACAACACTCCACTCATTTCTAAGTCATGTGTTGTAGGGTGTGGAAGAACTGCTTGGTGGGCATTTGCAGTTTCTGTTTGGTGATTGTGAACATTTAGCATTTTTCCCCCTGTGGCTACAATTTCACTTTGTATTATTTTTTCTTTTAGTGTCTTTCTCGAGAAGCAGGTGGAAGCATGAGCATTCAGTTTCTCGGCACAGTGGTAAGTACACAAAGACACTGTGTATCCTCTTGCTCAGAGAATTGTGTTTGGTTTTCTGCCGTGTTTCTGCTCCCCTTCATTGTGTTTCATTTATTTTGCTATCAAATTGAGACATCTCTGTGTGAGAAGCAGTATATATGAGAAAGCTTGTGTGTTGGAAATATTTCAGTTGCGTCTTCTCAGAGACAAAATGCCTCTCTAGTTTCAGATTGTGAGTAGTTGTACTCTTTTTCCATTGCAAATTTTCTCTGTATTCTTAAAAGTAAGAGGATATTATATAAAAACAGCTTGACTTCTTTCCCCCCTCAGTTTGCTTTCTATCTTTCTCTGTTTGGTTCTTCACATCCACTGTTCTAGTGAAATTGAATCATAGTTTTGTATCTTCATTATTTTCATGTAGATCCTGTTATGTGTATGGGTTTTTTTTTTTTTTAATTTTAAGCTATCACTTTGACGTGGCTTGTCTGGTGTATGGGTGTTTTGCCTGCATGTATATCTGTTCACCACCTGTGTACCTGGTTCGTGTGGAGGCTACAGGATCCCCTGATGGTAGTGAACTAGCATGTGGGTGCTGGGAGTGGAAGAGCAGCCAGTGCTCTTAACTATCTGTGGAGCCCCTATAAACCTCCTTTAGTGGAGACATTTAATATATTCTTTTTAAAATTTTTTATTGATTTTATTGAGCAATTTTTCTCTGCTCCTTTACCTGTCTCTCCCCTCCCCTTCTACCCTCTCCCATGATCCCCATGC
The DNA here is from genome assembly GCF_982192425.1 of Myodes glareolus. NCBI lineage: Eukaryota > Metazoa > Chordata > Mammalia > Rodentia > Cricetidae > Myodes > Myodes glareolus. The sequence continues at coordinate 83,748,731 of NC_142037.1, forward strand.
TCCCAATTTACTCAGGAGATCTTGTTTTTTTTCTACTTCCCATGTATTTTAGATCCATGTATGTCTCTCTTAGGGTCCTCATTGTTGTCTAGGTTCTCTGGATTGTGAGTTCTAGATTGGTTTTCTTTGCTTTATGTCTAAAAGCCACTTATGAGTGAGTACATATGATATTTGTCTTTCTGGGTTTGGGTTACCTAACTCAATATGATATTTTCAAGATCCATCCATTTGCCTGCAAATTTCAAGATGCTATTATTTTTTTCCTGCTATACAATACTCCATTGTGTAAATGTACCACACTTACCTTATCCATTCTTGAGGGGCATTTAGGTTGTTTCCAGGTCCTGGCTATGACAAACAAAACTGCTATGAACGTAGTTGAGCACATTGTGGCACGATTGAGCATCCTTTGGCTATAAACCCAAAAGTGGTATTGCTGGGTCTTGAGGAAGGTTGTTTCCTAATTGTCTGAGAAATCGACATACTGATATTCAAAGGGGCTGTACCAGTTTGCATTCCCACCAGCAATGCAGAAGTCTTCCCTTTTCCCCACATCTCTCCAGCATAAACTGTCATCAATGTTTTTGATTTTGGCCATTCTTACAGGTATAAGATGGATTCTCAGAATTGTTTTGATTTGCATTTCTCTCATGGCTAAGGATGTTGAGCATTTCCTTAAGTGCCCTTCAGCCATTTTAGATTCATCTGCTGAGAGCTCTAGCTGAGAGTCACTGGCTCAGGTCTGTTTCCGTAGATGTCTCTGGCCTGGACTCGCTCCTCACAGAGGTATCCGGCTCAGGCCTGCTCCCTCAGAAGTCCTGGACTCTGACATTTAATATTCTAATGAATAGAAGGGATGCATTTTTATTTATCTGTGAATCTCAGTTGTAAGCTACTTAAATTGCCTGTACTTTTTTTGCCATTATGAATGTGTTTTGGTTCTTGGATTTTAAAAATTATTTTCAAGCATATCTAGGATATTTTTAAATTTTTCTTCATAAACTGACTCAAAGCTGTGAACAACTGTATGGCTGGTTATGGTTTTAGGGACTTTTTAGGCTTTAGGACACCACTCACAGTGTGATGGAGTGCTTTGTACCCTAAGTAGTACAGTTCTGAGTACTTGCTAAGTTTGTTACTGTGTTTACATGTAAGTTTACAGTTATCGTTAGTGCCAATTATAGTTTTCAGAACATTGTTTAAAGGCATACTATAAATCTGTTGTTTTTCTGCTACTGCTGTAGAGCATGTCTGTGTTCTCCTATGAAGTATTGTTTGTAGTATGCGGCACACCTGTTTACGTCTTGGAGGCAACTTGTTCAGAACGTACACAGGGCTGAAAGTTAGTTCTTGTGGCTCCGAGAGTTTGTTGAGGGCATTAGAAAAGCCTGTGGCTCAGAAAAAAATCATGGTAACTTTGTAGCAATGTGATATAGACGTTCATGTCTTAATGCTTTGCCATCTATGAATAGAGATGCTTGCATAATGCATTAGTGTGTAGTATATGTGTGGTAGAGTATGAATAGGCAGGCCCTTGTTCAATGTAGCATAAACTTTGGGTAATTAATCTCAGGTTCACAGTTACTCACAGTTCTTCTAGTTAGTCATTTTATAAACAAATATTATTTTAATGAATAGCATGAGAAGTTGTAGGATACACCTTTTTGTCTCTGTGTGTGTGCGCGCATGTGCATAGAAAAAAGCAAGCAAACTATTTTAAGGACTTGGTCACACATTTGCAGAGGCTTTGCAAATTCCAGATCTTTAGGAGAATATAGACTGGTAATCCATGGAAAAATCACAGTTCAAATCCATAGTTGGTCTTCTCACTGAAATCCTGGTTGATTCCCATGAAATTCTTCAACTGATTGGATGATGCCTACCTAATTATGCAAGGCAATCGGTCTCACTAAAACTCTGCTGATATAAAATGTTATAGTCCTTTGGGGAAACATCTACGATAAGTTGACCAAATATCTGGGTTCTGGGGCTTTGCTAAGTTGACCCATAAAGTTAACTATCATAAAAGAATGTATCCATCCTCTAAAGAAGTGCTTCTCAACCTGTGGGTCATGACCCCCAAACCATTGGAAAACACAAATATTTACATTATTATTCATAACAGTAGAAAATTTACAATTATGAAGTAGCAACAAAAATGTTATGGTTTGGGGTCACTAAAACATGAGGAACATGTTACAGGGTCACATTAGGAAGGTTGAGAACCACTGCTCTAGAAGGATCTGAGTTAGTAACAGAGCTCTCTCCTTCTAGACTAGGGTAACATGCCTGCTCTGCAGCAGCTCATCTGGACAACAGTCTGTGTCAGTGCACAGTGACCTGTTACACTCTTTCTCGTACACGCAGAGTTCTGTGAATTTCTCCGCTCCTGGTACTCAAGCTAGGCAGAGGCTGCTGCTTCGGCCTCTGCTGGTAGGAAACACTGTACAAGTCTTAGACCCAGGCTCTAGAGCAGTCCTGTTCACTCTGCAGTTGTGCAGTGGCAGCTTTGGCGGTGGGTTGACTGTATTGTGTGTTCTGTGTGTGTGACTAGCAGTGGAGGATCCGTGCGGAACAGGGCTGATGACAGACTGTTGTAAGCACAGATTGCTCTAGAGTTCTTCCTTGTGAAGATACCTGCAGGAGAAGCTGCATCCAGTCACAGGCCATGGAGTCAGTGTCTTTGTGAGAAACTTTGCTGCGTCTACTCATTAAGTTGATTTCTTTTAATATTGATAAGCATCTTCTTTAATGTTTGAAGACAAGTTTAATTTTAGATCATAAAATGCTTGTTTTAAGTGACTAAGATTGAAAAGTAACTGATACCATTCATTTTTTTTTTACTCTGAACTTTGAGGAAACTTCATTCTTTAAAAAAGTCTGCTTTTATTAGCTATTAGCTAATACAAGTGTTAGAAATTACATAAACTATAACTACATAATTGTACAGGCACATTTAAGGGACATTTTATAGTCAGATGTGGTGGCACATGGCCTATAATCCTAGCACTCAGGAAGTGAGACAGGGAAGGATGTTGAAGTCAGCCTGTTCCTAAAACTCAAGTGTTGGGGATTGGCTCAGCCTAGCAATTCTGTTGGTTTCTGTGTTAGAGACTCAGTCCTGGGGCATTTTGCACGCTGGGCATGCATTTTACCACTGAGCTACACCCCAGCCCTGTGGTGTGGAAGGGTTAGGCTGGGGGTCACAATACAAGTTTTTACTCAGTCTACAAAAGAAGGTGACTTTGGAGGAACTGAGATAGCCCTGGCTTATAGGACGACAAAATAGCCTCCAGTAGTTCTATGGACATGCTGGCTCGTAGGGAACTCTGGGTCACTATCTCCCCCAGCCCACATTCTTAAGGTGAGGCAGAGGAGGCAGGGTGATGTCAGCACACACAGTAGGCAGCCTTCAGGGAGAGACAGTGAGCTCAGGAAACCAGATATACTGCAGACAGCTTCATTCCAGTGTCTACCCCCAGTTCCTACAGATCAAATCCTCCAGAGCACAAGATGGTCATTTTTTCAGCAGAGTGAGAAAATACCAGAAGCTCGTGGAAATTTGCCTCCTTAAAATGCTGTGTGTCGTTCCTGCCAGAGGTAGCTCAGTTTGCCTCAGCACACAGCCTGGAAACCCGAAAGTCCATCGTCTGTAATGCAACCCTAAGTAGTTTTACTAAATAAAAATTTGGAGACAGATATTGGGGTAAATGCTGAAAGATCAGAGAAGTAAAGGAACCAGCCGCTTGAGAGACTTTTTACCTCTACCGAATCCTCATCCCAAGGGAACACGACTGTGTCTCCACGAATGCTCAGACTGAATCCTGAGCTCCTGCCGCGTGTCCATTTTAGTAGATTCCATATTCACATGAAAGGCAGGGATTGGAGAAGTGGGAGTCTATTCTTCTGTCCCCTTGAAGGCTTTAGCGTATGATTTCCAACCCAAGCAAAGGATCTCTCCTTTCCGCCATACTGCTTGGAATACTGTGGACAATTACCAGATAATGCTTCAGTAGAATGAAGGCAGCCTTCTGAATGAGAGGAGTGGTCCATTCAGGGTATGTTTACACCCTTATGTCTAGAAAAGCACAGTTGGCCTGGGTGTGCATGTTGTGTGTATTTTACCTTAGAGTTCGTATTTGACTATTCTCCTGCTTCTCAAATGTAGTTTATAAGATGTTTACTACTGTAGAGGTAGGGGGACCTGGGAAAATGGAACCAATAAATGAGGTATTGTATTACAAGTAAATGCAATAGCCAGTCGTAATGAATAATCTGAAGTAAACTCACACCTATCTATTGCCCCTGGCAGGGACATGAAAGCATTATCCAATAACAATTCCATGAGTTTTTTTTTTTTTTGACAAAACTGAAGTCATATGACTTGTCTGGTTTTCTTGAAGTTATTTCACAAGCACTCACAATTCTCACATGACTCCATTCTTTGACTGTGTTTGGACATCTCCCCCTTTCTATTTTTTAAAATCGGGATATTCAGGGTGGTTATAATGAGATGCTGCAGATAAGTCTTAATTGTCATTTGATGCATGAGCATCCTATAAGCAGGCAAATTATAAACATAATGAAAAATATTAGTACAGTGGAATCATTGTATATAATACTCTGCCACCAAGAACAAGGATGCAAACTATGCCCAGTACTATTGGTTACATTATTATATTAGTTAGAAATATCTAGAGAATAGCTTGAAAGGCGACCCATATGATTAAGCCTATATTTGCTATTTAATAGGAACACAAATGTTATGATAATGTTCTATGCAAATAGGAAGTGATTCAAATCCCAAGGGAAAAGTGAATACCGTCCCTTCTTCAGATGAGTGAATGAAAGTCTGTTATGGTCTCAAGATCCAGTCATAAGCACAGAATCATTAGTAGAATCACTTCTCCCTTGGTGCACAGGGCCTTATGCAGATTTAAATTCTAATGATACTGTCGATATCTCCTTTAGCTGTGGATCTGCTATCCATATGTTTTAGAGGATCCATGTGCAATGACAATGCACACCCTTCATAATTTTCTTCTGTAGAAGTAAAACTGGGGTAGATTAATGCATCCGCTACTTATTTCCTTCTGCAACAAAATCAGGGAGGTTCGCGTATGCATGAGTATGAATTTATTGCTGGAAATAATTCTTCAACATAAGAAGAATCTGAACTGACAGTTAAGGATTTATGAATTAACAATAATAGGTAAGTCAAAACAGTCTGTTCTACCAGTTGAGCTGAGAGAAAGGAAGTATTAATATATTGATGAATATCTGACCATGAATCCCTCCTATACCCTTAGATAAATCATCAATAAAATAAGTATCTGCCTGTGAAATGGGAGATGGTTGGACAATTTTTGTAATCACAAATTCAGTTTGTATGAGGAAATCCCATAGCTAACCAGCTGTATAATGATTTACTATCCATCTATAGTAATCTGCAAATGAAATTCGAAAATCCATTGAGTTCCGTGAAAGCTGATTGTTAGTTGGGAGTAATATAATACAACAAGGATCAAATCTATATAATTGTTTACATCGTGTCTTGCCTGATTTATTAGTTGAGCAAGAAAAAGTAAGGAAAGTTAGTATTCCTTGGTCCTTATGATGTAAATAAATCCATTCCAAAGGTTTGTTCTCTTGTGCTATAATACCTGTAGGAGACAATTTATTGGGAAAAATGAATAACTTTAAAGGCAGTAAAGGATCCACATGATACATAAATGCTTCTTTTATCCTGGACTCCAATAGCTGCAGTTCTTTCCTTGCGTCTTGACAATATTTGAGGACTGTCAACGCCATCTCTCTTTCTAGAGTTTGAAGTAAATACCAAGCACCGCTTATGAGGCTGAGAAAGAACTGGAATACTAATTTCTTTCCCTGCCCTGCCCTCGCTTATCTAGGCTGTAAAGGTAGCATTTTCACAGGCTCTCTTAAATGCTCCTCAAAAAGTGGAGCGATTTAGATGAGATTAGATTGATCGTCAGATTGCTCATTGCAGGCTTCACAGTCACCTTCAGGCCTTGGAAGATGCGTATTTAAGGGATGGTGATCAGTTTTTACTTTTGCTTTTGCCTGAATGGGGAAAATCTTTTCTGCCTCTTTTACCAATTTTAAGGTTTGATCATCCAGTTTATATTCATTCAAGGAGTTATCTGTCCCTTCTTCATGATTAATGTCCTTCTTACCTTCCTTAAGCATTTTGTAGCAGTCCAAATTAATGCCAAGTGACCCACCTAAAACTGAATGGGGATTTCCCCCTTGTTTATATGTCTTTACAGTATTTTTTCAGACTCTGTCCCATACCTCTACATCTAAAGTTCCTTTGTCTGAAACCAGAGACTATAATAATAAACAACTTGCGAGCAATGTAACAGTTGTGATTTTCATACTTGTGCTCATCCATTCTTTAAAAGATGATTCACATCTTGATATAAGGCAGAGTCTTCCTGGCTTCTGCCCCATTATTCGCAGGCCCTTCCTGCTATGAGGGTCCCCAGTCTTTCATCTTAGAGCCAGCTGCAGGTCCCTGTGTGGCTCTGAAGATGGTGGGACTTGGGAGAATGGAGCTGATGAATGAGGCCCACTAAAGTCTCATGCTTCACACCTGGGAGGGGCACTAATCCAGGAACAATTCCGTGTGTTTGAAGAAACTGAGGTTACGAGACTCTTGTTTTGTTTTCTTGGAGTTTTCTTGTAAGCACTCAGAATTCCCCTCACTTGGCTCCATTCTTGGACCCTGTTCTCACAATATCGTGTCCTCACAATATGACTCTGTATTCGTTGCTCCTACAATGGTTGTTGCACATAGGTAACACCAGAAATTCACTGATAGTCCTGAAGAAGAAACCCAAAATTAGACTCAGCATGGCTTTGTGGAAGGGCTGGTGACCCCATTCTCCCAGGTTCTGGTGGTGGGGGCATTTTTGGCATCCAATGGCTTGGAGCTGTCATTCTAAGCTCCTGCCATCATGTAATCCTTTCCCCGTGTCTGTGTGTTTTCATTCATGTGAATCTAGAATACCAGTTAGGAGGTTTGGGCTCACCTACCCAACCCAGTCAAAACTCCCTAACTGCTCACGGCTGCAAAACCCTAGTTAGTTCCAAATAATGTCCCACCCATGAGGTTCTGAGGAACATGACATTTTAGATGACATTGTTCAGCCAAGTATATTTAAATAAACAGTAAAGATTATTTGACATGTATGAAAATTAAAATAACTCAGACAGTTGTCCTAAGCCTATTGTTTCTTAGGTCTGCTCTTCTAATGCCTCACTCAGATGTGGCCATTTATTTCCCCAAATAGTCTCTCGTCTGTTATCACCCCCATAACAGGAATCACCTCATCCACTCAAATGTGTGAGACACCGAGGGGAATGTGCCCGGGTTCAGAACTATGTAAGCACAGAGGCGTTAAATAACACCTGGTGTAGATGAACTGGTAGAGCTGGATTTAAACTAGGTCTTACTTGTCTTAACGTCAAGAATTCATTCAGAATAACCCAGGGAGCTCTCTGAAGAAGTTGACAGCGGCTTTTACTGTGTCTTCACAGGGCAGGGCAGAGGGAGAGGGTGACACACACTCTCTACTTATGAAGTTGGTCCTTGGAACCCCTTCAGGACCCCCTCTAATTAGGCCCAACCACTTCCCAAAGAGCCCACCTCTGAACCCTGTCATGCGGTGGTTAGAATCTGCCAGGCAGGGAGCACAAACAGTTGATCCAAAAATCCTCTTAGTAAACTAATGTCCCAGAATTGCCCTAAAGTCAGAGGTGACTATTTCAGGTAGCAAGCTGGTTGGGCCCCACATTTTTGGTTAAGCTATCAGTCTGTACACCAGACAGTCTAGCTAACAAAGAAACGGAAAAGGCAGTGTTTTGCTAAACCAGAATTTCTCACATTAAGCAATAAAGATGATTTTTCCTTTTAATTTAAAAGTGTGGAAGTTATCATTGTGTTCGTTATTTAAATTATAATCATTGTTACTATTTAATGTTTGAAGCACTGTATTATAAACAAGCATATCTCACTGAAACTAATTCTCCCCACCTTGGAGAGACCAGACCGATTCCCCCGAACAGCCTCTCTGTAGCTGTGGTGTTGGTGTTCACCAAGGGCTGGAGGAACTATCAGTTTCTGTCTTTGACACTTAGCCAGACATCTTAATGAAACCAAATGATGCTGAAGTTCTCAAAGTTAATTTGAGTCTCAAATTGTACATTTTAAATTAAGTTTTTATTGATAATAAATATACTTTATTTCTTATTAGCCTTGAAAGCTTGAGTGATAACATCAGTAGAATAAACATGTTTTACAAAGATTTACCATTAAGGAGTCTATTAATATGACCCTTGGTACAGCAGCACAATTAGATTTCAAAGTAAGGGTTTATGAAGTAACAGCGATTAATGACAACCATCGGAAACAATTTTGAACTCCATCAGTTTAACTCAGGAGGGTAAACTTAATATGATAATTCATCTCGTTGAATCGCATCAGCCTAGCAGGAAAGAATGTAAATATGTGACCCTTACCTAGCTTGTAAGTGGATGCTGTGCTGAGAGATTTATCCGTTCCATTAAAGAACTTTGGGGAACTTTGGAGTTTCTGCAATTGTTCCCTCGGAGGCTGAAAACCCAACCTGATCTCATACTGGGACCATCCTGGTTTGCATATTTCCATAATTTGCCTTTGCCACTAATATGACAGCAAGACAGAAATAACCATTTCTAATAATATCAGATGGAGTTGTGGAGGACAGCGTTTTAATGCCGGGAAAGACCTCCCTGTGGGGCTGTTATTGCTGCCGTCGAACAGCAGCCACACAGTTGCAGTCGAAGCCTCTTAATTGATTCGTTTAATTAGCAAGAGCTGAAGCCAGTGCTGTATCTTGTCATCCGACATTGCAGGTCTCCAGTCTGCATCACTCCTAGTTAGAGACAGAGAAGCATCATCAAAAACGTCTAAGAATTCACTTCTGAGTGTTGAATTTTTAACGAAATAGTCTCCCATTTGTCTGAAAGTCAAATTGCTAGAAAATGAGAAGTAGATTTGTTATTCCTGCCTCGTCTTTGGAGTAATAAGTGATGTCATCATTGTGTCTGGGTCTCACCTTCCCAAAGATGTGAGAGACCCTCGCCAGTCTTTCGTGCCTTGTAAATGTCAAGAATTCCTCGGCCGCAGGTGTCTGGCTCAGGGACTCTCTCTCCCGTCCCTTTCTCTGCATCTGTGGAGTATTGGAAATGGCATGATAGCTTGTAGCCACTTCTCACTCACTGGTCCACATAACTGTCTACCTGTTCCAGCCTGCCTTTGTAGCATCTGAGTCTTACCTGCTTCTACTTTCTATCTGAGTTCCTCTTTTTTCAAGGCACTGACCCGGGTTGCCTTCTTGCCCACCACTTGCCCTGATGCCCACTTTCCTGGATAGAGAAAGTAAGATGATGGGGGTGAGGGTGGTGGTGGTGTCCAGTATGGAAACCAGAGCCTTCCCCACCAGATTTTACATATATTCTCCTACATGCACACATGCAAGCGCACACAGCTCATCCCTCCTTCTCTGGGGCTGAACTGCCTTATCCCCACCCTAATCCTTTGCCAACTAGAGTCAGAGGCAGGGAGGGGTCCCCAGAGCAGTTAGTGCCAGGTTGCTGACGTTCTTCAGATGTGTTTATTTCTATAATACTCAGCTGGCAAGTCAACTTATAGCATCCCATCCACGTTTTCCTCTAAATGTACAAAGTCTGAGCCAGAGTATAGATGAGAGTTTATGTTTGCACTTTAAATGTTGTGAGTTAAGCATGGTTTCTGCAGCAGTGTGTGGTCTATGGAATGAATATTGACCTCCAGTCTATCTGGAAATGCACACTTGGAATGTGAGTCTAGTGTTTATCCTTGTGAAGTTGGTGTGTGTATTTTTTATTTATCATTTTATTAGCGTGCATCTACTTACGGTGTTTAGGTGCTCATGACTCATTACATTCATGAAGGTCAGAGGACAACTTTTGGGAGTCATTTCTCTCCTCATACCCTATGGGCCTCAGGATCAAACTCAGGTCATAAAGATTGTTGACAAGAGCCTTTAACCAAGCTGTTTTGCTGACCCTGGCATACTGTGCTTTTTTAAAAGCTTGATTGTTAATACATAGTTGTGTGATGCATTATCAGGGAAGTTAAGAAAAATCACAGGAGTCCTATATGCCATGTGCTAGGAAGGGGACTCCATGAAAGTGACTTGACCTTTGCCCTAAGGTACCGTGCTGACACCAGCCATAATGGTATAAACTTCAATTCTTAGCGCTTGGGCATACGAGGCAGGGAACTGTGATTTTATTTTGATTTTCAAGACAACCTGGACCACCCTGTCTCAAAAAAAAAAAAAAAAACCAGCATACAGGCTGAGGATGAAGACGGGCACATGATGCTGCAATTTGTGATGGCTGCCAAGGTGGCCTGCACATAGGCTGGTGGAGCTGCAGAGATATAGACCCATTCATTCCCTCCCTCCCTCCCTCCTTACAGTCTTCTCTGTGTAACCCTGGCTGTCCTGAAACTCACTATGTAGATCAGGCTGTCCTCAAACTCAGATTCTCTGCCTCTGCCTCCTGGGTGCTGGGATTAAAGGTGTACGCCACCACAGCCCAGCTTAGTTTTTCTCTTACCAAAAGAAAACCCTGTGGTGATGTTTTGTTTGTGCTTTAACAAATAAAGCTTGCCTGAAGATCAGAGTGCGAAGCTAGCCACTGCCATAGAGGCCAGGCATTGGTGGCACACACCTTTAATCCCAGCACTTGGGAGACAGAGACTGATCTCTGTGAGTTTAAGACCACCCTGGGCTACACAAGATTGAATCAGTCTAAAAGAGAAACAAAGACAAGTGGTAGTAGCTCACAGCTTTAATCCCAGCACCAAGGAGGTGGAGACAGAAAATGATATGACTGGGTGGAGAAAGGAAGATAAGGCAGGAGAAGACAGGAGTCAGGATGTAGTCTGAGATTTCATAGAGACAGCTTTCAGTCTGAGGACTTGTAGAGACAGGATACCCCATTTGGTCTGAGGATTTCCTAGAGGTAAGAACTCTAGTGGCTGGCTGCTCTGCTTCTCTGAACTTTCAGCTTTTACCCCCAATATTTGACTCCAGATTTTTATTATTAAGACTAATTAGAATTCATGATCCAAAACCTAATATAAAAAGTTCAGCCAAAGAGCTGGGGAGATGACCTAGTCAGTAGAGGACCCAAGTTTGAATCCACAGAAAGTCAATTATAGTGGCATGCATTTGTAAACTCAGTGCCTGGGAGGTAGAGACAGGCAGATACCTGAAGCCTGTCTGGCCAGCCTACCCTACTTAATGAGTTCCATCCCAGAGAGATATCATTTCTCAAAAAACAAGATGAAAATAATTCTGAGGAATGACACCTCAGGTTGTAGTCTGGCTTCCACAAGTACTGGTACACACACACACACACACACATACACACACTCACTTACTCACACATGCACACACACTCACACACATTCACACACATGCACTCACACACACACACTCACATACACACTCACATACACACTCACACACACACTCACACACTCACACACACATATACACACACATACACACACACTCACACATTCACTCACATACACATACACACACACACACACACACACACACACACAGAGTCTAGGCCACAGAACCTGTGTCTCTGATTAAGAATCTGTACACTTTTAATTCTAGCAGATTAAATCTCTGCCTCCCTAGGAGGAAGAGGGAGATGGATCTCTGTGAGTCTGAGACTTGCAGCTTGGTCTACATAGTAAGTTCCAGGACAGCTGTGGCTATGTACAGAGATCCTGTCTCAAAAAACAGAAGAAAAAAACCTATAAAATATCTGTGTATTGTCTATTAGCTGAACATCAATAAACATGGGAGTAACAGTGTTGCAGAAGGCTGCTTGTTCGTTCCCGACTTCTCAGACCTTAAATAATCACTCAGAAACTATATTATTTGCATTACTGTTTGACCAATAGCTTAAGCATATTTCTAGCTTGCTCTTATATCCTAAACTAACCCATCTCCATTAATCTGTGTATGGCCATGTGGCTGTGGCTTACCAGATAAAGTTCTGTCTGGCGTCTGTCTCTGGCAGGGATACATGGCTTCTCACTGACTCCGCCTTCTTTCTCCTCTATCTGCTTGGAACTCCCACCTTGCCCTATTCTGCTAAGCCACTGACAGAAACAGATTTATTCATTAACCAATAAAAGCAACATATAGACAGAAGGACTTCCCACACCATAACGGAGCCAAGTTTGTATCTTATTAGACATCACGTTTAATGATGAAGTGTTATGCTTTGTCTGTCAGTCACTGTGAGAACACTGGTGGATCATTTGTTAGGGGCAGATATTTGCCAACTCTGAAAAGAAGCTGTTCCTGTTGTCAGGTAGCTGGCTGTCCTCTGAAGATAGAATGGCAGCTGCTGATAGCTATCAGGTATGGTATGAAGGCGTGTTGTAGAGCTCCGATAAAGGTACCGGAGGAGATATGACCTCCGGGGTCCTCTCTAGCTTAGGCTACCACTCTAACAATAAATCAAGTTTGCATATGAGAAAAACATTTCTAAAAGCAAAGAGATCAAGATCTGCAAAGGACCAGAGATAGAGTTTTAAAACTAATGGAAAAGAAGACTAAGAAATAGGTTTAAGTACAAAGGCCCAAAGATGTCCCAGGCATTTAAGGAAGAGCAGGTTGGCTAGTGAGGGTGTCAGGAAGGGGGACAAAGGTCTGTTTGGGCCGGAAGGGTAGACTAGCAGAAGCTAGATGGTACAGACTGAACCAAGGAGACTGGGCTGTGTTCTCTAGATTCTGGGGTTCACTGAAGAAATTGAAAGAGAAGGGTTTCTGTCTCCCTGGATTGTTTGAATGTCATCTGCCTGTTGACTCAGAGGCAGAAGAGCACCACGCAGAGAAGCCATAGGTAGATGGTAAGTTGGATGTTTAGTGTGTTTTGTTTGAAAGGCCACAGAGACAGATGGACTGCGTGATGAGGTGGCATGAGGGACACACTCCTGATATGTAGACCAGGAAGAAGGCTGGGGTGGGCATGGACGAGGTGACGTCCAAAGCTGTGCCGCAGGTGCAGTGACCACTGCTCAGAGCAGAGCTTGGGGAGATGCCCCCATACCTAAAGGGGAAGCATCCACCCTCTACAATAGTAGGTTTGTTTGTGAAATGATGACTTTATAATTGAATTAGTTCATTTATATGTGGCTGCTTAATGATATCATAGTGTCTTGAGCCTTATAGGTCTCATTGCTTATTTCAAAGTATCTAAAATACTGCCCAAATCTTCAGAATAAAATCAGTTTTACTATATAGCTTAGTGTCCTCAAAGTGCATGACTCTATAGGTCTTTAGAATTGTCCTTCATATATCGGCTAGGGTGCCATTCAGTTTGTAAGATGAATAGGCCATCAGTACCTGAAAATTCGTTGTAAAATTTAAAACAGGGCTGGGAAAACTGGTCAGTGGATAAGTGTCCTTACTGTGAAAGCATGAGGATCTGAATTCGATCCCCAGCTCCCATGTGAAAACCTGGGCATGGCTTTCATGCAACCCTAGTCATATAATTCTAAGCCTGGCATGGGGAGGTGGAGACAGGCAGTTTCTGAGAGTGTGGTGGCCAGCCTAGACAGAAAGGAAAGTAGCTTGTATGATGTTCATGTGTGTTGTTTGGTGCTACTCGCTGAATAGGTAGGAGAACCACCACTGTTTACCAGAGACAGCACCTGCTGAGTGATGAGAGCAGTTCTTGGATTGTCCAAGAAGCCGCTCGACTTGGGTTTCAGCGTTGCGGAAGTTAGGTGTCTCCCTGGTAACGCTGAGTACATTACAAGCATCCCTTTACTCAGGCATTTGTGAGGGCTTCCTCCATTCTTTTGTGTCTATTTAATTTTATGGCATTTAATACTCTGTGGCATTCTCTCCCTTGGGTATGGACTGTGCTACAGGCGCCCAAAGAAGCAACAAGCTGTCAGACCACAGTCAGCACACCAAGTGCATGCTTTTGAGAGGTGACTTTCCTCCCAAGCTAGCATCTATCTGGTGATGAATATCCTCAATTGTGAGATAGTTCAGGTAATTCTAGGGTCCTAGTGCTAATTACCTGAGTTAATTATCAGGCTTCAAGGACACTATGACATTGCAAAGTGACCTTGTTTGAGATGAAATCTGTCCCTTATTTAGGGATAAGGGAAATAACTAGTGTATAAACTCTAACGATTACTGTCTTAGTTAACCATGTCCAAAAGACTGTCCCACCTCTTTTCTGTCTCAGCTGTTCATTAGATCAACCTTTAAAATGGGGATGGGCAGAGAGCCCATCTTGATGCGTCCCTGTAGAGCGCTCAAATGTGCTGTTTGTCACTTCTTTCTGCAGGTGCAATAATACCTGTTAGAGACCTGCAGAAATGGGGCTGGGCCAATGACTCAGTGACTAAGAGCACTTGCTGCTCTTTCACTGTGTGTGTGGAGGAGGGGTCCTCAGTCCTCTGCAAACACCAGCAGAGTAACAACCCACAGGAGGTAAGAAGACAGTTCGATTCCACAGCTGGTGTTGGTCCAAACTTTAGATGTCTGACCCCGAGTAGTTTATTTTAAGCATATTTAAGCACAGCACAATTTGTTGTAAAATTTCCTGGTGATAAATAACTCAATTAAGACATGACTTCAGTGAAACTGTTTATAAAGTACATGTAACATCTTCCATAAAAATGGGTTTTGTAGATTGATAGGCTCATGATTAGAGTCTATGGGCAGAGGATCCAGTGTGGTCTCGGCCACACAGATAGTGCAAAGGTCACAGGCTATTAACCACATCTATGTAGACCCAGCTTTCTGTATGAAAAGTAGGCTATACATCTTTCCCTTTAAAAAGACAGCCCTGTGTGTTTAACATCCTGGTTCCCCCAGTACTTATCATCTGTGAGCCTAAGATCCTCTGCCTCCCACACTTCCAAAGAACCCGAATAGGTTCTTTGGAACCTATTCCAAAGAATAGTAATAGGTTCTATAACTACTTGTAACTCCAGCTGTAAGAAATATGATACCTATGGCCTCCGCACACATCTGGATACATGTGGCATACACAGACCTGTCCACATGCACATAAATGTTAACTTTAAAAACAACAACAACAAAAAAGAGTCTGCAGAAACCAATTGGTTTTATATTCGGAAGACAGCTACAGCAGCAACCTAGACCAAAGCTTGGCTCTTGCACAGGTAGCTGGAGCCTGGGGCTCCTTCTGCCAATGGCCCTTTATCTGCCTTTGTGATGCCTGGATACCAGGTAAGGGACTCTTGACCCTTGTGAGATGACTGTAGACACCTGATGCCCAATGCTGCAAAAGGCCAGGTCCCCATTTCCCTGCTTAGTCAGCCAGCTGCCTCTGTATTTGGTGGGAGAGCTTTTTCACAAAAGGTAATAATATTTTTCCAATAAACTGTTAATAGACAGAAAACTAGATTAAACATACAGTTTGGTTTAAAGGTTTTTTTTCTCAATTAAGAAAAACTTAACCAAATGAGGCCTGGTGATGCACTCTTATAATCCCAAGTGAGGAAGCTAAGGCAGGCAGATCCCAAGATGAAGGCAGCATGGGCAACTTAGTGAGACCTTGTATTGAAACAGAAAGTACGAAGGCGAGGTGTAGCTTAATAATGTAGAGTGCTTAGTCAGCATATGCAAGGCCCCGAGTTCAAGCCCTAGCGCTGACCCCCAAATAGATAGATGGTAGGTAGGTAGGTTAATAGATAGATGACAGATAGATAATAGATAGATAGATAGACTAGATAGATAAGCTAGATTAGATAGATGGGGTGGGGAGAGAGAGAACCCTAGCTAATGTTCAAGGTGATCCAGATGTGACACACCTTCAAGTCTGAGAGATTTCTTTTTTTTTTTTTAATGTATTTAACCCCTATTTCTTTACTTTCTCCTTTAATCTATTTTTAAGCCCAACAATGTGTTATAATATTGCAAGTAGTAATATAGTGTTCCAGAGTAGTGGCTCTGTTCTCAGGGGACATATATATTGTCTGGAGACATTCTGGTTGTCTCCAGCGATGGGCTGCTACCGGAGCAGGCCAGCATGCTGCTGAGGACCCCACAATGCACAGGCTAGCCTAGCACAGCACTCACTCAGCCTCAGAAACAAGTAGTATGACAGTGGACATAGACAGGCCCCTCCAGGGTGGGGTTTTCTGTTCAATAAAGCTCGTGATAAATGAAAAATCTCTTAAGCCAAAAAAAAAAATGCAGCTAATGCAGCTCACCATTGACAGCAGACCTCGGCAACACACATCCAGCCTGCGCTAAGAAGGATGGGCCGTGCAGTGAGCTGATGGGGTTCCCTTCTGACCACAGCCTAGAGCTGCTTACTACCACTGCCAAGGACCCTCACCCTAAAGACCCTGATTCAAAATTCCAGTCCCTTCCTACCAAATGTGTTATCACCTTCCCTGGCACTGTAAGGTAGAAGAATCTTAAGTTGGGGATCATTTGTAATTCTCGGCTAACCTTCCCCAAGCTAAGATTGGAAACTTGCTCATGGTTGTCCCCTGGGTCATGGTACAGCAAGTCCCTCTGCATTCACTATAGATGATCTCATTTCAGCCCATTTGCCAAATCAGCATTTTCTTATTTGTCCTAATATTCGGTGACTGTTCACATGCGCCTTTACATCTACACAGAACTATGATCAAAGTGGTTTTATAAATGCCCTGTATTCCTTGGTCACTGACAGCTTGATCCAAGGGATACTGCTTTTCATATCTGTGATTATATCTAAACGTCATCTCTAAAGGAACTTTTTCCAGTTCAAGATTGCTATCTACCTATACCATTTTTCTCTTGGATCATCTCTGTTACTATCATGGTAACTTACAGGGGAAGATCCATTTAATACTGTGGTGTCAGTTCCTGTATGAACACACACCATGTTCCCTGTGCACGGCCAGCAGTAGCACTGTCTGAGTCCCAGGAAGCTCTGCAGTCCCTGCAGCCTGCAACAGGCTTTCATGGAGGGACTAGCACGGCCTGGTCACCACCTGGTGGCTTGCCATATCCAGCCTGCAAATTGGCCCCTGGAAGCTAACTACACAGCACATTTTACTTGTGGATTCTGATTTATGGAGGTGACCGAGGTTACTGCCCTTAAAAGAAGAATTTGTTACTTACTTCCCACCAAAAGGAGCAGCCATACCATGCAGGCCCACAGGGAAAGCTAGGGGGCGGGAGGCTTGCCAGACAGAAGAAGCCCTGCTGGGCTCCCTGGAAAAGTACAGGGCAGGTAGGTGGGGTAGGTAGGATTTTCTGATCAGGATAAAGGGAAGTCTCTAGTTGTCCAATACTTTGACCTAAATGTTAGGGAAGGGGAAATGGTGGTGTGGTGTCAAATAAAGGGGTGCTTGGCTTAGTCACAATTTACTTTACGGGTGGTATAGTCTGTCCTTGAGTATGTAAGTGCCTTCTCCAAATGTTAAACCATCATAAGAAGAGAAATTAAAACTTCACGGGATCTGGAGAGCTGGCAGAGTAGTTAAGAGTGTATACTGCTCCTGTAGAGTACCCGAGTACAGTTCCTGTACTGGACAGCTCATAAGTCCTTGTGATTCCAGCCCCATGAGCAACTGAACTCACATGCACATGGCTACACACAACTAAAAGAAAACAAAACTTTACATGCATATATACACATATACATACATACACATATACACACACATATACATATACATACACACACAGGCATGCATGGGGAAGCAGCAAGTAATCAGAGCCAAAAGAATTAACCTGTAGTAACTTAACTCACAGACACTGGTGCTTACATTAGAATGTACATTTATTAACCTGAGTTGAGGCATATTTCCCTCAGAGACCAAATATTTAAGCTTGCCCTCCAGGATAATTAAGAAGCTCTTTATGATGGCTGCAGAACCAGCCTAGGTGGTTCTAGGTGGCAGTCTGTGCAAGATTGCCACAGTGTACCGCTCCCTGCCAAAACCTGGTGAACTGCTTCTTAACTAGCCGCAAGAGCGCCCCCTGTGGCCACTCCGGTTTACTGCGCCTTCTTGCATTATCTGCAGAATTACTCTTGGGAGCGATTAGGCTTTAACAACCCGAACCATAGCTGCAGACCTGTACTGCACAGAACCCTAGTTCTCTGGCTGCTTTGATTGGAATTTTCAGTACCCCCACAGCCTTTGGTCATGTGCCTTCACAGATGGTGTAGCCCTTGTATGCTGAATTTTGCCAGTGTAACCCTCAGAACTTGTAATTTCCCGTGTCTTAGGGTAACACCCTCTGAAGCATGCAGACTCAGGGGGAAAAATACCTAATGAAAAGAGCTCTGAAAGAGTTCATTTCTAGTCCCAGTAATGCTTTAAACTGGTGATGTGACCTCCTAACCCTCAGTTTTCTTTGTTGTAAAATTAAAGGTTGGGGTCAGTGACCTCTGAGGTCTCTCTCAGCACCATCCTACCCCGAGAGTGATTGCATCGGGCACAATAAGCAGCTTGCTCCAGACAGTAGCAGAACATCACACATGCAGCTGATTAGCACCCTTGTCTCTCTCCCCATTCCTCAGCTCTTCAGTCTCATTAGGGGAGACATCACTGACTTCCCACAATGCCACCGCGTCCTGTAACTTAATTTCTGGGGACACACATTGTGCTGCTCCAGGCTCAGTGCTAATAATCAAGATTATATGTTCTGCTTACAGTGACTTTTTTTGTGGTTTCTGGGGGAAAAATGCAGATGCTTTTCAATTATTCTAAGGAAATTTTGATTAACCCCCTGGGTAGAGTTCTCTGCACCACCTGCCAAGGGGAAGCAAGTTTTATTGAGCAGAAGGTATAGAATTGAATTGCTCTTATCTGTTTTCTTTCTGGTGCCTCCGGTACTATTTCAAGCTTAAGCATTTTAATAAATATTTAATAAATATCTGTCTCAAATAGGTCAAAACTATTATAAAGTAAATCTTTTTTGTTCTCCAATTTCAAACGCAAATAAATTCATTTGACTTTTAAGTGGGATTTGCAAGTTACAGACCCATTTTTCCTTTCGTATATGATTAGTAGGTTCTCGTTTTGATTTTATTGAGTTTTTTGTTTTGTTTTGTTTGGTGCCAAGGGTTGAAAAAAAGAGCTTCAAGCATGCCAGTCACAGGCTACTGTGCCGACCAACCTGGTCTCAGACTCAAGGTGGCCTCCTGTCTGTATCTCTCATCTGATGAGATTACAAGCATGAACCACCATGCCTGGCTTGAAATTCTCTTTAACTGGCATAAGCGGCTTGGCCTTGGTACGCAGTCGAAGGCGTGAGTACTTCAAAGCAACCTCCACACAGCGCCGCTGCTTTGGATGCCGCCCTTGTTGACGCCTTGCATTTTACTGTGCTCTCCTGGTGTTCTTTCGTCTTGTGAAATCCTTATCCTTGCCTGTGGTCAGAATATTTTATATTTTATATGCCTCATTTATAGAGGACTGTGAAATGCATGCCTGTGAATAATTTTACAAATTTATTGAAATATAATTTTATTTGAAGTGTGTGAGCCAGTCGTTTTAAATCTGTTTGTTGAGCTCCGCGCTCACCACCACAGTCAATGTTAGGGATTTTTGTCACCTCCAAAAGAATCCCTGTACCCATTAACCGTCACTCTCCATCTGTCTGGCCCTCCAGCCCCTGGCAGCCATTTTTCTTTCTGTCTGCATATTTGTATTGTGTACATGTCCTAGAAATGGAATCATGCAGCTTATGTTAACTTGGGGCTGCGTTTGCCAGGGTTTGTCCACATTATGCCATGTGTCAGCACCTCCATTTCCTTTTATGGCTGAATACCTTAAAAATGTAAATTGCATAGCTTTGTCTGTCTGTTCTTTACCTCGTTGGGTGGCTCCTGTCTTTTTGGATGACCACGGATAAGGCTGTTCTGGATACTGATATGCCAGTTTTCATTTTTTCTGGATCTATGCTTTGGTATAATTTCCAGGTCATACAATATCTGTGTGAATTTTTGAAGAAAAGTAGCTGCACTGTCTTCCATCCTGAATATATGAGAGGGTGAGTTCTTCTAGAGTCTGCTGTATGCTACAATGTGAGGATTATAAATTAGAGACCATTCTAGGCTACATAAGGAGACCTGTTTTAGCAAAGCAAACCCTTCTGCACCAGTGTGTGTTATTGTCTGTCTTTTATTGCAGATATCTTGTTTCTGTGACCAAAGAACTTGTTTTTAAATGTTGTCTGTGTTGGGATTCCTCTTTACTCCTTTGAAGTTGTAATTAATACAGAAGTAGCCCAAAACGTCTATTACCTTTTCTCTGTTACACTGTATCGGCGAATCAGTCCCACACCAGTTATGTTTTAAGGGGTTATTTATTTTGGGGGGTAAAACTTACATACACCATAAACCGTCAGGAAGGGAGCCTAGTCGCAGGAGCCGGGAGCAGGAGCCAGGAGCAAGCACCGGAACCAAGAGCCGGAACCAAGAGGGCCTCATCCGGATATGTTTCTCTTTTTAAAAGAGAAATATACCACGCCCCAGTGGGCTGGTATTTCAGCAGCTATTGACTGACGGAGCGGAAGTCGCTCCCCGCTGCACTGTGGGCTCGTATTTCAGCGACTATTGGTTGAGGCAGCGGAAGTTACTCCCACAACAACACTGTGTGTGCATGTGCATAAGTCTGTGCACACTCACGCTCTCAATGTGGCTCCTTTTTGGAGTCCGTTCTCACACCACTAAGGTTCCAGGAACTGAACTCAGGTTCTCACCTTGGCAGTTAGCACCTTCTTCTGTGGAGCCATCTCATCCTCTTTTATATTTTAGAACAACTTTAACTCTCACAAAACAGAAAACATGCATTTTTAAATGGATATGTATGTTCCACTTCATTTGTTTCTGTTTCTTTCTCAAAATGTTTTTGATATTAAGCAGGCAATACCTTTCATTCCCCCACTCCCACCTCCTTAATCATAATGTGTGCTGTGTGGGACGGCCTTTCTATAGGGAGGCAGGAAGAATAAAGAGCAACTTTATGACGTTCATGTATTTTAAACCCGGGAATCTTGTAACATTTTGCAGTTTAAGTCAACTAATACACTCCCAAGCAGCTTCCTCTTGTTGCCTGTGAATGGGTTTTGCCTTGGAAGTCAGACACTGCCCACTTCTGTCAGTGTGCCCGTCACCTCGCTGTCTCCTGCACTGGAGACCTCCTACATGTGCTTCTAAAGGGTAGAATAGCTGACGCTGTATTTAATTAGCACTAGTACTGTGAAGAGGGAAAAGCATGTTAAGTATTTTTCTGAGACACTAGGGAAAGCACAGTCCTGTGTACCCACTGCTGTTCCGTGGACGGCCGTGGTATCTGGGATCCACTTAGGCATCCACTCATTCGTTGAGCATTTGTTGGGTGCCTCATATGTGTGGAATGATAGTCTAGGTGCTGGGTAAATAGTCTAGGTGTTTAGTTTTTAACTAAACAGAAATCTGAATCACAAACAAGTTGTCCTGGCAACCAGTTGGGGTATACAGTACAACTAAACACAAGTTCACATTCACACAGGTTCACTTCCATCCTTGCAAAACTGAAAGATGGAGTGGTGGTGGGGCTGGGAGGATGGATGAAAAGCAGGATAAGGACCTTGGGCTATAAAGCTTGTCACTTTTTTCTGGCTCTTTTGTTTTGTAAACGTCGTTCTTGATTTCCTTTTGGAACCATCATTATTTCAACAATGCATGGCCATCTGCTTGCTCATAGCAGGTGTTTGCAGGGTAAAGCCCCAGGGCTCCCACTTTATGCTGGGCAGATACTTGCTTCTCTACTCTCTGGCTGGAGCTCGCTTACCCTCTCAGTAATGACGCCCACTACCTTGCAACTCCAGTGAGAATGGATGGGGTATTGTGTGCGTAACACTTAAGTGCTTCTTGCACCACGGCTCAGTCAGTCACTCAGGAGCTCGGACTTGCACTGTAGAGGCATCCTTCATCACGAGAGTAAAGTCTGATTCCGTCATTGCCAGAGCTGTTTCCTGAGGCGGCTACTTTAGATCCAGAGAATCCCTTGTGCCTGTTGGAAATTCAGTGAAGATATTCTCCAAAGTCTGTTCTCTGTTTTCTCTATGACTTCATGTATTTTGTACAAGCTCTAGTTCCCCATGCTATGTAAAGTCAGTGCAGCATATGTAACAGAATGTTAAGCTGTGTTATCTAGGTGCTTTAGGATGCCTTTCAGGGATTTTCTGTCTTAGGAGCTGTGTGTTGAGAGCTGTGGGAGATGTAATTGTATTTTTCAGGTCTGCAGGTCTTTTTTAGTAGATCACATTTTAGAAAAGCTCCTTGGGACCACACTGCTCAACTTCCTCTTTCACTGGCCCCTCTGTTCATCAACTCTAATAATTGAGTCACCTGTCTCTAAAAAGGGGCAGAAACTTGAAACAAGAAAATACAGCTTCTCTCTGTATGCCAAGAGGTACCACATGCTCCTGACGTGGCTCTCACCACAGATAATTTCTGTCTCCATTGGTGATGGCCCAAGAGCTCTGGGATTAGAAATCTTGGTGCTGTTTCCTGCTCTGCATGTAGTTTGGGGAGAGTGACAGGTCTCTCTGCCTCTTCATCTGTGATAGAACTAGTTAATACTGCACAATATGGTGTGGCACCATGACCAGTTCCCAACAGTTATGGAGATTGTTACTGTTGTGACTGGCTGGAGAAAGATCACAGCTGTCACTTCCGTCCCTGAGAACAAGCGCTTCCTCTGACAAGGCTGCTTCATCAGAGCCCAGTCCTCAGTACAGATTTACTCACTAGGCATTTTGTTTTTTGCCAGTTAATGCAACAACTCTGGAAACATGAAAGAGTTTGTGAAAGCCCTCTGGTCTACCTCATTGTGGTAAAAGCAGCATTAACCAAAAAGTAACACCCAGAACTGGGCAAGAACTAAGGGAGCCTCCAGAACTGGGGCACAGGGATTTTACCCAGTAGGAGTGTCTCAGGATTTCTTTTGGACCACCAACCAGTTCTCACATCATGTCATGGGGACTTAATATTAGTTATGAATGCTCAGCCTTACCTTATGCTTGTCTCCCTAGCTCTTATAACTTAAATTAAGCTGTTTCTTCATCTATGCTTTGGCTCACGGCTTTTACCTTTCTTTCCTTCTGTGTACCCTACTCCATGTTTGTCTCTCTGGCAGGCAGGTATTCTCCCTCTTTCTTTTCTAAATTCCTCCTCCTCCTCCTTGTTCTCTCTGCTTTTTCAACCCAGCCTATGCCTCTACTTCCTAGCATTGGTTGGTTAGCTTTTTATTAGACAAATCAGGTTCTTAGGCAGGCAAGGTAAAACAAATACAACACATTTTTACCTCGTTAAAATAATATTCTGCAACAAAAACAAATGTAACACATAGGTAAGGTAACATTCCACAACAGGGAAGTTATGGAGTATACCCTAGGAAGGGATGCCCATGTTAAGGTCTAACTAGGGGAGAGGAGTTAATAAGATGAAGAAGGGTGGGCAGGACAGACCTGTGAAATGCCTGTGGAAATGCTCTGGGCTGCGGTGCTGTCCTTTCAGAGCTATGGTATTTGTCCTCTTCTACCAACTACCTAGGAGGCTTGTGTGAAATTAACCAGCCAAACCTGGTTACTAATTGAGTTGCAATCCATTCCAAAGGTTCAGGCAAGGGTGTCAGGAGTGAATGATAGGGCAGTTATGTCCTAATTAAGTTTGTGTTAAGATCACTCTAGGGTATGGAGAGATGGCCCAGCAGTTAAGAACACTTACAGCTTGTATAAAGGAACCACAGACAGGAGTGAGAGCTTGTGAGCGCCTACCCTGTTCTGTGCACTGCCCTTCTTGTACATTCCAGTTCAGTTACCATCATCCGTGCGGTGCCTTCAGTCACCTGAATAGATAGTTATACTAGTTTTCTTTACTTATGATAAAAGGTAAAGTAGATATAAATATTGTAATTCTTACTTGATACCTGTTTTGTTATATGTAATTTTACCATGTTCAAATTAAAACCTTCCTTTTTATTTAGACAGAAAAGGGTAGGTGATGTGAGATTCCCCTCTGTATGCTGTGACTATCATTGATTAATAAAGAAACTGCTCTGGACCTATAGCAGGGCAGAATAGAGCTAGGTGGGGAAAACTAAACTGAATGGTGGGAGGCGGGGAGAAGGCAGAGTCAGGAGACGGCTGTAGCCCCGAGGCCAACAACGGAACTTCACCTGGTAAGCCACAGCCACGTGGCTATACACAGATTAATAGAAATGGGTTAATTTAAGATATGAGTTAAACAGAAATATGCTTAAGCTATGGGCCAAATAGTATTGCAAATAATACAGTTTCTATGTGGTTATTTCTAGTCTGGGACTGGGAAGGAACAAGCATCTCCCTCTACACACCTGTAACTCCAGCTCCCAGGGATCCAGTGCACTCTTGACTCCTTGAGCCTCTGCCCACATGTGTGTGCATGAAGTCACTCAAGCGCTCACACATACACATAGATGGCAGACACATTTGTTTTATTTTATTTTTTAAAATTATTATTACTACTACTACTATTATTATTATACTTGTTGTTTTGAGAAAGGGTCTCCCTGTATAGCTCTGGTTGACCTGGAACTTGCTGTGTAGACTAGGCTGGCCTCTAAATCACAGAGATCCTCCTGTTTATGCATCCCATGTTCTGGGTTACAGGCATGCACTACCACATCTGGCCAATAAATTTCTTTTTTAAAAAAAGATGCCTGTAAGTTAGGAGTGGATTGGAGGGAATGTGGGGATAATAGGAGGGCGCCACGTCACCAGGTGAGAGAAGGCAGAGCTTGACATAAAGTAGTGATCAAAGAATTAAGATGATAAAGAAAACAGAACCCTTTTTTCTCTTCCAGAAATATTTTTTCTTTGAAAATTTGCAGATGTTCCTAGACTGACTAGACTTAACATCCCAAGCAGAAAACTCCACATCTTGTGTCCCAGACATTTTTCTCAGCATGCTAAGGAATGGCAGCTATCTTTCTCTCCTCTCCTGACTGCCACCACTGCTGCTCAGCATCCCAAAAACATCGCCACGTGTGGCCTGCTCAAGACAAAATCCAAATCCAAATTCCAGTTTGCTTCCTTGTACCATGGTAAATTCCCTTCATGCCTCACATCATGGATCACACCGTACTCAGAAAAGTGGTACAAGGTTTTGGTATATTTTGTAAGTCAAGGGCTCATGGATTAAACTCCACAGGTGCTTGATACTGAAGTTGAATGCGGTAGGCCCCTCCCATGTCTCTACCTTTTAGGTGCTTGTGGTCAGCCTTGGGCTTAAAATATTATATGGGAAACTCCTGAAACAAACAGGTCATAAGTTCTCAATTATATGCCATCTAGGCAGTCCGATCAACTCTTCCATCATTCTGCCCGGGGTGTGACTGCCGCCATTGTCCTGTGCACCCACATGGTATACACTGCGGTTCTTCTGATTGGCTGGACTCGGGCATGGCGTTCCCTGTGCTTAGGAACTGTGATGGCACAGGATAAAGGGAAAGAGTGGAGACACTGGGAGTCAGTTGCCGGAGAGCCGCTGTGAGGTGGCGCCTTGGAGTGAAAAGGTGAAAGAAAATTCTTGTCTGAATAAGGCAAGAAGAAGAAACAGAGTCACCAGCTGTGGCCATTAAGATCTGTGGGTACAAATGAATCTTCTGTGGAGAAACTATACAGAAGGAAGAAATGTGCTGTATTTGTCAAAATGCAAAATTTAATAGTTAAATTTTATCTTAGGTGTGTATGTCCTTATGGGGTTTGGGTACCCATTGGGCACTGTGGAACTGTGTGCTAATCTTGGGGTCCTATCTTAGAGACAGCAAGTGTTACCTAATGTTTTTAGTATCAGAACTAAAACGTGACCAAAGCACCCAAATTTGACTTTGTGTGACATCACATGTGGCTTACTCCATAATTCTCATTGTTATCAAAAGATAAATTTGTCCTATACTGATACTTTCTTGAATTCACTGAGAGGAAGGAAAAGGGGGGTCAGGGTAAAAAAAAAAGTCTTTCACTTTTACAATTTTAATCCCTTATTAAAAGTATAGCTTGCTTTATGATCTGAAGAAATGCTATCTAAGTCTTTATATTAGGAACAAAAATGAGCCTTTCAGGAAAAAAGGGGTGTGGAATAGGGTGTTAGAGCTTAATCTGCATCAGGCTTTTGATGTATTTCTAGATTTTAAGAGGCTTCCCGCTGTTCCTAGCCACACTGAAACAGCTCTAGCCATGTGTCTGTCCAGGCACTGGCCTTCCTGTCATTCCACGCTTTGCTGGGGACCTTCAGCAAGCATCAGTGTTCTGCTAGCAGACCTGACATGTTACCCAACACAAGCTGCTCCCTGGACCTTCAGTTTTTATTCTTACTTTCCATAGACAGACTCTGGAGTTAATGTTGGGTTGAAGGACTCACCCACTAGCCTGTGGGTCATCTTTTGGACTGTCATTGGTCCAGCCATTGCACTTTATTGAGAAGAATTAACTGACAACTGGAAGAGATCTTAGCTCAGAGCTATGAGTTGGAAAGCACAGTAGATCATTTTGTTTTTAATTTAAAAAGTGAAGTTATATATTTTTGATTCTTTGACATTTTAAGTTAGGCTATTTCAGTATGTGCGTCTGTCCAGAATCCAGAGGTCAAAGTTGATGTCCTCTCTTACTCTCCTGTTTACCAGCAAGTCCCATGGGCTCTCCTGTCTCTACTCCCTGACCTGGAGTTACAGGCAGTACCACACCGACTTTTCTGTGTAGGTTCTGGGATCTACACATGACAGCAAGCACTTTATGCACCGAGCATCTCCACGACCCCTGTGTCATTTCTCTCAACGTACTTCTCTGGTTTGAAGGTGTGCCGCACCATTTACAGAGAGCTTTGGGGCAAGCACACTCCCTAGATTGTAGAGCCCGTACACAGCCAGGCTATGTCTTTATGTTCTTCCCATCCAGGGACATTAGTCCCAAAATTCTGTCTGCTTTGTGCCAGTGAGTTTCCTAGATAGAGGGCAACAATGTGGGTCTCAGTTTCAAAAATGTTAAAACAAGATCCAGGAGGAAAAGGAAGTAATTGATTAGCAGTGGCCACTGTGCTGAGGAGGATGACCTGCCTTCAAAGACTCATGCTTTGAGCTTCATAGTATGTTTAAGAAACAGTTTACTTCAAAGGCCCTCACGACAAGAAAACGGGCTGTTTTCCTGCTATTCTTGTCCACTGGCTCAGTATTACTATAAGTAGCTCATATCCGGCCGTCTGTGGTCTCAGGCGGTCGTTTGTGTTTCTGATCCTCAGGCTGAAGCTGTAAGAACTCTGGCCCTATTTTAAGTCAGTAGCAAATCCACACTGTTTGGCAGGAGTTGTTTGAGGTTCTCATGAAATGCTTGACACTCTGACCCATCTTAAGGGAAATGCTTAGATGCTATAATCAGTATGCATAGGGATTATGGCCTCCAAAAATAGAAAACTGAATTTCCCAAGCCAGGCCTAGGCAGACTCACCAGAGCGCACCTGCAGGTTTGGTGCATTGTGATCACTTCACATAGCCATGCTAATTTCTAAACAGTGTGCTGGGTTACAAAGAACTCATTGGAAGTATTTGAACTTGCCCTTTCTCCCCCGTGGATATATCAGGCATATGTAGAATTTAAGAGGTCACACTTAATACTGGAGTCTTCTAGATAGTACCAAATTCACCGAAAGGAATCTGACTTTTTTTCTGCTGAAATTCTCATGCAGGGGTTATATTCATGGAAAGCAGCTCCCAGTAATTTTGGTAGAACCCTCCAGGCAGGCACTGCGGTCAGAGAGCTCTCCTTAGGTTAAGATTATTGGTGCTGTTTCTCCTTCCTGCCTGTTTGATGCAGCATCCATTGATTACACCTAGGCTTATTCTAAGAAATACAGGCTTGAGATGATTTCAGTTTCAACTCCCCCCTTTCCTTCTCTTTCTCCATTTAAAATCAAGAGTAAAGGTTGGCTTTCCTGTCTCAGCAGAAGCAGAGGGAGTGAGGACAGAAAGAGAGTGAGGTGTGAGGTATATTCAGAAGAGAGAGACCATTCACTCTGGGCCTTGATGACGGCAGTGAGGCTCTGGGCACTGGGGTCCTGTGTGCACATGAGCCACTTAAAGCCCTAGCTGGAAAGCAACCTTTTCCTCTTGTACCGTTTACCACCTGTTGTGTTTACTAACAACTGCTGTGGCAGCCCAAGTGACAAGGCAGGGCACTTTCTAAATTTCTGGTTAGAGCTTCTGAGATCTGGGTTGAGTTTGAACTGAGCTGACATAGCCAGATGAATGTTGTATGGAGTTTTGCTCAAGTATTCAATGGGTCGGTGCCTTCAGGGGAACTGGTCCACAGGGACGACCCAAGGCAGGTAGCACTCTTCCACCTGCACTCACAATGCTGAGTTCCCCAGGAACCATTTCAGTTTATTGTACTTGCAGGAGGACCATTTACATTTCCTGACTCACTGCCAGGATATGCACATGGAGGCCTTTGGGAAAGGTTGGTCATCCAAGCCCTAAGGAAGGCATTGAATGGTGATTCCAAGAGGCTCCAGATAAACCATGACACTGTAATTGTTTTATCAGGAGTACTCCGTGTGTCTAAGGCATGTTAGGTTATCTCCTCATTGAACCTCAGGTGGTAACCCTGGATACTTACACATATTAAATAGCTTCCTCAAGGTCACAAAGGACTCTCTGGGGATAAGATCTGGGATCCTTAGGCTTCAGCCACAGTAGCTTGTAGGTCTTCCTTCTCCTGTGCAACCCCTGCACAAGGCAGTTCTCCTTCCATCTTGAGTTTCTGCACATGACAGACGGAAGCACATTACCTTAGCTTCTACAGCCACTGTCGAGAAGCCATGCTCTCCCTGCAACCATCCCTCTGCCATTCCCGAGAGGGAATCTGACTGTCCAGCTGTGTTTTGTCACCTAGATGAGGGACCACTAGACAGTCTGGGGCTTGCTGCCCTTCAGTTCAGTCAGCTGAGATAGGAAGCAAGACTTGCTTGTTATACATGCTGACACCTCAGAGGGCTCTGTGTGGAGAACGCTGTGACCAGAGTCTACTGTGTCAACAGTCTGGACACACTCCTTCTCATCAGTCCAGACACTCCTGAGCAGCAGGGCTTTCATAAAGAACCTAGACTGCTCCATGTGATGTAACAGC
The DNA here is from genome assembly GCF_982192425.1 of Myodes glareolus. Classification (NCBI taxonomy): domain Eukaryota; kingdom Metazoa; phylum Chordata; class Mammalia; order Rodentia; family Cricetidae; genus Myodes; species Myodes glareolus. The sequence goes on from NC_142037.1 coordinate 83,778,022, forward strand.
ATCTGCAGCCAGTGAGACTGCTCAGTTATCACCATGCAGGGATACACTATGGACTATATTGTGACATGAGTCCAGGGTAACATGTGTAGGATACTGCACACACACACACACACACATACACACACACACACACGGAATGCTGAACCTAGTATGGACTTTCCTTCATGATTATCTGGTGTCAATTATCTGGTCTTCTCATAAGAAGCAGACATTATGCATGTATTCCATAACAATCTAGAAAAATATGTAAACATTGCAAACAAATGGGTTATATTGACTAAAATATGTGAAATAGAAAATATTCACAAATGAGAAAAGTAATGAAGTTAGAGGCATCAGCACTGTTGATAACTTTTATCTGTGTAGTAGAACAAACTAAGGGCATATGGATGTGACTTAATAGAGTGACCATCATAAAGTGCCCAAAGGAGCAAATACAGCACCGCAGAGGTTTGGTTTGGGGGTGGGAGGTGTCTGTATTAAACCCCCGCTATAACTGAGAAAATAGACCCGCCGAATGGGACACCGCAGGTTTTCACAACTCTAACTTTATTGGCTGCAAATCTGCACTCAATTCTGAGAATTGCTGTTGCGCTTAGTGCATTATTTGGCAGTTTTCCCCTAGTAGAAATTCACTTAAAATGAAATGCTGTGTTTTACATAAATTTACATAAATAGTAGGCTAAATGAAATCATATTTTTTTCTTTTGCCACTTCTCAGTCTTCACCAGGTTAATGTTTTGTTTGAATTTCTGAGAGGGAATGTAGACAAGCTCTGATTTACTTTGGCCACAGACTCCTTTTATATTTTTTATTTATTTTTTGAAATAAATTATTATTCTTATGAGACTGCTATATTGCCTTGCTATATTGTCCTGACAGCCCTGGAACTCACTATGCAGAGCGTGCTAACCTCAAACTCTTAGAGCTCTGCCTGCTTCTGCTTCCCGAGGACGGATTAAAGGCTGGTGCCACCCACCACACCCAGTACTGAATCCTTCCCATCTAGGGATAGTATCAGACTGAGAATACTATGGAAGATGCTCTCGTAGGACTTTCCAGTTGTTTACTTTTTATTTATTTTGTGTGTGAGTGCAGGCATGTGTGTGCCATGGGCACAAGTGTGCATGTCTGAGGACAACTCTCCAGACTCAATTCTCTCCTGCCACCTTGTGGGATCTGGAGATTGAACTCAGGGTCATTGTACCCAAGGATAAGGGCGTCTCCCAGCTGAGTCATCTCCAGGCCCTGTTGGTCTTTTTACTGGGGAACTGGAAGGGAAGCAGAATGGCAAACAGGACTTAAAGTAGAAACGATGGTTGAAACTCTGGGGACTTGAAAAAAAGACTCCCAGCCCAATGTAAAGCAGGCGCACAATTCTATAAAAAACACAACAATAGATGGCCAATAGTGACTTTTCACAACTAGAACAAACTAAGTCATACTTTGTGCACCTCAAAGTTGGAATTCTATGTATTAAAAAAGCATCTCCATATCTCCATTCCAGCCCAATGTTTCAATAATGTAGGTATCAAAATAGAGTTGGCACTGTATGTGTGTGTAATAAAATTATTAATCTATGCTTCTTTGTTTTTTGTCTTTTGTTTTTTCCCCTGGCTGTCCTGGAACTTACTCTGTAGATCAGGCTGGGCTTGAACTCAGATCCACTGCTTCTGCCTCCCAAGTGCTGGGATTAAAGGTGTGCACCACCACTGCCTGGCTTATTTTTCATTGCTTTTTAAAAAACACAATTATTTGACTTGAGGGATAGTTTGTGGATTTATGGTTGTTTTGAGACAGAGTCTTACTATGTAGTCCTGGCTAGTCTTGAACTTGGTACAATCCTGCCTCTGTCTCTCTCGAGGTCCAGGATTCTAGTCATGTACCACCATGCCCAAAAGGTTGAGAAATCTTTCAAGGGCTGTTCCTTGCAGAATCACTGTGTACAGTACATTCTGAATCTGTTGAGAACTACTGTATAAAGGAAAACCAGCCCTCAGTTTTCTCTGAATCTGCTTTTCCAAGGTGCAGCTTCTCCCAATTTTATTGTTTTCACGGTAGCTATTTCCATGTCCCGGAAGTTTTGCCTTCGAGTTCCCCTGGAAAACACAGCTTCAGAACAGAATGGCGAGCTACATCCCACACCTGTGTTAGTCAATAAGATTTCAGTGGAAGCTGACTTAGCAATGCCCATCTGTTTATAGATCATCAGTAGATTCTTTCAGACCAGTGCGGCAACAGTAGCAGCATGACACATGAAGCCTAAATTATTCATTGTCTGCATAATAAAGGGTTACCTGCCCCTGCTCTACATGGCTGCTGCCATATGTGAAAATTAATTTATCTTTTCTGTTTTATACACTAGTACTGACAAATGCAATGAAAAAGCTAATGTAGGTGTGTTTGTACATACTCTAAAATAGTATAAAATCTTACAATTCAAATTACATTGTTAGTCAAAAGTGAATAGAGAAGCCAGCTAAATCTGTTATAGTATCAAAACAACATTGCATTAAACAACTATAATAATTTCATGTGGTCTATTGCAGTAGAGAAACTTCTGAAAAGAACAGCCAGGGTTTTATAGGGGAGGTAGGTGGAGCATTGTAGACTTAAGGGTCTCATGAGAAGGGGGCAAGCTAGCCTTGTGTAAGGCTATAGAAAGATAGTCCTTCTCCTCTACCATTTCCTGGTATGGGAGAGAGTCTGAGGATGCAGGACCTATTCCTGTTTCCCAGCACCAGGTGCAGGGGAAAGGTCAACATTGATGTCAGAAAAACATAGCCATGTGTTTTGGGAGTACTAGGGGTTGAACCCAGGGCTTCACGCATGCTAGATAAACACTTTACCACTGAAATACTTCTCAGCCTTAAAAAAATGAACACCTATGTTGTCCATTGTGATAGCTGTCTGTCGTTCTGTTCGTGGCCACGTCTGTCAACACATCAGTGTGGTTTATGGTGCATCTGCTTATTGAAGTAAGAACGGCAATTGAAGCCTGCAGTGCTTTTGACAGGAAAGCACTGTCTGTGACTGTGTGTGGATCAGCTGTCTGTAGTTGTCACTGGCTGACACTGTCTGTGACTGTGTGTGGATCAGTCATCTGTAGTTGTCACTGGCTGACACCGTCTGTGACTGTGTGTGGATCAGCTGTCTGTAGTTGTCACTGGCTGACACCGTCTGTGACTGTGTGTGGATCAGCTGTCTGTAGTTGTCACTGGCTGACATCGTCTGTGACTGTGTGTGGATCAGCTGTCTGTAGTTGTCACTGGCTGTGACACTGTCTGTGACTGTGTGTGGATCAGTCGTCTGTAGTTGTCACTGGCTGTGACACTGTCTGTGACTGTGTGTGGATCAGCTGTCTGTAGTTGTCACTGGCTGTGACACTGTCTGTGACTGTGTGTGGATCAGCTGTCTGTAGTTGTCACTGGCTGTGACACTGTCTGTGACTGTGTGTGGATCAGCTGTCTGTAGTTGTCACTGGCTGTGACACTGTCTGTGACTGTGTGTGGATCAGCTGTCTGTAGTTGTCACTGGCTGTGACACTGTCTGTGACTGTGTGTGGATCAGCTGTCTGTAGTTGTCACTGGCTGTGACACTGTCTGTGACTGTGTGTGGATCAGCTGTCTGTAGTTGTCACTGGCTGTGACACCGTCTGTGACTGTGTGTGGATCAGCTGTCTGTAGTTGTCACTGGCTGACACCGTCTGTGACTGTGTGTGGATCAGCTGTCTGTAGTTGTCACTGGCTGACACCGTCTGTGACTGTGTGTGGATCAGCTGTCTGTAGTTGTCACTGGCTGACACTGTCTGTGACTGTGTGTGGATCAGCTGTCTGTAGTTGTCACTGGCTGACTTCTCTCTATAAAATCTCCATTGTGAGGCAGGTGACTCAAGTGTGCAATGCCCCTCTATGTTTGTATATTTAAACACTTTGTCCCCAGTTGGTGGTATTCTTTGGAGGGTATGAAACCTTTTGAACAGGAGGCCCAGCTGTCGGGAGTAGGGCCTAAGGGATCTGACTGAAGGTTATATAGACTGGCTCTACTTCCAATCCAAGATGCCTCTCGATATGTCAAAATATGACATGTCCCGCTGCAAGTGCCCCCTCACCTCATATAGAGTCCCAGCACCATACTTTCCCTATATGACAGACTGAGTCCTCTTTACCTGAGTCAGGATAAACCTCTTCTCCCTTTGGGTAGTTCTGTTAACTGTTCTGACACGGTGATAACAGGAATCATAGGTTTCATTATGTTTTGGGAAACATATTTAAAAAAAAAAAGAAAGAAAAGATCTTACTATCATGGCAGGAAAAGACCATCACAGTTAGAGGGAAGTTAGTTCCTTTTTAGAAGAACATTTACAGTTTGACAAATCTGGTTCATCAGATGGCTTAGATAACAAGAACCAACATCTGATAGTTAACTACTCTACCAAACATTTTAAAATCTGTTTGCAGGCATGAGTATGCATGGGCATGCACACACACGTGTAATGGTGCATGTGTGAAGGTCAGAGGACAACCTTGGGTGCTTGGTCTGCAGGACACTCCCTGGGGCTGAGCGGAAGGGTGAGTGTCCAACGACCCAGCCCTCCCCCAGGTCACCCGGAAGAAACACACTCACTGAGTCGGGAGTCCATCGAAGCAGGATCTCATTTAATTGCATCAGGCAGGAACTTATAGCCCAGGCCTCATGAAGCCCAACACTGGCCTCGTCCTCCACCGTTTTGAAGACAAGGTCTCCTGCTCAGCGCCATGTGTGCCAGGCTAGCGGGCCTATGACCCTCCAGATATTCTCCTGCATGCACCTCCTATCCTGCCTTAGGAGTGCTGGGATTTCAGATGTCCACCACCGCAGCTAGCTTTATGTGTGCTCAGAGGATCTTGCTTGCACGACAAGTAGTTTACCTACTGAGCACTTCCCCAGTCCCATTTTCAGTATCTTTAAACCCATTTTCAAAGGCATACATCATGTATGATAGCACTGACTCTAAGCTCAGTCCATCCTGGTTAGTATACAGCAGTGCAGCTTCAGGGCCCTTTTAACCTCGGAGACTCTCTTCTGCCTGTTGTAGCCAATCCCTGCCTCCATCACCAACTCTGGCAACCACTGCCAACATTTAATTTTATTTTGTCTTACTTATCTATTTTGTGGTGCTGAGGATGGTTGAACCTCTAAGGCCTCCCACATGCTAGACACCTGCAGCCCTGCCACCTTTTGTAACATGAGGGGGCCTGCTTGTTGGGGTTTTTGTCCTGCCCAGTTCCCCCAGCTGTTTAGTCCCAGAAAAAAATCACACTGAGATCTCTATAAGTTATAAAGCTGATTGGCCCATTAGGTCAGGCTACTTATTAGCTAACTCTCACATCTTGATTAACCCATTTTTCTGATCTATTTTAGCCATAGTCTCAGTACCTTTTTCAGCAGGGCAGCTCACATCTTGCTGCTTCAGTGCTCTGGGCAGGAGTGGGAGGAATCAACTTCCTCTTCCCCAGAATTCTCCTGCTCTCCTTGTATCATTTCTACTTCCTGTCTGGTTTTCCCGCCTATACCTCCTGCGTGGCCAATCAGCGTTTATTTAAAACATGATTGACAGAATACAGACAATTCTCCTGCACCAACCTTTCATATACATCGACCAAGGCATCCCTCCGGCTTGCTTGATTTTATTAGATGAACAGAGTAAGATCACAAGCTCCTCACGTGTGACTCCAAATGGCCCAGCCAAGACTGTCTGGAGTACTTAAACTTTACTGTACTTCTGAATCCTTTTGAGAGCTTGTAAGACCAGCTTGCTGGGATCACCCCAGTATTCCTGACCCCCTAACTCTGGGGTAGTATTGACAGCAGAACTGGAGACCACAGTCAGTGCACTACTGCAGGCTGGGAAGGGGGAGTTTGAGATCAGCCTAGGTTACTGGAGACCCTGTCTCAAACAAACAAACAACATTTAGAAAGTTGTGTTACACAAGCAGCATCGAAAGTACTTACACAAATTGAAAAGACACTTTGTCAGTAGGTAGTATAAACTGTGGGAGCACTGTCATATTTATCATTGCCCAAAAGCATCCTTATGTGGCAGGACCATACTACTAGTCCTACTAGGGAAGAATTGTGTGCTCTGTGATAAAGTGGTGAACACAGCCACTGAGTACTGTCTGAAAGGAGATTTCTCAGTGAGGAAAAATGGCATTACAACTTAATACATACATACTCACACACACGCATGCACACACCCTCCTTAATACACATAAGCTTACCCACACGCATACACACGCACCCTCCTTGTCTGTGAATCATTTTGTAGCATGTGTGAAAAACTTCATATGACTGCTTATTTTTTTTTTGTTTCTTTCTGCCTTTTTTTAAAAGCAGGTAGGTGTTCACAGTAGCAAAAAGCAAATTCAAACTTTGTTCTTTTCTCCTAATAACAGGCAGAAATGTAAAGGGTAATTACCAAAAAAGAAAGTAAACAAGGAATGGAAAAAGGAAAGTACTGACTCACTGTGGACAGCTGCAAAGCATTGCCCTTGGGATGAAGGTGAACTCGGTTCTGAGATAATGGCGGAAGCTCACACTCTTAGTGTTTAACCCTGTAGAAGGTGCCTCCAGTCTAATGTAAACACAGTGAGGCAGAAGGGGCTGAACTATAGTCCCGGAGCCACAGGAAGCCCTGGGTTGAATGCCTCCCTTTTGTATTGGTAACTCATATTTTAAATCTCTTCAAAATATAAATATGTGTGGCACTCTCTGCTTTTTTTTTTTTTTTTTTTTTTTTTTGGGGCACCTGGAGGTAGAAGTCTGAGACTGTGCTAGCTGTATTAGCCACCATACTTGGGAGGCCAACCACAAGAAAGGTCTGTGGTCTTTGTGCTGTGGTTAAGACACCCACCCACAGTGCTGCTATAGGAAATGGGGGCTCATGTAGTTCTGCTTGTGGCTCATTGGAAGCTGAAGGGAGAAAGCATCACGGTGGAGCAGCCTAGGCAGTGTAGAGGCCTTACACTATGGTGGTGTCACTCGTTTTACTGGAGCACTTGATCAGAACTGTCCTTTTGGATTGGGGTATGACTTGGTGATAGAGTGCTTGCTTGGCATATGTAAGGGCATGGGGTGTGTGTCCAGCCGTGGGAGAAAAACTAAAAAGGCAATCAGTCACCTTCTGCATTTCATCAGTGGCTTTAGAAATCCATTTTCATGGGGCTGGGGAGCAACACAGACCAGAGTTTGCATCCTCACCACCAACATAATATCCAGGCAGGTGCTGCTGCCTGGAATCCCTGTTGTAGGGGGACAGACACAGGGGATCCCAGGGCAAGTTGGCTCGTCAGAGAGGCTGGAGCTGGAGTGATCCAGTCAGTGAGAGACCAGGTCTCAAGAAAGAGAGTGGAGAGCAACGAAGGAAGATACCTAATGTCAACTTCAGGCCTCCATGTGTCTGCGAATACATGTATATGTGCTCAGAGCATGTCAATGAACATGCACACACATACACTATGCTCCTGTACACCACAACAAATAAAAAAGAAGAAAAACCAGTAGTGACATAGTTGGATAATGGGCATGGTCACATATACACCTGCAATTCCAGTGCTCAAGATGTGGAGGCAGAAAGGGTCACCTGTTAGGACCAGCTTTGTTTTTTGTCATAGCTCCTATAATTAGTGCTGTTAGGTTGTTGCCATAGAAAAGGTCAGCTCTCTGGAACAGTTCAGAGATGGTACCTGTGCTGGTTATATTTATGTCAACTGGATACAAACTGTAGTCATTGGAGAGAAGTAAACCTCGATTGAGAACATGCCTCCAGAAGATCATTCTATGGCTGATTGAGAACATACTCCAAAAGATCATTCTATAGTTGATTGAGAATATGCCTCCATAAGATCGTTCTGTGGACCAGCCTATAAAGCATTTCCTTATTAGTGACTGATGCGGTAAGAGCCTGTTGTAGGTAGTGCCACTCTGGGGATGGTGGTCCTAAGTTCTATAACAAAGCAGGCTAAGGAAGCCATGGGGAGCAAGCCAGTAAGCAGCATCCTTTCATGGCCTCTGCATCTGATCCTGCCTCCAGGCTCCTGCCCTGTCTGAGTTCCTGTCCTGACTTCCTTTCATGATGAAGAGCGATGTGTCACCAAATAAACTCTTTCCTCCCCAGTTGGTTTTGATTGCGATGAAACCCTAGCTAAGATAGTGCCACAGTGGCAGTGTGTGTTGGGGACTGACTACAGCCTGTAGTGCCAGCACCACATATGCGGCTCCCTGACAATCCTGTGAACCTGTAGACAGGGACAGAGCCTCATTCAAAGTCTAAGAGAAATGTCCATTCTTATGAAGGCAGAGGGAGAGCTCCGAGTTCTTTCTTGCTTCTCATTCATGAGCTCACAATAGCGCGAAGATATTTCACTGCTCTGCCGTCCAGTTTGTTGGGTTAATTTGGGAGACAGTGTCAGCGACCTGGAGCTGTGCCAACTTCCAATTAGCACTCCCTGTAGCCACTGATTTCACTTTAAAAGTAATTACTGCAGATGTCCTTGGAGACCCTGAACAGCATCCGCACTCTTAATCCTACACCTACTTTTCTTATCTACCACAGAAACTATTATCTCAGGTTTTTAAGATTTAGTTTTAATTCTTAATCTTTAAAATGATGTCAGACTTACCATAAAAGTCACAAACATGTTATAAGTGCTGCCCATATCATTTTCCCATACTCCACATGTGAACCACGTGCTGTGGTGGTTGCTTCAGCTATAATTTTCTTATCTTTCCATTCAATCATCTATCTATCACTCATTTTACTTGTACCTTTCTCAAGTTGCTAATAATACCTTTGTGCTTTTCAATACAAGACAACGTTCCCTTTCATGACATCATGGCTGTACAGTTTTCTATACCAGGAAATGAACAGTATCAATATAGTACAGTTGTCTAAACTACAAATGTTTCCAACTCTGACACTTTCCTCACTATAAAAATACCGACTTATAAAGAAACAAATGCTTTTTCTGGTGCAGGGCCTGCTTAACATTGCCACCTCCAGTCTGTTTGTCCAGAATTGTCCCTCAGTCTTTCTGACTGACATGGTTTTGGCACATTTATTTATTTATTTATTTATTTATTTATTTTTGAGACAGGGTTTCTCTGTAGCTTTGGTGCCTGTCCTGGAACTAGCTCTTGTAGACCAGGGTGGCCTCGAACTCCCAGAGATTCACCTGCCTCTGCCTCCTGAGTGCTGGGATTAAAGGTGTGAGCCACCACCGCCTGGCAGTACCTCAACTGGACTGTCTGGGGTTCCTCACAGCCAGTCTGCCACCGGGAGGCTCACTCCTGGTCATCTCATTCCCGGACAGTCCTGTGACTACTTGGTTGAGTTGGTATTGCCAGGGTTCTGTACTGCAAAATGACCAACTTTTCTCTCATTTTATAAGCAAGGAACAGGTACCTAAGCTGACAATTCCAATTTAATTTTGTTTTTGTTTTTGTTTGGTTTGAGATTTTTGATATGCCTTCATATAGTTCAGGCTAGCCTTGAACTTGTTATATAGCTGAAGCTGGTCTGAACTCTTGATCCCTCTTCTTCTGCCTCCTGAGTTTTGAGATTACAGGCATATATCGCCATACTAGCTCAAAGTAATAAGACTAAATCCAAGGTAAACAGAGCCAGGATAAGTCCAGGAGCCCAGAAGTAGGTGCTACCCCAGGAGCCCAGAGGAGTCGGCAGAACCTGGACTCTGACTGGAGAACTGACCACAAATCATCCAAGCACAGGGAAGTTAGGAGGACAGTCTAGGATAGAGCACTGGGAACTCAACCACAAGGCCACGAGACTACCCATGTGCTGGGCAACTGCTGTCATTGACAGCTTGTGTTCTCATGTCTTGTAGACTCCCAAGATGGCAGTGTGAGAACACTTGTCAGAGTGTGTGCTCTTCCGGGACCTCTGAAATCTGTAATTTTCAGTCCCCCAATTAGCACAACAGCCAAAATTGAATTCAGTGGTGAATTCTGGGCTCCTGGACTTATCCTGGCTCTGTTTACCTTGGATTTAGTCTTATTACTTTGAGCTAGTATGGCGATATATGCCTGTAATCTCAAAACTCAGGAGGCAGAAGAAGAGGGATCAAGAGTTCAGACCAGCTTCAGCTATATAACAAGTTCAAGGCTAGCCTGAACTATATGAAGGCATATCAAAAATCTCAAACCAAACAAAAACAAAAACAAAATTAAATTGGAATTGTCAGCTTTTAGATGATCACAAAAGTTGCATCTTTAGTATGTTTATTTCTGTTACGCTGGATAATTGGTTTTGTTTCCATAGAGGATAAGAATCATCTTTGTGATGGTCAAGTTTGGAGAGGGATGGAGAGGGAGAGCAATGAAAGAGATATCTTGATAAAGGGAGTCATTATGGGGTTAGGCAGAAACCTGATGCTAGGGAAATTCCCAGGAATCCACATGGATGACCCCAGCCAGGACTCCTAGCAATAGTGGAGAGGGTACCTGACCTGGCCTTCCTCTATAATCAGATTGGTGACTACCCTAATTGTCATCATAGGGCCTTTATCCAGTAACTGATGGAAGCAGATGCAGAGATCTACAGCCAAGCACCAGGCTGAGCTCCTGGAGTTCAGTTAAAGAGAGGGAGGAGGGATTATATGAGCAAGGGGGATCAAAAACATGATGGGGAAAACCACAGAGACAGCTGACCTGAGCTAGAGGGAGCTCATGGACTCTGGACTGACAGGTGGGGAGCCTGCATGGGACTGAACTAGACTCTCTACATGTGGGTGACATTTGTGTGACTTGGTCTGTTTATGGGACCCTTGGCAGTGAGACCAGGATTTGTCCCTGGTGTATGAGCTGACTTTTTGGAACCCCTTTCCTATGGTGGAGACCTTGTTCAGCCTTGATACAGAGGGGAGGTGCTTGATTCTACCTCAACTTGAAATGACAGGTTTTGTTGATTCCCCGTAGGATGTTTTATCCTCTCTGAGGAGGACATGGGGAGCTGCGGGAGGGAGAGGGAACTGTGGTTGGTATAAAAAATACATAAAAAAATTGAAAATAATAAAGAATCATCTTTGCAAAAATTAAGTCACTTTTCTATTTACATTTTAAGTCAGAGAGGCTAGGGTTGTGGCTCACAGGTGTAGAATACCTACCTAGTCTGGACAAGGCCCTGGGTTCAATACCTAACACTGCAGTGAGAATAAAGAGAGGACCGGGTGGCGGCCTAAGTGGCAGCTGCAGTGATAGCACACACCTTTAATCCTAGTACTCAGGAGGCAGAGTTAGTCAGATCCTTGTGAGTTCAAGACCAGCTTAGTGTACAGGGGTAGTTCTGGAATAATCAAGGCTAAAGAAACCCTGTCTCCTGAAACAAAAAATAAATAAAATAAAGGAAGGAAAGCAGGGAATGAAGGACCGGTGAGACTAGGAATGAGATGCTTACTCAGCATGTGCAGGGCACTAGATCTGATCCCTAGCACTGGGTGGTGCAGGTGGGGAGATAGGGAAAATATAAATACTGAAAGTTTACTGGATTTGGGTTTTGAAGTTTTAATATATGTCCAAGAAATAACATTATTTGACCTGAGAAGGTATAAATTATATGACAGAAAAACAATGTCCGCTGTCATCTTGGACTGAGAGGTTTTTTTTTAAATTAATTAATTTATTTATTAAAAATTTCCACCTCCTCCCCACCTCCCTTTTCCCTCCCCCTCCCCACCTCTTCTTCCCTCTCTAGTCCTAAGAGCTGTCAGGGTTCCCTGCCCCGTGGGAAGTCCAAGGTCCTCCCCCCTCCATCCAGTTGGACCCAGAGTTTTACATTTGGTTTTCTGACCTTCTGAGGTCCCTGGCCTCAGATCAAGTCAGAGCTGCAGGACTTGTGCAGCTCCTGTCTAGAAACTCCTCCACTTCAGCAAGTCACTCCTCTTGCCCATGAGGTCATCCATGCAGGGAGCACATTACTCATACCATCTATGAGAAAATGTATTGCAAAAGAATTCAGCAAGGAAAGACCCATGACTTGGAGAATTTTTCCTTATGAGGAGCTGCTGAGTGTGGAAGCCCCTCATCTTAGCTCTTGATTCTTTAGCACTGATGTGTTTACAGTTTCTAGTGACACAGATGTGTATAGGTTGGTCAAGGATAAAAACAGAGATTATTTTTCTGTTTTCATTCACAAGTATCCTTGTGTTCTATGAACCAAGCATGGGCTCTCTCTCTCTCTCTCTCTCTCTCTCTCTCTCTCTCTCTCTCTCTCTCCCAGGAGGATGGGATTTAGTACACGTGTTATGAGCCATCTCCATTTATGCAATAGGCAGACACCCTCACCCTTACGCAGCAGGCAGGAGTCTGTTTTCTCTCTGTGGATTCCCTGCTCTAAATGTTTCATATACATTAAATCCCATTCTCTGTGACTTCTTCCTGGCTGTTTTTACATTTTTCTTATGGTCAGATAGTCTTCCAACATAGACAACTGCATTCTTGTTGTTTTGAGACAGAATTTCTCTTTGTAGTGCTGGCTGTACTGGAACTCGCTCTGTAGACCAAGATAACCTTGAACTCAAAGATCTGTCTGCCTCCATCTCCTGAGTGCTAGGATTGCCTGTCCAGACAACCACATTTTTAATACTTACTATCAAGGTGTTTTAGGATGATACTTGTTGGTTTCTGGGTTTCAGGATAGTTTATGATTCTCTTCTGTGATGTTGGCATACGTATTAGTTACTTTTTGTTGCTGTGTTAAAAGACCATGACCAAAAGTGACTAATGGAAAAGTCCATGATAGCTGGGAAGGGACAGCATCAGGTGGTTGAGAGGTAGGCAGCTAAGAGAGCACATTTCTATCCACACACAGGAAGCAGAGTGCACACTGGAAGTGGGGCAAAGGTCTAAACCCTCAAAGCCCACCCCTAACCTCGTACTTTCTCTAACAAGGCTCCCATCCTAAAGGTTCCATGACCTCCCCAAGAAGCACCACCACTGAGAACCACATGTTCAAATACATGTACCTAAGTGGGGGCCTTTGTCATTCTGATCACCATAACATACTTCCTTACAGTGTATAATCTATCCACCTCCATGCCTTGATGCAATCTTTAACAAAGCAGATTCAGTCTCTAGTTAAGATCTTGCCCATGGCTGGAGAGAATCTTTCCATCAGCAGGACACCATTGGTGGCAGTTCATGTCGTTGTCTGTAGCCATGAGTGGTCTGTGGTGATATTTAGAGGCTCCTCACATAGCCATAAAGCTCTAGGTGTGTACTCATGCACAGGACACTGTCTCAGCAGATGTAAACCTCAGCAGCCTGTGCAGCTCCAGAGAGGCTCAGGAAAGTGTTCTCCCCTAGTTTGCATCTGTGTGCACACAGACGCTGAATGAATCTGTCCTTTCACTCAAGCGTTTTGTGTGTGTGTGTGTGTGTGTGTGTGTGTGTGTGTATGTGCGCGCGCGCAACTAATGAACTGTTTGTGGTACTGTAGCTGGTGATATTCATTGTTGGCAGATCCACCCCTTCAGTTCCTTCTGTTGCTTTTTCTAGACCACATGACTTCATCTTCCTCCTTGCAGTCATGATGAACTTCAGTGTTTGGTAGGGTACTCAGCCTGTTAGATACCTGAGCTGTGCCTCTCTGCAGCAGAGTAGAAAGTTCAAGGCCAACCTGAACAACTTAAAAATATTTTTTTAAAAAATATAAGAAGGTGAAGAGGGCTGAGGGCACAGCTCAGTGGTAGAGCTTGGTATGGCTGAGAGGACTGCTCTGGGGCATCTGTCTGCTCAGCTTCTTGTGACAAGAGAATGTTCACCCAAATGATGAGTATGGTTGGTTCCCAAGCTCTGCCAACCCATACGGTCAACCTAGGCTCAGGACTAGATACAGGGGCCATGCCCCTTACTGACTTGTATGCCTTATCCATATGCCTTATACATGACTTTACCTGTAAAAGACTTAGACTTGATTGAACAGTTGTTACTTGTTGAGGAGTGTAGAGGGAAGCAGTTCTACACTCTGACTAAATTAGTTACTTTGGCCTTGTGAGACACTCTAGATTCTGCAAGTCACTAAGTGATGGCAGTTTATAAAGTTACAGAAGTTTATATTGGTTGGTATTAATATTAACCTATGAGATAGAGAACAACTTTCCTCTGAGAGTAAAGGGTGGGGTATAGAAATTCTTATGATACCACTGCAGTCAGGTGGTTGTGAACATTAACAAAGGATCCAAAATTAAGAAAGGAAGAAGGCGTGGTGGCACACACCTTTGTCCCATCATCCCTGAAGCAAAGGCAGGAGATCACCTCAAATCTGAGGCCAGTCTAGGCCACATAGTGAGATAAAGCGGGGCGGGCGGGGGGAGGATAGGAAACAGCTTGGTGTTTTTAGTCTGGACTTGGGCAGCCTTGACTGGGTGGTAAAGCTGAGGTGAAACAGACCAGAGCGTCAGAGTCGATTGTTCATCTAAGAATTCCCATGACCTCACCTTCAGGATCCTCAGGACCACAAGTTGTGATTCAAGATCTAGGGACAAAATTTCACGTTCCAGAGCTTCTCAAGTGTGGAGTTAGAAGTCAAAACTGTAGCTGTGCTGAAGACCCTAAACACTGTGTCGATGTTCCCACCACCTCCTAACCTAGCCGCCTCCCAGTGGAGCCGTGTTTGGTAGTGCCCAGTGTATTGATATTGTAACTTTGCAGGATGCCTTTTCTGACTGGCCAGGTTATGGTGTTTGAGGCCAGGAGCCATGTTTCCATACCTATACCCTCACAATGCCTAGATACGCTTAGTAAGTAGTTTTAAGTGAATGGATCATTCAGACTGTGCCTTGAATTCACCATCTATCTATTTACGGGTCTGAGGACCACAGAGCCCACACAACCCATCTAGAAGTTCTTACTGTCATAGAATCCTCTTTTATAATTTTTATTTTAGATTTTCCGTATATGTTGTATGTAGTATTTGAAGAATTTAATCTTCTTTTCTTATAAACTTTAAGCCATAGAACAAATACTGAAATTAGTATCTGTAAGTTCCTGTTATTTACAGCATGAATAATTCTGCCTTGCTTCATTCTGGGTAATCAGAGATGTTTGGACAAGACAAAAACTGGAAAGAATGCTTGATGCATAGTTGTGCCCAGACACTTGTTGGGTGCTTTGCAAATCCTTGCCAGTTTAATCCCTATCATATGAGATGTTTATTATCAGGGGCTGGAGAGAAGGCACAACAGTTAAGAGGATGCTTTTACAGAGGACCCAGGTTCAGATCTCAGCTCTCATGTCAGACGGCTCACAGCTGCCTGTAACTGCAGCTCCAGGAGATCTGGTACCTTCTTCTAGCCCCTGTGAGTACCATTTTACCCATGTGTGCGTGCACACACACACAGATGTACATAAAAGGTCTTTTTAAAGCAATGTATAATTTTGAATTTAGAGATTTTTTTTTTGCCTGAGAAATTAGATTACTTGGCCAAAAAGTTAACATCATTAAAACTTTGTTTTTGAGACAGTCTTATGTAGTCTCACTAATTATATCATCAAACTGGCCTTGAATTCCTCCACCTTCTGTCTCCACATCCCAAGTGCTGAGATGTGTGCCACCATCTCTAGTTAAAAGACCAGCTTTTACAGGTCTTCAGTTTAGGTTTCTGGGCTTCTAAGAATAGACTCACTTGCTGCTCCTTGTAGTCTGGGGCTGCATCTCCTTTTCTATCCACATAAGCCATGAGGTTTTGCAGGTCTTGTGTGCCTTTAGCATTGAGTGTTTATAACATGTATACCACACGGAATGCCAGCAGTCTATCTCATAACCCAGGCTGAGCTCTTAAGATATGTGACATTGTGAACTGCAGAGCTGCTCGGCGGTCCCCTGAAAGAGGTCATTCCTGGTCGTCTGGACGGCTGTGTGAAGTCTTGTTGGGCTGCATCCTGGTTTGGATTGTTTGACCAACAATACTGCACAATAGTAGTCATCTCTGGCTTTGTTTACTCTGCCTTAAGCATGCTAGTTTCGTGACTTCTGTCCCACATGAGCCAACATTTTGTCCTTCTTGATTCTGAATTTCTTTAATAAATTCATAATAGTGAAAATTTTTTATTGTTTAAACTATGCACACACAGGCCAGAGTGCTGCTGTAGAAGCCCACACTGGCACACTTCCCAGCCTCTGGTGGTGTAACTCCGGACTGAGGAACTGAGGAGGGGAGGCCAAGCTCCCCATCTGTTTCCCCCACAGTCCATTTGTTCCACATCCTGGGACAACAACACTTTCACTTGAGATGAGCAAAGACTTCAAATGGAAGAGAAAGTAAAGAGAGGGGTGGGGACCATAGCAAAGTGGTATGCTTCCCCACCTATGTGCCTATTTACATAATTGTGTTGTTATAACATTTCCTGTACTTTCCTGTAAGCTGATGCTGCCCTAATTACAGATTTTCAAGAGAACACTTCATTGTACCCCAAATTACAGAGTGCTTTAAAAAGGTACCTTCTTACTGGCTTACCAACTACCTTATAAACTCGTAATTACATAAAACAATTCAGGGTGCAGAATGGAAACAGCTTGTACCGTTAACAGATGTTAGTATTGTTACATAATTGAGTACAGGGCTTTCAAAGATCTATAATATTTTTCCTGTATGAAAAGCAAACCCCAGCTCATTATAGTCATAATGTGTCACATAGACTCCGGATCAAACAGAAGGCACATGCCCTGCCTTGGAAGTCTGTGCAGTGTGCTGTAAGCAGACTTGCTTTGTGGATGGGAAAGTGCCACTTATTTTAGCAAATTGCTTTTGTGGCCTGCGCACCTACTTGTTAGACAGTCTGTGGGTGCCATCCTCTGTGCACCTGCACGTGGGGCTCCCTGGTATTGTATGCTAGGTGGGGTCTCTGTCCTCAGAGGCCTGCTAAGGACTCCTCCGAGTTCCTTCTCCCACCAGAGGTCCCTCTGTGAGCCTTAGAAGCCTAGGTGCGGGGGCCTGCTTCCAGGACAGAGGCTCTTCTCCTTCGCTACTCTGTGTGTAAAGACAGGAACAAGGAAAGCTGCCTCACAGGAGCACAGCCAAGGAGTAAGGTCCTGTTGGTGAGGGTGGCGCAGGATCTGAGGTTTAATTTTCAGTGTGCTTTTCTGTACAGTTGTTAAAAGAGAAAGTTGTTTATTTAAGGACAGTGGAAATAGATTGGGATTACAAAATGAAACAGAAAAAGACTTGAGTTTCGTGTTGTGGATGGACATCTCCAAACTGGTCTGTCCAGAGGCAATGTTTCTTTACTCAAACCAGAGACCCATCCAAGCTACCACCCACTCATTCCTCAGCTACATTCTTCATTACGTGTGTGTGTGTGTGTGTGTGTGTGTGTGTGTGTGTGTGTGTGTGTGTTCACATGCACCCTGGCCTGTGTGTGGAAGTCAGAGACTCTGGGACTATGTGGTCCCAGAGACTGAACTCGGGTTGTCAGGACTGAGAAGAAGCCCTTTGGACCTCTGAGCTGTCTCACCAGCCCAAGCTGGTCACATTACCTTAAAGAGAGGTAGGAAGCTACACCTTTATAGAAAGAATTTTGAAAAATGAGTCTCTTGTGTTTTTTCTTGTTTTGCTGTAATTTTTCTTCCTGCCTCTATTTTTATAATTTTTTTTCCTCCAAGAAGACAAGTTATCGTTCACCGTCTTTTGATTTCTTGTGGCACATTTATGGGTCCAGGCCTGGGTTTGTAGCTCGGTGGTAAAGCATAAACCCAGTGTATAGAACGCTGTGAATTTAGTCCCCTGCACCAAACAAAAGGAGATTAAAAAACAAAAACAAAAAACAAAAATCGAAAACCAGAAAGGAAGGAAACTGGAGTTTGCAAACCACGTGACGACTGAAACCCTGACTCCAGACTGACAGTGACTGCGGCGGAGGCCACGCAAGATGTGACAGTTCTGGGATCAGCTTAGCTCACCGAATAGCTAGGCGTGCAGTGATTTTCCTAGCAGTGCTAGGAACAAACGATGAGTCAGAAACCACATGTGTTTACCTGTCCACACCAGTATCACTGGCCCCTCACCCCCACCCCAGGCACTGGGCTGTACTGTAACTCCGGCATTTAAGTGGTGAGACACCTGGGCAGGCCCGGGCACTGCCTCTAGGACACTTCATTCAGTTCCAGCTGTGATGTGGAAGAGGATAGTATGGTCTCGTTTGTTTAAGATAGGTCTCTGTGTAGATCAGGTTAGCCCAGTCCTGCCTAGAACTTTCAGTCCCCTGCCTCTGTGCTGTGTGGACAGCCTATGCCACTATACCCTACAAGTTTCCTTATCTTTAAGGGTTTGTCCCCCATGGTTAGTTCCTCAGGGCCCTCTGGATGCCAGGAAGACAAACGCACTACTACTGAACCACATCCCCATCCCTAGTTTGATAATTTTTTTATTCTGTTGCACAGGACCGTGATGTTTCCTTATAGGCTTTTGTTAATTATTATAATGTCACAAACCTGAAACTACTGAACTTGGCCTCACAGTGCAGGCGTTGTTAGTTCTAGGCAGATACGTATGGCTTCCCAACCCTAACAGGTAGTAAAGGTAGTGCTGGCGGGCAGCTTTGGCTAGTCCCCCCAAGTTTCATTTGTGATAACTTGAGCTAGCTACCCCTGTTCCTTGGGACATTGCTTGACTGTCTTGCAAGTTAAGGCAATATTTGTGGTTCCGGAGGCTACACTTTGTATATACAGTGTTTCTGAATTGTGCTTTTGTGAAAGATGTCAGCTGTCAGTGTAAAGCAGGGACATTGAACTACTAACTAACCGATCTCCTACATTTGCTCCCTGTGTAAAATTGTGTTATAACAGTGCTAATTACTAAGCAGCTGAATTGTGAAAAAGTGCACAGCAGTAATTTGCACCTTAAAAAAGTGAAAACACACACAAGGCACATGCTTGATTTATGGACTTCCCAAGGGCAGTTTAGTTGTGGCTCACTCATGGCTTGACTCTTGTTCAGTGTTTGGTTTCTGTAGTTATGCTTTCCAGACCCTAGTAAGAGCTGTTTCAGGACCAATGAGAGCAGGACAGTCAAACAAGGGAGAACATTTGAAGACAAAAGACCAGTAGTGCTTTTATTTATTTGTTTTGCTCGTTTTATAATAGGTATAAAAAAACATCTCCTTTGCGGTTCTTCCCTATGATATGGAATTGTGACCGGGGATGGCCAGATGCTAGGGTTCTAGCTGTATTCTAATGGCTATCAGTGGCAGACTGTGTTCTGCTTGGTTCATGGATACCAAATCAAAATGTCTGGCAGATATAAACCAGTGTACATTCTCTGCCCTCCTAACATTGAGGAGAATTTCAGGACCTCATAAAACTTGGGTTTTGCCTTGTGGATGGACCAGAAACATATTCATCAGGTAATTTAGAAGGGTGGCTCCTTAGCCCACGAGTCACAGGCCAGGTAAGGTGTTCTGGCCATTTGAAAGCACACATTTGAATATTTTTAAGTATGTTTTCAGATTAATTTAACCTACCTGCTATTTGACAGGCAGAACTTTTAAAAGAAATTTGTGTTTGTAAAAAGGAAAGTTGGGTTTTTTTTCTTCTTCTTCCCCACTGCTGTACTTGAAGGATTCCTGCTCTGGGGCAGAAAACAGAGTTTCAAAGGAGCCTTGTCTCCATATGGTTTTCCTCGATAATCCCTTATCCTCCATCTTCGGCTCTCATTCCTTTGCTTTCTTGCCTGTGGCTACATTTCTATCTCTGCATCAATTAGCACAGTGATTTATACAACAAGCAAGCAGTTTAGAGGTAATGGTACACAATTAACATCTCATTCCACCATAAAGGGTATGCTAAACACCCCAGTCATTGCTTTCTCTGCCTGGAATTGAAATAAGTGTTTGTCCTAATTCATAAGCTATCTGATGTGAAGTGGGCCTGCTTTGTACTGCACCACACCATTAATCTAATTATAGATAGCTGCAAATGAAGTGCTGTCGGGGCTGGGAGATTGAAGAAAATAGCCTTTTGTCATTTAGCATGACTCTGTGAAGCAGGATCACACTTTACAGGGTAATGCTGCAAAATGGAAATCTCAATCATATTGCTGCCTGTTGCATCTTCTCTAATTACTGCAGCGTTGTAAACACAACTGGGCTCTGATATAAATAGAGCTGTAGCTGTGCTGTCATGTGGGTTGTAGGAGAAAGTCCTCCGAGTGCTGTTGGATTAAATGATGCATCCTGATTGACAGCTACCTTGAGACTGCACTGATGGAGTTGTCACAGTATTATGCTAACAGACCAAGCCACCACTGCAGCTGCACGCAGGCTGGGCTGAGGGCTGGCACTGGCCTGGTGCTGTAACTCCAGCTTGCTCCTTCTGCCTTTGTTACTGGGCCGAACCTCTAAGAGTTTTCCAGAGATTTCTCTTTCAAAGGATCAGCTAATGGACTCTATGTTCAAGTGGAGAAGTGGGTACAGTCCATGGTTTGGAACCTTGCTTTTTTCCCTTTTGTTCTACAAAGAACTGGGCAAAGGAACATACTGGTGACTTCTAATTTCACTCTGTGGCTTATGGTTCCCCCGCATTCCTGATGAACTGGAGTTTTGAAAAGACACTCCTTTCTGTCACTTCGGAAACATTAATGATGATTTCTCCCCTAGCTGAGTTAGGGAAGCAGGTCTTTAGTGAACAGTGAGCCTGTTAGCTCACACTAGGCTAATGAAGATGTGGTTTCAGGATAGAGACTGAGGTGTGGGGTTAGGGAGTATGAAGGGAAGTATGAACAGGAAGACAGCCTTTGAAGAAAGCGTATCTGCCACCACACTTGGGAGCATGGCAGTGGATGTACAGTTTTTGGCCAATGTTTCATAACTTTGAGGCTTCCAGATAACTCAGAGCAAATCTGGGTTGTTGGCCCTTGACTCTGCAGTAACTGAGATGGCCAACAGCTGACGTGAAAAAAAAAATTAGATCAACTGTGCAAGCAGAGCTTAATTGGCATTGGCAGAAAATGAGTTAGAAAGGAAATTGGAGCTGAGCCCTCCTTCAAGAGAAATCCCACAAGCTCTGGAATTGCATCTTGAAGGACATGTAAGGCAGACTAGACTTTACCTTGTGAAGGGTCACACCTTGGATCCTGCCAACACCGTGGGATTTGACTTGTAAATTCATCCGTGTACTCAGAGGACTTGGAAAGACATTCACAGACTTTAAACTCCACTAGGAGCCTCACTTACTCCACAAACACAGTCCGTCAGATTGGAGCTGATCATTGGGAGTCCTCCTGTCCAGAGGTGCTGTGCTAAGGTGCTGTGCTGAGGTATTCCCCACAGGTGGGCAGCCCACTTACAGGATGCAGTGGCCAGATGAGCACACCCTTCTGGAAAACCATGCCTGTGCCCACTCCATTCTCCCACAGCCCTGTCTTTTGTCTTCTTGCTGGGTTCCATGTTGGTCCCATCGCCTTACTCTGCGCTGACCATTGCCTGCAGTCTTCTTACTGTGCTTTTTGTGTTTTTCTATTGATTCTTTTTTCTTTTAAACTTTTGGATGACATTTTCTTGTTGGGCATGGTTTTATATTATGGACACAATGAAATGGATTGTTTGGCAACTTGGCTAGGGGTGGTTTTACATAATTGGGTTAAACACCTTCCCTCCTTGTCCTATGTGGGTATAGAAGCCCATCTATTCAGCACCTGTTCTCTAATTCACCTGGTGAGGCGTTTTTAAAACTGTACATTAGTATGACAGTGGTTTAGAGACAGCCTCCTAAAGCCAGCAGAGGGACAGAGTCCGAACCTGACCAACCTCCTCAACAGACCCTTCTCATTGTTCCCTGGCTCTTCTCGACGCACACAGGATGAAAACCTGACATTTTCCGAAACCAGATTCTATTAGCAGCTAGCCTCGGAAACATCAACACTGTGCTTTGCTTGCATGCACACATGCACACACACACCTGAACTCAACAGAGACATGTTGCAGTCTCTGGAAATATTTAAGCGTCCATCATATAAGCAGAGTTATACTCTGCTGTCGCTAGAAAGGTCCTTTCCTGGAACCTTGGCTACTTAACCCAGAGAAAACGGCTCAGAAGATCCACTCTGAAAGCCTAGCGTGACTCTGCAGTGCTCCTTTCTGTAGAAGGTACTAGAAGGAAAGCATCTGCCGCTGTCACCAGGATGCCTACTTGGATGGGCACATGTGTAGCACCCATTCGGCCTGTTCGGACTTTGGCTCCATGCACAACTGCAGGGCTGACAAGAGGCTGTTTTAAGATGGTCTGTGATGCTCAGGATAACATCAAAGGCTCGCTGAGAGGAGCGGCTTTCCCTCCTCTTTCTAAGTCGGCTATGTTCAACAAGACCTCTCCTGAGGCATTCACTCCTTGTTATTTTTCACTTGTGATTACAATAAGTCATTTATCCCCAAACAGATTTAAGAACAATAAACAAATACAAAAGGGAAAGGAACATCTCATCAATAACAAAGGCTGTGTCTGAAGCCCCAGTCTTGGGCTCTTTTACATCTCTTTCCAAGCAAAGCAGGGGCCCTACAGAGAAAGGAATTCAGGAGATAGGAAAGTTACAAAAATAGTAAGGGACCCAGTTTTGTCAGGACGGGGTCCTTTCTGAGAAATGCAGCAGAGGACAGTCTTAGCACTTTGTTTGCATGCTGGCTTACTTGTGACAGCTGATTTATTAGTTTGTAAGCCTATATGCTGTGGTGAGAAGCTGTTAAATCGTAGTCTCAGTATATACTTTTCCTAAATTCAAGGATCACATTTTGAAGTCAGATTATAAAGAAAAAGAGGGGGTGGATACATCAGTATGTTACATTGAACACTAGCCCCTGAGGTGGAATGCCAGCTGGTCACAGAGCAGTGCCACCCCCGGTGGTGCCCGTTAGAAAGGGAACCTGCCCGTTGCCCTGTGTGCCTCTAGTGGTGTTGGATTTTCTTTTCCAAGGCAGACAGAGCACAGATACTAAAACTGTGCAATTTGGCCCAATTATGTCCCCCTCCCCAAGGATTTAATGAGACACTTGGAAGTACCATTCCTGGGTGATAAGTAGTCCCTCTGCCTGGAATGTTTGTCAGACTGACAGCAGCATGCTTTTTCCTTTGCCACTTATGACTCAGATGAATTTTAATAGGAGCAAAAAGCTTTTATTTGTGCTGTAATTTCACTTAAGAATCATATCCTTCAGAAACTGGCAGACACTTCTATGTCTTGATTGCAAAACACACGTTCAGGAGTAAAGAAACATGCAGAAGATGTTATTATTCAACCTGTCACAGTGTCGCAGATCTGCTTGGAACCTAGGCCATCAAAGCTGTTCTGTGGGGCCTCCCCCCACCTGCTTTAAATAGGCCCCGCAAAGAGCCACTCGGAGATTGCCGTCCCCATGCAGCATCAGGGTGGGAAGCAGACTCTGCCGCAGCCTCCCTGCTAGCACGATGCCCACGGGAGGCTCTGGGTTACAGCAGCTTTCCTCCAACAAAATGGAGCTGCCCAGTGGGCGCTGCTTCTGTCTTACCCAGAGAGACCAAATCTGGTGGGAACCAGAAACCTGGCACTGTCTCCAATTCCCCACCTCAAAGCATTTTTTTTTTCCAAGCAAATTTTGGTTCATATATTTATCCACGTTTATCTGGGTTGTTTCCTGTTCAGCAGGAGCTGTCTTTATTAGAAGTGTTATGATTGCCTGGACTCACTGGGCCTCCACCTTTGTGAGCCAGCTACATAAAGATTCTACAAAAACTGCTGCGCATGGCATTTTCTGTGTTTAAAAATCTTGATAGCATCGAGTCTCAGCCCAGAAGATGTTCTCCTATCTTTCCTTTCTCCTGTCATATCAGAAGAGGCTACATGATAATGTGCCTAAAACAACATTTTTGATGTAAACATTTTATGTCACTGAGAATTGTTTGAATGTTAGACTCTCCCCCCCTCCAACCCCCAAAATGAAGACTGAAGCCTTTGTCTCAATTTATTGATCTACCCAGTGTAGCTGCTCTAGAGGCATGGGAGGTTTGTGATAGCAATCTGCTGCCATCTACTGGTTGCACACAGTGTCACTGCCTTTATCTTGGAAGCTGATGGACTCCCGGGATTTGACTTCTGCTTTGCGAGCCCGTAGAGTGTTCCAATAGCAAAGTTCTTGCTGTTTTCTTTATAAAGTTCTGAGATGGTGTTATTAAAGATTTACAATGCTTTTTTTATATATCATTAATTAATAACTAGTTTCCTTTTTAAAAAACTGGCTCAATATGTTCCAGAGATAAATGATTTGTATGTAGGGTTTTAGACTATGACTGTAATTTTAAAGATAAAGTCCGACTTTGAAGAGTGCTGTTTTAGAAGACAAGGTCATCATTTAACTTCCTTTGTGCTTTTCTCTTTCAAGTACAATGTGCACATCTTAACCAAACTTGCAGCAGAACTGAACAAGTTCATGCTTGAGAAGGTAACCGAGGACACAAGCAGCATTCTGCGCTCCCCAATGCCTGGGGTGGTGGTGGCCGTTTCTGTCAAGCCTGGAGACACGGTAAGAGCATTTCTGTCTTGAGGGACATGCTGGGCTCGGACGTCCCCTTTGTAGCCTCTCCCAACCCATGGGATGCCATGGACAGTAGGTTGTGTACTCACTGTCCACCTGCCTCACATCTGAGTTGTGTTGGTGACAGTACCTCTGAGCACCTCCTCCCAAGTCGTGTGGGAGTGGAATAGAAATGAGGGCAGACAGTCTTTCTTTCTCCAGTTCAGGGTTACAGAAGCATTTCACTTCACATTGCTACCCATTCCCCAGCCCTCTCTGGATAGGAAGCGTCCTTGAGGATTTCATCTGCTCGGCCTCATAACTTGCTGTGAACAAATGTGCAGGATGCAGACATTTTCTTAAAAGTCAGCAGTTTAGCAGCAAAAATAAACAACGACTTAAGATGTACCTGGGAGATTTCAAGAAGCCCTTAAGTACTTGTGCTTTTACTTTTGTGCAGGAAAATAACAGCCACACATGTAGACTTTCACGGGTTGTATGCTAATTCTATTTTATATCTGAGTGAAGCCTTTGGAATTTACTTAATTTTCTGTAGTGATCATGTTACGATGACACCTGATTTCTTTATT
The DNA here is from genome assembly GCF_982192425.1 of Myodes glareolus. Lineage (NCBI taxonomy): Eukaryota > Metazoa > Chordata > Mammalia > Rodentia > Cricetidae > Myodes > Myodes glareolus. The sequence goes on from NC_142037.1 coordinate 83,803,143, forward strand.
AATACAGATAAAGTATCAGGTTAATAATGAGAAAACCCCATGGAGTTGACATTGGCTTCTAGAAAAATAGAGTAAAAGCAATCAAGTTTGGTTGTATTAAATGATTAGTTCCCAAATTAACATGAATCTGGGAAACTGATTTGCGGATGGCTCTCCCTGGTGATGTAGGAGAGACACCAGTGTTTTGTAGAAAATACAAAGGGCCAGGTAGCCCTGACTTGCTGCACTCATTCGAAGACCTGGATATTCCCAGAAGAGCAGCGAGAAGACTCCTGAGATCGGTGTCAGGCCTAGGAGAGGTGAGACGTAAAAGCTAGAGACTGATGGATGAGTTCTGGAGGCGTTTCCTCATTTTCCTGCAGGGTTGGGGTTGAAGCAGGCTCTTCTTTGGTCTTGGCATTAACAATCACAAACTTTCACACTGCATTATCAGAGTAGTCAGTGAAATCTTCTCCGTGTCGAAATGTGGAGGTTAGTGAACTGTGAAGGTTTTTTTGGTTCCCTCTACCCTGCAGGGTTTTCTTTCTTTCTTGTTTGTTTGTTTTGTTTTTCTGGAAGCCACCCCGTCTATATACTGCCAGCCCGAGCTTGCCAATCTTTTGTGTGGCTTTAATCTTTAATTAGAAAATCACATTTGTGCTCCTCCACCCTCATAAGAAGTGTTTACCTTCAGTCCGAGGTTTCTGACACCTGAGCCCAAGATGGGCAGAGAGGAGGAGGGCTCAGCTCTGGCCTTGGAGGCTGCCATCCTGGCCTCCATTGCCCACTGTGACTGCTTAGCTGGCAGTAAGTAGAGCGATTCCAAGCCAGGCAGTGCAAGTTCAGACTTCTTGCTTTTTCACAAATATGGTTGTTCTCGCGGCACGACTTTCCACTCTGTGGTCAGCAAGACGGAACAGTTTGAAGCTAGTCTTGTTTCACAGGGAGCTATCAGATTAAAAGTACCTGCTACCAGTTCAGTGTGGATATTGGTGAGTGACTGCAGAATGTTTCTGTGGAGAACAGGGCCTGCTGTATTGGCTCCTGAAGTTGGAATTCCTGGGCTTCACCTTCACCTTCTTTACAAATGCTGTGTCTGTGTGTGTACCTGGCTGGCTAGGTGTAACATACAAACCTTTCTAATCCCTTTCTTTGGCTCACAGTCTATGTAGTAAAGCAGGGTTTTCTCTGGAGTTGCTATTTTTTGTGAACAGTGTCCTGAACCATAAATCCTGACGCTCCCAGCTTCTCCCAGAACCTCTGGTTGAGCCTTGTAGTTACCACACAAGGACCTCTTCTTGGACTCAAGGTAGAAAATTTAGTGAAGCTGCTTTTAAAAGAAATGCTTGCAACTGTAGTTTGCAGTGAGAATGACTAAGGGTGGGGCAAGCACTTAGGCAGGGAAGCTCCACTTTACCAGTGGCAAGAAGATGGAAACCACTTATTTCAGAGTGTTTTAGGGAAAACAGCTAGGGTTAGGCAAGCATTCTTGTTTTGTTTTGCATTTTCATTCATAGTTTACTGACCTTTTGATAAGATTTTATATCAGAATGGTGAGTTTCTCTTGCAGAGATGACACATAAAATTCCAAGTAACAAATCTGAGCTAGTTTTTAAAAACTAAACAATTTGAAGAGTGTTTTAAAACCTGAAAAAGAAGGATTTGGGTGGTTGTATAAAAGAAATAAATGCCTTCATAGGGCTTGCTCTAGGAAAGTCTGAGAACTGCTTCATTTGAAATACTTCCCTTGCCCTAAACACTAGAGTTGAATTTTATTCAAAATATTCCCTTAGGATCCACACCGCAAGAGTTCCTAATGCTTTGATCTATTTAATGGTAGATGTAGCAGCCACACCCACAGATAGTAGAGTGGGGCCTTTAATGCGTAGAAGGGATGTGAGTGGACAGAAAGTTGCAAACAAATCATAAATTTAATTCAGAAGATGACTGAGAGAATGACTTCTGTTTGCCTTTTGGAAGTATTTTTACAGTCACCATCATTTCTATTTGGAAAATATGCCCCCTTTCCACTGATATGATTTTTATACATATGATTATACACTTCCAATACTTCCTTTACGAAATGTTTTTATTACTTGATTTTTAAAAAACTTTTATCTTTAACAAAAATATTTAAAGTAATTTCCTTGAGCATGTTGGTGCTGTACATATCTAGGCTAAGTTTGCTATATTTGTTGCAAGATTTTTCCCTTTGTCTTTAAAGAATAAAATAAAGTTCTTATGAGTGTAGTTGTTAGCTTTTTTAAATTAGACCAAAATAAAAGCTAATAAAAGAGCCAACCCAAGATAAGATTTTTTTTAAACATTGCTTTTAATTAAGATTTTTTCAAGCTATATTCAGATTCAGCACTCACCTAAAGTTTGCATCAGAAAGAATTCCCCTCGCTGCATCAGAAAATTAGGAAAACAAAACCCAGAAGACAGTCTTACATCTGTCTTAGGAGTTTGCAGCATCAAGAGATAAAACTGACGGAAGTGCCCGTTCTGCTTCCTTGCTCCAAGCCTGTTCACATTTGCAAGTCAGCCAGTTCTTATGGCTCCAAGATGAGGCCCTCCACATGGTCCCTAGACTGACATTTAGCAGAAAGGCAGTTGGGGTTTGGGACTGTTGCTTTCTTGGATAATGACTTGGGCAGAAAATGAAAGCAGTAATGATGTCACCCAGTTCCCCCAGTCTTTTCTTCCTTCTATGAGCTTTTCTGGGGGAAGGCTCCTGGCAGGGGCATGACCACGGACACAGGTGCCCCACTGCAGACCTTCCTGTTGTCTCCAAAGCTCATGCAGTTGAGCCTGCAGCTAATGCCGGGAAAGGAAAGCATGAACTTGGCAAGAGACTTCTTTTTCGCTGCTCAAAGAACCAGCTTTGAAAACTCAGAAGCATTTAGTCATCCTAGATGAGAAGGGTTAGGTTGGGCCTCTGGATACCTGTGTCTGGCATTGCACACTGGTGCCTCTTGCAGCCCAGCATTCATTACTGCCTTTCTCTGGCAGATGAGCCAGGCATGCCCTGATTTACAATCAGAAAATGATGGCAATAATTAATTTACATATTGTATAGCAGCGACTGTTTAAGCAATTTGAGGAGAAGCCAGTTTTGCACCCAAACTGCAGACTATTCCCCAGCACACACACACAGAATCACACACGCAGGAACACTTTTAAGCCTCTAAATCATGAAGCATACAGAAAGTTAGGAGAATCATCTCCCAAGCACCCTGTGCTTTCTGCTCACCTTAGCTGCATTTACTTCAGATTTTACTAGCAATAAAATGTGCACACCATGGAGTTGCCCCGTGACCCCCTCTCCAATCCAACTCCAGCCCCCATCTTCCTCAGCTTGACCTTTCAATCATTTTTCCACATAACAGTTCTTTTGAAATATTCAGGGATAGTTTTTGTTGTGGCTAACATTTGAATTTTTTATTTTTTATAATTTAATGTAATGCAAATTATAAACATCAGATAAAAATGTTTTGATGGTCAGTTTGTATAAAAGTCTTATGCAGGCTTGTTAATGGGTTCATTTTTCAAGGAATGGGGATGAGAGTGCCTGTTATCTTTGTAGTGTTTTTAAGGATGAGCATTCTCAACCTTAACTAAGATTAAATACACCTTTTTTCTTTTGCACACACACATGTATGTACGTACATTGCTGAAAGAAAAGTCGTCATATATCAGAGTCCTTTAAAACAACCTACTGAATTCACAGAGGTAGCATATCAGATGGCCTCTTGCAGGGTTGTAAAACATGCCAGTTTTAACTTTTTCTCTTTGTAACTACAGGCGTTGGCTGTCAGTATGAGCTAAGTTAGAGGGCAGTAGGGAGTCATGTTTTTCTTCATTTTAAAGAACTTTTACAAAACCTGGACTTCATTTACATTGGCCACAATCTGGATTCCTTCCTGAGCACCCCCGCCCCACACTCCCTCTGCACAGTTCTAAGGGGTCTGAGGGCAAAGCCAGGGGCAACACCATGCAGACACCACAGGCTTGAGTCCTAGAGCCCTCAGGCAATGCTAAACACGTGGTCTCTTCCTGTCCTTTACCCTTCAGATTGAGAGAGCTGGGTAGGAGTGCCTCCAGATGAGGGTAGCAATTCTGTCCACTGCCCTTCTCTTTGTAATTTGAGTCAGTCCCGTCGAGGCTCAGATAAGGCAATCTCTTGGGGTCCCATCTCCCTGTCCTAGTTAGCAGCCCACGTTAGTAGCTCAGGAAAAGAGAGTTGGAATAATCAGATTCTAGCCACCTTTCAGTGAATCGAGGCTGCCTCTGCAGATCTCAGGGACTTAATGGGTTACACACCTGTGTTCTGTGGTAAGCCTTCCAATGTGGAATGGAGGGATTTTCACTTGTTTGATACAGTCAGGAGGGTTGATGTGGATCCCTAGTTTTCGGGGAACCAGTACAGCAGAAGGGGAGACTGCAGTGGGACCATAAGCCCTCCGAGCCTTCTGTCTCACTTGGCAGAAAAACACAGAACACAGAACAACAAAAGGAGGCTCTTTTTCCATAAAGGTTCACCCCTCCCATCCCCCCATGCCTCTTCCCCAAAAGGGGCCTGAATTTTTCAGCTGCACACCGCTTTGGTGCTCACTCTTGCAGGGAAACAGTTGCTGTCTGAACAGGCAGGAAACAGTTTTCTTTTAATTGCCGGAATCATTCGGAAGTGCTTCGTGCCCTGCTTCTATACAGCAGATGCTGCGCGTTAATTGGCCTGCGTACAAGTGACCCGGGGTTCCTTGCAGCGGGCCCAATTTTCGGCAGAGGGTTTAAATAGCTTATTTATTATTTTGTATAATCTGCCGTGCATTATGTGCTCCTGCATGTGTCGTGTTTCATGGTCTGCAGTTTCTAATGTCGTGTGGGTTTCAAAACCTGTGTTTCTCTGGTGATGTACTAGCAGCAGGTAAGCTCAGAATACCATCCATCAGGAGCTAAGTTTTATCCAGATACTCCAATGACTGATGAACCTGTCTTGTGTATGAATGTTTAGCACAGTAGAAAGCCATATGCCACTGGCACAGTTTCCTCTGCATTCTTTACAGTTGCTAGAGAGTGGGCTTCTGGGGGGAGGGTGGGGACAAACTCGACGCCATTTGCATCCTCCGGCCTGCATTTTAAGCAATAGCACTTTTAACACAGCCTTGGGTTTGGATGACAAAAGAGGGTAGGGGCCATCTTAAAGGAAAGTCGACTCCCATAATGATTTTCTCCCTCAGAAATATGACTGTGCACCCTTAATAGGGAACCTTGTTTTGTTCCTCCCCGTCTGTTGCAGACAGACCTCAGCCCATTAGAAGGGCCTCCCTTGTGTGGGAAGGACCACAGCTGTCACAGCAAAGCTCATCCAGCCACTGTATCACCCCCATTTTGTGGCTCTGAAGGATGAAATTGAGAAATGGAGCACTGTGCAGTCATCCTTTACGTCTCCAATTTTAGGCCTCTGCCATCATTTTCATGCTTTTATTCCAAATCAAATAACATTAGTGGCTACAGCACCTTCTGATGAATGTCTGTTCTCAAGCACAGCTTTCGAGGCTCCACTTTGAGGGGCTTCCTTTTATGTTTGGCTGAGATCCCTCTTTCTCATCCCCACCCTATACTTTCTTTGAGCTTTCTTAGGGGTGATGGCAGTTTGCAGTTCGAATGATACATTGCCATGCAGGTCCCAGTCAGAGTGTGTTTTCTGAGAGGGGCCATGTGCTGGAGAAGGTTCTGTATCTTTTAATCTTTGTGAAAGGAGTGAAGGGTCTTGGTAGAAGGAGATTGGGGGCTTTAATCAGAACCAAGATGTGGCTTAAATCATTAGCACAACAAAGCATACTATAAGCTTCAAGATAAAAGTCCCCTGGGAAAGGAGTCCTCTGAAAATAAATGGAACTTGATAGATTTCCATATCATTTATAACTTCCCTTAATTACACTTGGAAGACTTGCCAGTAAAACTGGAAAATTGGCAGCCTCTCTCCATTAGAGTCATTTTGCCGACCATGGCAAGCAGCTGGCTTCGCTGGATTTTATTTCCCATCACTCACAATTAATCATCAGCTGGAGATGTCTGAAACTCTTCAGCACAGAGCGATGCTGGGTGACATTCAGGCCCCTAAACATGTGAAAATCTGCTGAGTAAATGGGCCGAGTTCTCTCACAAGCCCACTCGTTTGGGGCAAGCCTAGCTCCCACTTAATGAGGGCTGCTCTAATAATCTGATTCGAATGTGAACCTTGACCCTGTGTCAGAGGAGAGGATGCAATAAGCCGGATGAAAGACATGGAATTCAGGTCTCCAAACTTTACACCAATTAGACAGCAGAAAAGTACATCAGGCCGACTGCATTCATCAGGAGGACTTGCGAGGCTTGTGACCATTTAGTAAGCCCCACTCTGGATACACCTGTCACAATCAGTAAGTCTTTACCAGATGATTCATAGAGTGTTACAGAAGTGTATGTGCAGCCGTGCTGCAGGGCTAGTCGGGCTGCAGTTCTGTGATGAGGACTGCCCAGCTCGCCTGCAAGTGGTCCAGAAGTTGCTGCAGTGGATGTGTGCTACGTGTGGCGTGGTCAGCACAGGCAGGGAGGCTTCCTCTCGGTGGGAACTGGAGCCTGGCTGGGAGCAGTGATAGTCACAGCCTGCACACTACAGGTTTTTTTTTTTTTTTTTTTTTTTTGACATGTGCTTGTACTGCATTGATTTCCAAGGGATGAAATAAGTTGAAATTAGACCAAGTTTGTCTGCATAGCTTTTCCATGCATGTGTATAGCATGGTCCAGTTGGACCAAATGTGGCACTGTTTTGTAAGGCGCCAAGGGACATTTTCGTACAGCTGCCTCAAGATAATGCCCTCTAAACATGGCTGAAAGGACAAAGAGCAAGCTAGAGGCAGAAGACATGGGTTCTGCTCATAGCTAAGTGATGCCGGGAGGAGCAGTGAGAGGAACTAGGAAGTACATGGGGTGAAGGAAGGTAGATAGAGGACCCTGGACTGAGTAAGGCAGCAGGCAGGTTCCCTTCCTTCTCATCACATTACCAGCTCTACAGTCGTGGTGGGGTGGGGGAGCCACACCAGCTTTGAGACTTCTCATTTCTGATCACATTAACCATTTGGGACCTAGTCTTGTCATGGTGGCAAGGCATCCTAAACTGGCCCACATCCTTCTTACCCCAGGCTCTAGCACGATCTGGTGGGGAGGGAGCTGTGGTCTGCTGAAGCTGTGGGTATTGTCGGCCCATGACCATGACCACTGGAGACCTCCAGGCTTCTGTAAGGTTTGTGTGTGTGAAGGGTCAGGGCACTGCTTCTGTCTGGCCAGCAGACCTGGAGCAGTGTTACAAGAGGAAATGAGCAGTGACAGGTAACACAGATGCTGGCAGAGCAGAGTGAGGAAGCCCATCCATGAGGAAGCTGATGGGATGGGGTGAGGAGACTCTGAGCCAACCCTGGGCTCCGTTGCTCACAGAGGAAGCCAGGGCAGGTGGGTAGTGGAAGGTTACCACGTAAATACCACGGTAAAGACTCGTCCATCTGACAGGAGAGCCTAGAGGTAGAGATTCGATTCCCAATTTTTGACAGAATTTCAAGGTGTCCTAAGGAGCCATCTGTGCTGTTCCCTGCAGGCCAGGGTCAGGGACATTTCAGCCTGGCTGCTGGAATAGCTCTCAGCTTTGTTGCTGTGTGGCTCAGTGACACCTGCCCTTCTCCTGACTTTCTTGACCTCCTACCCGCCTTTGAGGAGAGAAATGGCTCCAACAAGATGGTATGAAGGAATAGCTGTTCTGACACCTCCGGCCGGGGTATCTGCGTCATCTTGGCGCTGCCTTCCCGTCCCCCACATTTTGAAGAACAGCCCTTTGGAGGTGTTGCTTCTCTGTGCCTGTACTGCAGACGCCAGGTGAAATGAATCAAAAGCGGCAGTGAGCGCTGTGCTCTAAGCCTGCTTGTCAGCAGTGCCTCTCCTCCGTGCCAGCACCAAAGTCTTGGCATCTCCTTTCTTCCTATATTCTCGTGCCAGAAAAACACAGCCCACCACCTGAACAGCAGAGGAAAGAACGCACAGGGCTTCAGTGCTCACACTGCCAGCAAGACAGCTTGTGCCACACAGGGAGCCAGGAGGGGACTTGGAGATCATTTGGGGATGGCAGGAAAGAACATTCTCCAGGTCCTTCTGCGGCATTGGCCAGCACAACCACAGTACTGTGGCTATCCAGGAGCCCCAGCCAGCATACCCAGCGGCACTCTGTGAAGCCTTCAGCCTACCACTTCACAGAGCAAGAGACCCTTTTCCACAAGGCAGAGAAAGAATTCCTGACCCAGATCCTTGGTGCTTAATCATTAAGGCCAGAGAAAAGGGAGTAAGTACTGTGGCTTTTAGTCACAACCGACTCCTGGACGGACATCCCAGATTAACCCTGTGGGTATGTGCCTGCTCAGTCTGGGTCTCTCTCATAGGCATTGGAAAGCCAAGCATCAGAACACGGGCTTGAACAAGCACCTGCGGCACACTCAGGCCTTTTGGTAGGGACTGGGTGTGGCTGGAGAAGCCACCTCAATGTTAGTACTTGCACATCTTATAGGTGGACAGCAGTTTATTGGCCCTTGTGCTAGGCTGTTATCTTCAGCTCCCAGCATAGAGGCAAACACGCACCTTTTGGTAAGACACTGCTGAATTCTGATTTCCATGTGGTACGGGTCATCCCTGTAAGGCAGACAAGTTGCTGATAATCACCACAGTCAGCTACAGAACTTTATTTTTGTCACCCTGTAAAGAAAGCTTTACCCTTTTGTAGCCATACTCCTAGTCCAGCAAATTTAGACAGGCACTAATGAGTCCCTTGGTCCTTAGGTATCTGCCTGTTGCAGACATGGCGGGGAGGGGGAAGCACTGGTTTTGTAGAATCTGTGGCAGACTTCTAGGGCCCTGGGGAAGGTCCCGTATGCTGCACTCACGTCTTCCAGTTCAGACTTTTCTAAGAACTTGACAACTGTCTCCTCATGTACTACAGTGGGAGCCGTCAGAAGTCGCTGGTGTGTCCATGACCAATCAGCACATTTGACAAAGAATTGAATGGCTTCACTCTTGAATGTTACTACAAAATTAGAATGTTCTTATAACACCTATTTTTAACCTATTTTCCAGGTAGCAGAAGGTCAGGAAATCTGTGTGATTGAAGCTATGAAAATGCAGAACAGTATGACAGCTGGGAAAATGGGCAAGGTATGTTCTCAAGCTCCTACTGGCCTGCTCTAGCCATGACAGATGCACCTCCACCTTAGAGACATGGGCTGGTCTCCTTAAATAGAACGCAGAGGTGATCTCTAATACCTGGCCCTTTCCTGGGGAGGATATCAGGGCAGGACTCAGGAGCTCCACTCTGTCAGTGTGTCCCAGCCTCCTGGGGAGGCAGGAAGGGGGTCTATGTGTTTCGTTCATGTAGTCAAAGCACAATTGTCCTCCACATTAATGTCTTTCAGATGAAGGGGTTTTTAATTTTTAATGTTTACATCTGTCTCGGAGGCAGTTAGTTATCTGAGACTTAGGTGACACAGCAGGAAATGGTTTTACAGATTGTAAAAATTAATGTAACTCAGGATAATTTCCCCTTAAAGGGAATAGTTCAATTGTAGATGGAGGAGCTGAAGCCCATGTACACATGAGAGGCTTAATGATTCAGGGAGAAAAAGAGAGAGAGGTGTCAGCACTGGAATAGTTAAGAGCGAAACTTGAAGGAAAAGTCCTGGTGAAAGCAGTGGTTTTGCTGTTCTTCCCAGTGACTGAAGAGATGCAGTCATTCAGAAGAGCCACTTTCCCAAAGGACGCTTGGGTTTGGAAGAATCTACATAGAGTCACAGTCTGGCCGTGTCCTAGGCTGTGGCCTGCAACATGGCCAAACTTTGGGACATTGGGTTCAGAGAGAGATGTCAGTTACAACCAAGTCTGCACCACTCAGCTTCTGTCTGTCTTGTGGTCTGTTATCCCAAAAGGCAATGAGACGGATTCTCAGAAGAAGGCCTAGAATTATTCTACCTGCCCCTCAGGGGAATAACAGGGCCCCCTGCAGATTCAGTGGCCCCAGGCTAGAGCAGGTTAAGAAAGCCACATAATGTCTATAGGCTTAGACGGTGTAGACAGGATCTGCAGGTTTTAACAATCCTTTCTAAACTGAGTGTGGTGGCAGTTAAATCATAAGCTCCCAAAATTATCACTTTTTTCCCTCTGAGAAAAGATTTAGGGTGCAAACAGAGCCACAATGTGAATCTACTCCAGCCTAATCAACATGCCATCATTAAACACATCACCATCCGTTTCACTCCAGAGAGATCTGCCCATCGAGGCCTTTGAGCATTTGCACTGCTTAACACAACTTTATACTGCTTAGGACCTCTGGGCCACTCAAGTTTCAGAAAAGAGCCTGCCTCCTCTGCTCACAGTGGAGGGACAGGGCACAGGCCTGTGCAGCAGCCTGGGTAACTCCTGGCATTTTTATTTGCTTATCTCCAATATGGCCAGTTAGGTCAAACCCACTTTTAGTTCATGGCTTCAGCAACCATTTCCAAGGAGGGAAATGATGACCTCTTACGCACTCCAGTCTTCTGCCTACACAAATCTAGAGAAGCAAGGCAGGATTTTATGTTCAGCAGAAATCAGAAGAATGAAACATAATTCCACATTCTATGCCACTCAACTGAAGTGGGGTATTAAATTATTTAATTTCTTTCAAAGGAAGGGAAACGGTCAGGCTAAGAAGATCTCTCCTTTTAATTGGTACCTATTTGGATTGTGGTGTAGTTGTTTGGTTTTTACCATGACACTAAATACAAACTCTAGTCTCAAAACTATAGCTGAAGCTGGGATGGGATGTGTCAGTCACCAGCATGGACATCTCAGGACTGAGGACGCTGTTGCCTGGTCCATGCAGTTTCCATTCTCTGAGGATCACCTGGGCTGAGTGACAGGAGGAGGCGTGAAGCACAGGCTTCTGTAGGACACTCCCGCACTCTGGTTCCCTTAGATGTAAGCAGGTGTTCTAAGGCCACTTATTTCTCAAAAGGAATTGAGATGACTGGTCCTCTCGTTCCCATTTGTTTCTCACTCTTCCTCAACCATTTTAATTGAAGGTGAAATCGGTGCATTGCAAAGCTGGAGACACAGTTGGCGAAGGAGATCTGCTCGTGGAGCTGGAATGAAGTATTTCTAGCCTTTCAGTCATCACGGCTTTAATTAGCATTTCTATTATTCGCTAACCCTCAATTTGTTCAAGCGTTTACAGGAGCTCCTGTGCAGCAGGTTCTACACATCGTATTTATTCCTCAGAAGAGGCAAAACTGACATTCTGCCAAAAAATCACCAATGGAAATTTTTATTGATATAAATACTTGTACATATGATTTGTACTTCTGCTGAGATTTCCTAGTGTCAAAATTAAATCAATAAAACCAAGCACTTGTCTAAATATTAGTTTGCCCTTTTTTTCTGAATGAAGACAATATACACAGAGGCGACAGGCTGTGCCAACTGACTGTAAATACTAGCATTTCCTTATGATCCTTTAAAAATTTATATAAATCCCAGTTTTGTAATCTGATTACCTCCCTTCTTCCATGGTTCAGGATGGATTCCTGGGGCTCATTATTCACGACTACCTCAGACCAGGTAGCACAGATGAAGGGTCTGGATGCCCCCCTCTGTGAGGGTCCCTGGATGACTGACAGAGGGTGCTGCCTGCACTGATCCAGTGACAAGCATGCTGTCCAGGTCCCTTTCCCTCTCTCTATGGCTAGGATGCCTCCCCTCAACGTTGTGGGCCAGGCCGCCAGCCCATCAGCTGATACCCATCTTTGCCTTTCTGTTTTGTGAAGCAAGTTTCCAATTAAGAAAAAGAGGCTAAAAATAACAGTTGTGTTTCTGTGCAGTTGCAGCTAGTGATCCGTCCACCCATTATGTTGAAGAGCGAGTGAGCTCTTAGCGGAGTGCCAGGGTGCTCAGCCAGCAGCTGCATTTCGTCCTGCAATTCTTGGAATCCATTTTCTACTTCACTAGGAGGCAGAAGCAGAATCATGTGCAACTTGCATCTCTGCTGACAGATTATCAGATGGAGGTGGATGGTAATTGGTACTTCGCATCTTCCTAACATTATTTTAAGTGTTGTTTGTATTTGGGAGCAAAGTCTTCTGTCAGGGCCTGAGGAACAAATTACTAATGTGTTGGTTCTTCTGAAAGGCCTACCCCCAAAGGCTGCACCTTCAGGTGGCAGAGATGGGCTAGGCTGCCGAGAGCGAGGCACCCATCAACAATATAAAGTTCGAGGGCTCAGCTGTCTCCCAGCAAGTCACTACTCCTGACTTTACTGAATTAGAATGAAAAACACCTTCTATCAAGTAAGTACATAAAAAGGACAAAACAGCATACTTCTATTTTAATGGCTGTTTTAATAGTTTGTGTGTGATCTGGAAACTGTATGGGGTGGTGGAGTACACAGTCTAGGTGCTTTTCTTGAAGGTATTTTTCCACCACTTCCTTCTAGATTTCATATGTGGGAATCAATACATTCAGTTTCTGAGATCCAACTGCAGCCACGTCTTTAGTCACAGGGGATTCCATCTTTAGATTAGAGCAAAGCAAAGCAAAGCAAAAAAGGAGTACTAGGTGCCCTGTAACTGACATTTAGGGGACTTCAGCCCAGAGTGTCTCTCATCTAGTTGCTAGCTGCAAGCCCAAGAGCTCCCTTGAATAGCAAGCAATAGTAACACCAGATTATAGAGCATTTGCAAAATTTGTGTCAAAGACCTTTTGTCGACGTGTTTTATAGACAGATATTGAGCCAGGAAAGCTCTGCTTGTGCTGGGCAGCCACTGGGCCCTCATCTGTTTTCCCGGGGGTTGTAGCGCAGCCCGTGTGGGCCCTCGGAATCATAGCTTTTATGGTAGGGGAGATGCAGCCACTCAGGTGCGTAGGTGGCTGCACTGTACACAAAGCACCGGAGGCTGTCCCCAGGGTCATCGGCACCCTCCCACTCAAGCACCTGCACCCGGAGGGCTGTGCGCTGGTACATGTTGGGGCAACCTTCGAAGTCATCCAGGAAGCTCAGCATCTGTTCATCCACCTTGTAGATCTCACCTGCCACACAGTGGCCCTTGCCCGGCAGGTGTAACAGCCATGGTATGTTATGCTCGCCAGCGATCACCAGTGGGAAGGACTCAACTGTGCAGCCCCGGCCTTGGAAGGCTGCTGAGCCATGTGACTGGTCCAGCATAACTTTGTGGTTGGGTTGGCCTCGTTTCAGGGTGCCATACACGAAGATGTGAGCCATCTAGCTGCAGGCACTATGAAGGAGAGAGCAAGCAGGCACTATGTCAGCAGGTGAAGAGCTATCTCACGGCATCCTCCAGATTTACGGCAGCACCACCACATTCACTCCACTCTCTGGCCCAGCTTGTCAGGAAGAGAAGCCAGTTTCCTGGGTAAAGTGCCTGTGTCATGACATGCTTTCTCTAGTTATTTAAAAGACCTGAAAGAGGCATTGGGCCAGTCTGCCCTGGAGTTTGCAATCCTGAACCTAGAAAGAGGAGCAAATATTACTGACTTTAAAAATCTGGGCAGGGGGCAAGGCATGGTGTGGCACACACCTTTAACTCGGGTAGATCTCTGTGAGTTCCAGGCTGGTCTGGTCACATAGCAAGCTCTAGGTCAGCCAAGGCTATCTGGTGAGACACAAAATCTGAGCTAGGGGTGTGACTTAGAGGAAGAATACTCACTAAGCACCATGATATGTGTCTGGCAGGGAGATCTTCCATGTGTTTTTAAGCATTTGGAGCTAAAGTGATCCTCCTGCCTCAGCATTCTGAATAGCTGGTATTAGATTACCACTACATCTGGCAAACAGCACCCATAGCAATGCTAAGGTAGAAAGAGCAGGCATGTCAGTCACTCTGTACCATCAGGTAGACTGATCCAGGTCTTAAAAAGATCTCAAGCACAGCCCGCATATGTATGCAGGCAGCCCTGAGCATGTCGGGTGGGGCTGGAAAAAAAAGAAAAGAAAGCCTTTCTTCCGTTGACTAGGGAGCACAAGTGGCCCACTCAGGTCTCTGTGACACTGGTCTTTCAGAACACAGGCCCTGCCCCACCTAGTGGAAGCCAAGTCACCACCAGAAAAAGACCTTGGCCAGGCTGCTGTGGTGACTTGTGAAAGCATGCATGCCTGAATGAGCAGCTACCCTGGACCCCTCACTTTGGTGGCACTGAGATCCCAGGTGAGACCAGCCACACACTGTCACTACTGACTGGAAGGTGTTCAGCCGAGAAGTTGTTTTGTCAGACAGGAACAGCTCAGTTAGGGACCAACTCCTGAAGGATGGCCACTTTCTTACATCATTAGCTTTGAAGTCCCCACAGCAATATTATGAATAAGGAGAAACAAATATAAATAAGAACCTGGATCCCAGCTTCTGGGGGAACCAAGGCCTCAAGAACACAGTTACATTCTGGTCCTGAAACTTAAGACCCAGCAAAACCTGTGGGCCCATAGCTTTCCTTTTCAAAGTCTTAGAACAGTGGTTCTAATACATATTACATATTGTCATATTATGGTGACCCCCAGCTACAAAATTATTTCATTGCTACTTCATAACTGTAAATTTGGTACTATCATGAATCACAATGCAAATATCTGATATATGACCCCAGAGGGGTTGCGACCCATAGGTTGAGAACCACTGTCTTAGAAGGCAAAGACAATTCCTTGGCTCCATGTAAAACTAACATTCCCTTAAGTCTGGGATACTGACCTATGTAACAAAGTGATCTGTGTAAAATATGGCTTGAGAATGCAAACACAGGAGCAAGTCCTCTCCCACCCCAGGTGCTGACTCCCCACGCCAGCCTGTGTGGGACTTTGGGGAGGAAACAGTGACATAGAATTCTGGCCAGCACTAGCCCCTAGAGCAAGGAACCCAAAGATGTATTGGTCTCTTCTGCTCTTTGATATGTTAATATCCTACTTCCCTCCACAAGAAGCAAGAACAGCATTTTAGAAATATGTAATGTTTTGAGGGGCAGGAGAGGTAGCTAAAGGTTAAGAGCACTGGCTATTCTTTCAGAGGTCCTGAGTTCAATTCCCAGCAACCACATGGTGGCTCACAACCATCTGGAATGAGATCTGATGCCCTCTTCTGGCTTATAGGCATACATGCAAGAAGAACACTGCAAAATAAATAAAATTAAAAAGAAAAAATGTTTTGAATCAGACTAGTCCCAACAGAAAACCTTTCATTTTTCTTCTTAAACTTTTTCCTCCTGCTTTTACATGTTGTAGTGGGTTATCATGGAATCACACTGATAAAGAAATCTTAGGCAAATTCTATCCATTAAATTTCCCCTTAACCACTACTTTTACTGCCTACCTCCTAGAGGTGTGCTATCTTATCCACCTTGCATAAGTGAAAGTGGACTGCCTTTATGGTTGGCTTATTTCACTTCCTGCCATGTCCTCAGGGTTCATTCATATAATGTTTCAGATTGACTTTCTAAAACTGAGAAATATTCCACCATATAGATATCGTTATCTGTTGATGGATACTTGGATTGACTGCTATTAACAATGCTTCTGTGAACATGGATGTGCTGGTTACCTCTTTGAGATCCTGCTATCATTAAGTTTATGTATAGTTACCCAGAAGCAGTTGGTTCACATGGTGATTGTTTTCTGTGGCTACTGTACCTTCAAATTACTACCCAAAGAATACAGGTCACAGCCTTACTTCTGTGTCAGCACTGGTTGCTTCTCAGTGGTAGCCACCTCCGCACTGTGGGTCTGATTTGGTGTTTTCAATGGTTACTGACCTTCAGCATCTTTGTATGCCCTTTATTGGCCATTTGTATATGTGAGGACTGGCTTTTCAGAGTCTTTGCCCAGTATTTCAACTATACTGCTGTGCCAAGCTTTACAGCATAGATGATCATCCTCTTTGAACACATTACCTACATTCACCTTCTCTCATCATTCTGTTAATTATATCTACTAAAGCACAGGAATTTTTCATTTTAATGTATTCCAATTTATTTTTAATTTTGTTCCTATAATTTTGGTGTCATATCCAAGAAACCATTCTCAAACCCAATGTCATGTGGCCTATGTGGCTTTTCTTTCTTTTTTTCTTTTTCCAGGCACGGTTTCTTTGTGTAACAGCCCTGGCTGTCCTGGAATTCACTTTGTAGACTAGACTGGCCTTGAATTCACAGGGATCCTCTTGCCTCTGCCTCCTGAGTGCTGGGATAAAAGGTGTGCACCACCATGCTCAGCTAGTCATATGGCTTTTCTAACTTAAGTTCTTACATTTAGGTCTTTGATCGATTTTGACTTTACTTTTTGCTTTTATGTAAAAGTCTAACTTCATTAATTTGCATATAGATATACAGTATTATTTGTTGAGAGAGCTGCCTGCTTACGTGAAATGGTCTTGGAATTTCCTGCTGATTTTTTTAAAAACTATACTTCCAATAATCTACTCCTAGGACCCCTCTCCTATTGCATTTCCTTATTAGGTTTATTTTCAGGTTATTAGCACACAATTTTGGTTGTCACAACTTTGCAGATTTTCTATTTGATATATCTATTTTAAAGACAGTGTTGAGGGTCTAGTCCAGACTTACCTTACTGCTACCACACATAGACTTCTTCTGCAGCACATCCAACCTGTCCACCCAGTAAGCTTTCCCACATGCTTCTCCAGAGTCTAACCCACTGGGCCTCTCTACTCTCCTGTCCATGAGCCCTCTGCACAACCCACCACATCTAGTCCAGGTTCCACATCCAGTTCCCTGACTTAGTCTGGTCATCCATACCTGCACTACAACCTATCTCCTATCAGAACAACCCTGTTTGTCACCAACTACAGGTCCCTCCATCTCCATCTCCACTTCCAACCCCTTCACGCAGCTAGATCTTCAACATCCCTCTCTAGGGTGTAGCTAGGTGAGTTGCCATGATCCTACCCAACCTGCCAGATCCAGCCCAGGTCCCACATCCACCAGTATTCAGGCTCTGTCTGGCCACCCCTTCTCCTGCTATCAATTTCTAGGGTTCTGCCCAGAACCACCCTATCTATATCTTCATACTACATAAACCAAAGTTCCCTCCCATACCACAGTCAACCTTTCCACTCAGGCAGATCCACCCTTATACTCTAGGGGAAGTCCAAGAGGCAATTCTTGTACACTAGCTCAGCCCTCTCTGTCCATCTGAAGCCATTTCCAAAGTCTAGGCCAAATCCAACCACACATCCTTTCTTCTGCCCCAACCTGCTCTGTCCCTATCAGACTCAGAATAAAAGAAATCCATGTGCCCAGATATCGCAAAAACTATAAACAATGTGAAAGAGGTATGTGCCAATGATTGCAGTGAGAATCACGAAGATGAATCCAGGACACAGAATTTAAAAGGACAATCATAAATTACATCAAATAACTCAAAGACTTTAAAGATCCAAACAGCTCAGTGAAATTGAGAAGAATAAGCCTGAGTGGAGTCCAAGAAAGCACAAACTTAAGGCTGATGGAAATGATAAAGACATCCCAGGGCTTTTGGGAATGGAATTTAATTAGGAGACATGAACACCGGAGATGAAATGAGGGTGAAACTGTAAAACCCAGTAACTCACCTAGAAAACTCAAGTAGAGTGAATGAGCAGAAAACAGAGATAAAGTGGAGGACCTAGACAAAATAAGGGAGGGAAAAATTAAAAACACAAGAAAGGGAAATATATAGGAAATGTTGGACACCATAAAAAACAACTTTGAATTTTAGGCACAAATGAGGGAGAAGATTCCCAAGTCAATGGCATAGACCAAATCTTCAACAAGATTATAGAAAAAAGTCTTCCTAAACTAAGGAAAGAAACATCCTTAGAGATACAAGACATATACAGAACACCAAATAGACAAGATGAGAAAAGAAAATATCCAGAGCATATCATAGTTAAAGTACTAAATATACATACAAAGAACATGTATTGAAAGCTACAAGAGAAAAACCCATTAGAGTAACAGCTGACTTCCTCAATGGAAAATCTGAAAGCCAGAAGAGCCTAAAGCAATGCATTCCAATTCCTAAAAGACCATGATGGCCAGCATAGAATGTTATACCCAGCAAAACTGTCTGCCATAATAGAAGGAGAAAGAAATTTTTTTCACAATATAAGCAGCCTAAAAAATTATATGTAAAGAAAATGGAGCAATACTTTGGGCTGAAGAAAGGAATGAGCATAGCTGAAGAGACTGGAAAGAAATGCAAAGCGACTATTATTAAAACACAGATCATCAATGAGAAAACAACACAAAAATAACACAATGACTGCAATTACCACACATATTTTAAAAGTAACTTTATGAATGCCTCAATCAAAAGATACAAGCTAACTGAATGGATTAAGAAACAAAAATCCATCAATTGTCTACAAGAAACACAACTCATTTTTAAAGATAGGCACTGTGTTAGAGGATGGACAAAAGTGCTCCCATCAGATTAGACCTGGAAGCAAGCATCTGTTGCTGTCCTAATACTGCCACAACATACTAATCAGAAGAGAAAGAGGAACGCTTCATTCTTATCAAGAAACAGCTAAGATGACATTACCATTCTAAACACATATTTAGGATGCACAAAATTCTGGGGTGCCTAATTTCATAAAATTTCATTTCTACTAGTGGGATTTAAAGACAGATTTATATGAACCCATTAATAGTAGATGATTTCAATATAGCAATTTTTCTAATAGACAGGCATCTAAGTTACTATTCTATTGCTGTGAAGAAACACCATGGCCAAGACAGCTTATAAAAGAAGGCATTTCAGAGAGTTAGTTCAAGACCATCATTGTGGGGAACCTGGTGGCAGGCAGGTAGGTATGGCCCTGGCTGGAATAGTAGCTGAGAATTTACATCTTATCCACAGGTTGGAGGCAAAGAGAGAATCTGACTTGGGCTTTTGAAAACTCAAAGCCCCACTTCCAGTGACAGGCTTCCTCAAACAAAAGGACATACCTCCTAATCTTTCCCCAAATAGTTCCCCCAAGTAGGGACCAAACATTCAAATGTATGAGTCTCTGGGAGGCCATTCTCATTCAAACCACCACTACAACAGGTCATCTGAACAAATACAGTGAATCATTAGAATTGCCAGCACATACCAAATGGACTTAACAAATTATATATATATAAAAAATATTCTACCCAAACACCAAAAAATATACATTCTACTTAATAGTACATGGAAGCTTTTCTAAAATGGACCACATCCTGGGACAAAAAATCCTTTATAAATTCAAGAAGATTGAAATCAATCCTTGTATCCTATCCAACCACAAAGCAACACAACTTAAAACTGACAGCAAAAAAGCAAAAAAAAAAAAAATCTCTAGTAAGTACACACACTAATGGAGATTAAAAACTCATTACTGAATGATGAATGGGTCAGAGAGGAAATCAAGAAAGAAATAATTTACTGGAACTAAATGAAAATGAAAATACAACAAAACCTCTATAATACCCTGAAAACATTCCTACAAGGGAAATGTATAACTCCTATAAATGTCTGCATTAAAATTAAAGGCATGGTGGACTATGCCTAATTATTAGTTAGCCTAATCTATGTAGCGAGTTCCAAAACAGCCAGGGCTATGTAGTGAGACCTTGTCTCACTGCCGCCCCTCAAAAAAAAAAAAAAAAAATCAGAAAAAGCGCAAAAAAGTAGCTTTGTGACGCAACTACAAAAGCTGGAAAATAAGAACAAACCTAATCCAAACTCACTCACAAGAATAAAAATAAGAGCAGGAATCAATGACATAGAAACAAAGAAAAAAATCAACAAATTAAAAGCTGGTTCTTTCAGAAGATAAATCAAAGTTCAATATATCAAAAGAAATAAGAGAATCCAAATAAACAGAATCAGAAATGAGCAGGGAAACATTATCACAGACACTAAAGAAACTCAGAGTTGGGGCTGAAGAGATGGCACAGCAGTTAAGAACATTGCCTGCTCTTCCAAAGGTCCTGAAGTCCTGAGTTCAATTCCCGGCAACCACATGGTGGCTCTCAATCATCTGTAATGAGGTCTGGTGCCCTCTTC
Source organism: Myodes glareolus (assembly GCF_982192425.1). Taxonomy (NCBI): domain Eukaryota; kingdom Metazoa; phylum Chordata; class Mammalia; order Rodentia; family Cricetidae; genus Myodes; species Myodes glareolus. The sequence goes on from NC_142037.1 coordinate 83,823,262, forward strand.
TGGCCTGCATGCAGACAGAATATTGTATGCATAATAAATAAATACTAAAAAAACTCAGAGTGTTATAAAGGAATACCTTAAAAACCTGTATTTCAGTAGCCTGCAAACCCTAAAAGAAATGGATGAATGTCTAGATTTAGCCAAACCACCAAAATTAAATAAAGAAGTAACAACCTAAAGAGATCTATATCAAACAAGGATATTGAAATACAAGGATATTGAAATAGTAATAAGTATCCTTCCAGACCTATGCACAGCAGAATTCTACCAAACTTTCAAAGAAGACCTATAGCCAATCCTCAAATTATTAAGAAAAAGAGAAAAAAGAAGAAAAGAAAGCAGAGTACTCCCAAGTCCAAATCCTCCTATCACTCCCAAAAACAGAAACAAAAGAAAACTATAAGGCCAATAGATCTGATAAACACAGACTCTAAAAAGTTCAATACTTATGAACAGAATCTCGACATATATGAAAAGATCATACACCATGGCCAACTTTGCTTTTTCCCTGAAATATACATATATAAGTGAATGAATGCAACAAACCACATAAGTGGACTTAAAAGAAAAAAATTACATGGTTATCTCAATGCAGAATAATGCAGAAAAGGGTTTTATTATAAAAGTCCTAGAGAATGTATGACTAGAGGAAATATCTTAGCACAATAGAAGTTATAATGAGAAATCCACAGTCGACTTATCTAAATGGAGAAAAGCGTAAAGCAACCTCACTGAGGTTAGAAAAGAGGCGGTGAAGTCCAGCACCTTCACTTCCTTTCCATATTGAGCTCAAAGTGCTGGCTGGAACAAAGAGGAAAAAAACAGAAGGAATCCAAAAAATACAAATGGGGAAAGATGCCAAACTATCCCTGTTTGCAGATGAACTAATACTATACATTATTAGATCACCAAAATTCTACCAGAAAACTAGAAACAATAAATTCAGCAATGTGAGACTACAGAATCAACTTGCTTGCGCACGCACACACACACACACACTTTTCTATTCACTAACAACAAACATGCAGAGAAATCATGGACACGTGCCTATTCACAGTATCATTAAAGAAATTAAAATATCTAGAAATAAAACTCACAAAGGAAATGAAGAACCTCTACAGTGAACGTTTTAAACCTCTGAAGAAAAAGATAGACACTAGAAAATGGAAAGACAGTTCTTGCTCATGAATTAGTAGAAAATGACCATTTTAACAAAAATTCAATACAAATAAAAATCATTTCATTATTCACAGAAATAGAAAAGTCCTACAATTCGTATGAAACCACAAAAGGCCTCAGCCAAAAGAATCCACAGCAAAAATAACAATGCTAGAGGAACTGACGGTCCAGATTTGAAGCTATATTACAGAGCCATAGTAATAAAAACATGGTACTTGTATAAAAAGAGTCAATGGAACAAAATTGAAAACCTGAAAGTGAGTATATGTAACTTCAGCCATTTAATATTTGACAAATATGCCAAAAACTTAGACTTGAGAAAAGAAAGTATCTTCAACAAATGGTGCTGGAAAAACTAATGTCCGTACAGATATAACCTTGCATGAACACTAACCCCACGAGGATCAAGGACCCAAATATGAAAGTGGAAACAGTGAAGCTGCTAAAAGAAACACAGGCAGTGCCCTCATGATGGAGGTGTAGGAAATTTGCCCAAGGAAAAGGCCAACAACTGACAAGTGGGACTTTACAAAACTAAAAACTGTGCACAGCTAAAGAAACAAACAGAGAAAGCCCACAGAATGGGAGAGAATCTTTGCCACCTATATATCTAACAGAGAATTAATATCCATTAATATGTAAAGAATTCAAAAATGACAAATTCAAAAAATGGGACTGGGATCTGAACAGAGAGTTCTCAAATGAAGGAAAAAGGAAAGAAAAATTTACAGTCGCTAGCAGGGACAGGAGAGCCCTGTGCTGATGTTTCTGGCCCCTAGGGATGCCACAGTGAACAAGGATGCTGCTTTCTGAGAGTCATGCCTAATGTCTTCAAATTGCCCCTCTCAGACACTGCTGTGCTAGCTCTTTCCATGATACTGGATTAAGTTAGTCCTGTGTAAAAATGCAAGAACTTGGTTTAATAAGGGGCGGAAAGCATAGAACAAAGATGGCTGTTTGTCTTGGTGAATGGTAAGTAGACAGCCCCAAGTTAGCCAGAACCACAACACTCAAGGACAAGAACTCTGCTGTATCAGACAATGTGGACCTAGGTTCCCTAGGGAGCATCAGCCAGGACACCCATAGCGGGGCAGTTCAAGATACAGAGCCAGGTTACAACCTGCACGCAGCAAATGTAGATTTTTGAGAAAATCATTTTAAGTCTTTGAGCTTCTATTTTCTCCTTTTTTAAAAAATGGGGTTCATCGTGTTTCCCAAGAGTTAGTCTTACTGACCACTGACTGCTAGTTGTAAGAATCCAATGACCTTGGATTCCTCTTCCCCCTGGCTTTGACCTCTCATTTCCCCAGGTCTCCACCCCAGCTCCTCCTTCCCTCAAAGGCTTACTACTGTTGGGTTCTCAACTAAGCTCCTGAGAGTGTTATGGTAAATGTTTTTGGTGGGAGAGGGTTTCAAGCCTTATCAAGTAGTGGTTTCCGAACCAAGAAGCAATCTCAGGAAGGGGACACTATACCATGGAATCATGATATGGACAGTGGTTTTCTACTTTAAACAACTCTGCAATTTCTTTCTAAAGAAAATAAGTTATATCTGTAAAAAATAACTACACAAGAGAGGCTAGCTTTTCTTACAAGCATTTGGTAAATGAATCCTTTCTAATATAAAATCAGTTTGAGAACGCTAGGGTACAAAATGGATGTTTTGCATTTCTGGCTTCTTTCATAAGAAAAACATTACCTTTTCTGATTATGTTTTGAACAATACACACAGATCCTTCAGGAAGCAACTTGTCCCTGTGGGGATTGGAAAAGGATCAGAGTTAAGCACTGAAATAAGCAATTAATTCCCATTAGAGGATTAAGGCACTCATGTTCACTTTGAATCAGAGTAGCAAGTTGAGAGTGAACTGTTGTTATGACCAAGAGGTTATTTGTCAAAGTGAATAAATTAAAGACCCAAAGAACTGCTAGATGCACAAGAGGGGCTAGGTAGACACATGACATTGGCCAGGGGATGGGTAAGGCTTCATGTCTGAGGAAGGACTGCCTTCCTCTTTGCAAACTCTGAGGGAAGCAGGTTTTGTGCCATATGCTGCTGTCTTCATTCTCACAGATGTGTCCTATGAAGTAAGCCCAACTCCCAGATCTTATACACGTGCAGTCTAGACGGCCACACATGGCTGGAAGCTCCAGAGCCTGTACTGAGTAGATTTGTGCAGTGTCTCTGTGGATTATGTCACAGACATAGTAAGGACCAAGTAGTAGGCCTGCAGTGTCAGGACTGAGAATTGAGCCCAAAGCAGAACCTTTGTCTCAAACTTTGTTAGAGCCTGGAATAATATGTCTATCCAGAAGTCAGCCCAAAGGAAGAGTAGGCTCAGTGTCTCCAAATGCTTTAGCTCAGCAAAACCTGGCTAGTTAACATTATTAATATTTAAAAACCAAAAACACCATAGAAATGTCCATCTGGCCCGGCACTGTCTGAAATGCTGTCACTCAGCAGTTTGCTTTCCTGTAGAACAATCCATCGAGTTTCATATTTCATCATTGAAGCAGAATTTAAAGTGATTCTAAGGCCTTTGCATAACTGTTGTCCTGAGTGATATTTTTCACTAGCCGCCTGGTGGCACAGAGTATAAAAGGCAGGATTTGGACTTTATTAAGGTATTGTCCACATCATGACTATTGCACATGTTCAGTCCACACATAAAACACTCAGCAGTGAGCCAAATAAGACAAGGACTAAGGCTTAAAGTCTTCTAACATTAATTTTCTAAAGGATTTTAAATGGATGTCACCCTCTAGCATAAGAAGAACCTTCAATAAAATACCCATGCTGTTTGTATCAAACTTTAGTGACACAAAGAAGCGCTAGTGCACTCTGGATGTCAGCACTGCAGTTTCTTCACGGGACAAATGGAGCCACCAGCAATTTGTCAGCTGTCAAATGAAGACTGTGCTAAGAACAAGTGTCTGATGTGTCTACCACTCAGCACTGCTGCGGGAGTCTTTCCAGAACCCGGAACTCCTGTGCTGCAGACCCGCAGCAAAGCCATTGTAAATAGTGTCTTCACTCACTTTTATTATCCACCATCTGTGTCAACGTCGGCTGCACCAAGTTCACAAAAGGCAGGCACAGCGATCACAACTCAACAATGCCAACCACAGCCTTTGCTTTGTCTTTACCAACTCTATTAAATACCAATGCTACCCTCCAGTGGCCTGGGGCACACACAAATACACCCACAGTAACCCTATTTATCTTGGAGAAAAGGATGGGTACCCAATATAGTTACTCATTAATTATTAACAAATCTCTTAGAACTGTAGGAAACAGGTGAAAAAACAAGATGTTGTGAACTTTAAACTTGGCCCTGGCCTAGGAGCAGGCACTGAGGTCCTGGGCATCGTGCCAGGGAGGGCTGGACACATCCTGCAATCTGCTTTGATGCTCTCATTTGGTTGCTTGCTTGGTTCTTTATAGTAAAGACAAGACCTTCCTGCTGCAGCCAGCCTCACCAACTTTACCACTGCCCCGGAAAGGAGACCGCCAAACACTGTCCTTACATTGGTAGTACTGCTTGCCTTTGACCTGCTGGTGTGTTCAAAGCTCCAGACACTTGGGGGTCTGGGAAAACAAACCTTTATGGCCCCGATGTCACAATAGCCTACACAAATATGGCCTTGGCAACCATCCTGTGAATTTTTAATGCTTTTGTCAAAACAAAAATGTTTTTCATGCGGTGTTAAAGACTCAGCAAGTAAAGGTAAAGAAAAGTCCCTGACACCAAACCTAATGACCAGAATTTGGTGCCTGGGAACCATATGGTAGAAGGACAGAACCAAATCCTGACCTCTACATGCATGTTGTGGCACACATGCTCCCTCCGCTGTGTGTGTGTGTGTGTATAATTTTAAAAATTTAAGGCAGTTATATACCATCTTCAAAGTACAGAGACCAACAGAGCAGACAGTCTTCTCTTCACTTTTGCTCATTCTGAGTATGAAAGTGACTGGAAAAATCGCCAAACACTGACCCTGGAAGGAGCCTTGTGCATACAAGCCAGGTACATTGGAATGGAAACATGCTGGCTCCTGCTGTTCCAGCAGGTGGTTCGGCAGCCAGACTCCTGTCAACAGGCTGAGCAGGCAGCTCCAGACCTCGGAAAGTAATAACCCACTGGCGCCACCTGCAGCTCTACCTAAATCCAACAGGGTGGCCACTTTGAGACTGCTGGTCTTGGCCAGATTCCAGGCTTCAATGCTTCAGTTCCACTCTCCGGTTCATTGTCCAGGCCACACAAGTGTGCAACACAGTCTAAGTGTAAACCTACAGGCATCTCACTCCGTTTTTTGATAGTCTCTGGCATCACTGCTGGTCAACACCCACCAGAGGCCAAACAAAAGAGAGCTAAGCACACAAGATCCTAGAAGGTGGGCGAGTCAGGTACGGGCCAGTTACCCAGGCAGGCATGTTCAGACAGCTGAGCCTGAAATGAGATCTAGAATTTGCAAGCTGCATCTCAGCAAGGTGGGGAGCGGCTCAGGGAAGGATACTACTCCCTGGAGGAGAGCACAGGGACACTCTCCAACTTGATCCAGGTGATTCCACAGTGGCAGCTATTTGTGAAAACCACTTTGTGTGCAAATTAATAAACAGTTGATACAGAAAACCACCAGCGAGTCAGGGATAGTGGTACACACCTTTAACTCTAGAACTCTGGCTCATAAAGAAAGACTGCAAATTCAAGACCATCATGGACTATAACCACCTTATTTAAAAAATAAAAACTAATGGGCACAAGAAAGGGGAGGGAGCTTGCAGGCCCTGTGCCTTTGCCAATGTATCAGGGAATTCAACATGCCTCCTAATCCCTAATCAGAAGCAGAGGTTCCTGATCTTACCTTCAGAGTTCCCACAAGCAGCGAGTTCCTACAGTCTTTCTGAAATGGACTTATGCTGCCCTGTTAAACTCAATCACTTTCTGAACCTGACTCTCAATGAAACAGAGTAAGACATGTTCCTCTGCAGCTGCTATGTAGGCTCCAGGAAAGGAGGCCGAGTCTAGGCCAGCAGGAGAGGAGCTACGAATGCAGGTGCATGGGTGCCATGCTTTCTTCACTCACCCAGGACCCCACCCATGCTAACTGCTGACTAAGTAGTGACTGCCCACACTTGGCTAAGAAACACAGCAGAGGATCTGGCTTTTGGACTATTTTCCAGGCTACTCGAGGGGAGCATGCGTTTAACTTACACTTGGCAATGAGTCAGAATGTGTTTACTCTGCCTGGCACAACACTCTGGTCAAAGGCGGGGGTCATGGGGTTAGCTAACAATCCAGGTCTTGTTCTAACTCACCCTCTGTTAGTGGAAGATACAGGGAAACGGGCATCGAGGTCTGACTGCAGGTAGGTCATTTCCAGCCTGCCTCTGCCCGCAGGGCTCTTCTGTTTTCTCTGGGCCAACTCGGGCAGGAAGGTGGTCCTTGCCCAGACTGTTCTCTCCCTCTTTCATTTTCCCACAGCATGACTCCTTTGAATTCTGGAACTTTTTGTTAGAAGTACTCCAGCTTTTGAAATAGGAATATCTACACTACAACACTGTTCTATTTTTCAAGGGCAGCTCAAGCTATGGTAACACTGTGAATGTGTGTGTTCTGGGGCTCAAACTCCAGCCTTCAAGGGTAGGCATGTGCTACTGGTGAGCCATTTTACCAGCTCAATCAAACAAACTTTGCATTGTCAACAGAAAAACAAAGTCAGAAGAAACCTGGGGGAACAACTTAAAGTATTGCACAAGGTCATTCTCTACACCTCTAGGTAGTTTATTACCTAAAACATCGCATAGGTCACTCTCTACACCTCTAGGTAGTTTATTACCAAAATACCTGAGAAAGATAAGAATTTAACCCACTTAAACAACTCTTCTACTTACAAGTATGACCTACTCAAAGTGAAGACATGAAAAACACAAGCAAAGCTCCTGGGTAGGCTGCCAAATGTGATCTCTATTTAGGAGCTTACCAGTCAATTTCTTTAGGACAGAGAGCCAAATAACTTCATGGAGTTCAAGCTCAAGACCAAGCTCTTGGTTACGGGCAGGAATGGGTGGTCCTGGCCAAGAAAAGGCAAGGCTCAATGGGAGGGAACGTGGGAACTATAGTAGCTAGCTAGACTCAACACAGGACAATCAACAGGAACACTTAGAAGATAATCACCATGTTAGTAACTCGCTGCGGTGAACAAACACCTGACGGAGCATATTAAGGTAGGAAACATTCATTGTGGCTGATAGTTTGACGGGTACAGTGCATCACAGTGGGGGAAGGCAGTAGTCATTTTTGACAGGTAAGAGTGTGAAGTTGCTTGACTACATCCAGGAAGAGGCCTCAAGGCTCATTCCCTACTCCCAAGCCACTCACTTCTTCCATCTACGCCCCCTTTAAAGGTTCTGCAACCTCCCAAAACAGTAATGAAGACAAGGTGTTCAAATACATGAACCTATTCTATGGAGGTCATATTTGAAACATAACAAGCACCAAATACAATCAAAAGATATCAAACTTGAAACTTCACTTGCACTACTAAAGGCATATTGAATACAACCTAGAACCTCACACTAGGTAGCCATGCCTGTTCATCCATCTAAGAACAAATCACCAAGTACCACCCTGTCTCAGGCCTGTCGCTGGCTGTCATTTCCAGGTCACACAGCCCAGAGGCACTCTACTAGGCAACAGCCATCACACACTCTGCAAATCCAGAGAGAAACAGAAACTAAGGAACAAAACACCCACCCAACAGAGACAAATTCAGAAATCAGCACCTAGACCTATAGTCATCCCAAACCCAGACGACCAGATGCCAGCATAAAAACACGAGAACTGTCAGGGGAATATGTCTCCACTAAGCCCAGCTCCTCACCACTGCATGCCCTGAATAGTCCAACATAACTGAAACACAAGGAAAAAAAAGACCTTACAACTGACTATATGAAGGTGATAGAGATCTTAAAGAAGAAATGAATAAATCCCTTAAAGAAATACAGGAAAACTGTGTGGTGGTGGTACATGTCTTTAATCTCAGCACTCAGGAGGCTGAGGCAGGTGGGTCTCTGTGAGTTCAAAGCCAGCCTGGTATACAGGGCAAGTTCCAGAAAGTCTCCTCAGCACATAATAATAAAAACACTAAACATACAAAGAATATTAAAAGCTGCAAGGTAAAAAGACATGTAATATATAAAGGCAGACCTATTAGAATTATGCTCAACTTCTCAATAGAGACTCTAAAAGCCAGAGGGGTCTGGGCAAATGTCCTACAGACTCTGAGAGACCACAGATGCCAATTCAAACTACTACACCCAGCAAAACTTTCAATCACCTTATATGGAAAAAAATAAGATATTCTCTGATAAAGTCAAATTTAAACAATATCTATATACAAATCTAGCTCTACAGAAGGTACAAGAAGGAAAACTCCAACAAACTACACCCATGAAAACACAGGGCATACTCTCAGTCAAAAAATCAAAAGAAGGGAAGCTTGTGTGTGCATGCATATATGCTTACACATGCGTGAGCACACACACACACACACACACACACACCACTATCAACAACAAAATAACAAAAATCAACAATCAGTCATTGATATCTCTCAATATCAAAGGTCTCAATCCCCTAAAAAAAAGACACACACTATCAGAATGGATACAAAAACAAAATCCATTTTTTCTGCTGCATTCAAGAAACACACCTCAACATCATGCATAGACATTACCTCAGGATCAAGGGTTGGAAAGAGATATTTCAAGCAAATGGACCTAAGAAGTAAGTTGGTGTAGTCATTTTAATATCTAATAAAATCAATTTCAAATCAAAACTAGTCAAAAGCAATAGGGAAGGACACTTTATATGTATCAAAGGAAAAATCCACAAAATTGACGTTTCAATTCTTAACATCTATGCCCCAAATACAAGGGCACCATGTTTGTAAAAGAAATGGTAGTACAACTTAAACCACATATTGACCCTCACGCACTGAGAGTGAGGGACTTTAATACTAGATTCTCACCAATGGACAGGTTACCCAGGCAAAAGCTAAACGAAAGTACTGGAACTAACAGACATTATAAACTAAATGGCCCCACAGAACATTATAAACTAAATGTACTTACAGAACATTTCACCCAAACACAAAAACAATATACCTTTTTCTCTACACTGCATGGAACTTTCTCCAAAACTGACTACATATTTGGACATAAGGCAAGTCTCAACAGTTACAAGAAACCTGAAATAACTCCCTGCATTCTGTCAGACCACCATAGACTAAAGGCACAGAATAAAGGTAGATATCAACAACAGAAAGCTTACAAACTCATGGAAACTGAACAACTCTCTATTGAATAAAAATGAGTCAAGACAGAGATAAGAAATTAAAGACTTTCTAGAACTCAATAAAAATGAATTTATAGCAAACCCGAATTTATGGGATACAATGAAAGGGGTTCTAAGAGGCAACTTTGCTATGGAAAATTCTTCTGTACACTGTGTGAATATATGTCACTATGATTGATTTAATAAACAAGCTGATTGGCCAATAGCTAAAAAGGATAAGGCTAGGCAGTAAAACTAAACTGAGAATGACAATGACGGATGAGGAAGGGCAGAGTCAGGAGACACCAGCCAGCTAGCTTCTGAGAAAACAGGACATATAGAAAATGAGAAAACAAGCCATGAGTCATGTGGCAAATCATAGATAAGAAAAATGGCTTAATTGAAGTGTAAGAGTTAGCTAGTAATAAGCCTGAGCTATCAGATGAGCATTTATGATTAGTATAAGCCTCTGTGTGGTAATTTGGGACATTGCTGCTGGATATCTGGGACTGTGTGGTTGGGACAAGAAACTTCCATTTACACAAGTTCACAGTACTAAGTACCTACATAAAAAACTAGAGAGGATCTCAGACTAGCAATTTAACAGCACACCTGAAAGGTCTATAACAAAAAGAAGTCATCACACCCAAGAGGAGCAGATGGCAAGAAATAAACTCAGGGTTGAAATCAATAAAATAGAGAACGATACAAAGAATCAATGAAACAAAGAGTTGGTTCTTTGAGAAAACAAACAAGATAGGTAAACCTTTATCCAAACTAACTTAATGATGAAAAGAGAATGTCAATATTAACAAAATCAGAAACAAAAAGGGGGAAATAACAACCATCACTGATCGTTGAAATCCAGAGATCATAAGGACACGCTTTAAAAACCTGTACTCCACCAAACTGGAAAATTTAAAAGAAATGGCTAATTTTCTCGATAGGTACCACTTACAAAAGTTAAATCAAAATCAAATAAACAATTTAAACAGACCTATAACTCCTAGTGAAATAGAAGCAGTCACTAAAATTCTCCCAAAGAAAGGCCCAGGGCTAGATGATTTTATTGCAGAATTCTACCAGATTTTCAAAGAAGAGTTAACACACCAATACTCTTTAAATTACCTCACAAAATGGAAACAGAAGGAACATTACTCATAGTCAGTCATTCTGATACCCAAACCACATAAAGACCCAACAAAGAGAATTACAGGCAATTTTCCTTTATGAACATACATGCAAAAGCACTCAAAGAAATATTTGCAAACCAAATCTAAGAACACATCAAAAAGATCAACCATCATGATCAAGTAGGCTTCATCCCAGAGATACAAGGATGGTTCAATACACAAAAATCAATAAATACAATCCATCATATAAACAAACTGGAAAAAAATTGACCTTATTAGATGCAGAAAAGATCTTTAACAAAATCCAACAGCACTTTATAATAAAAATCCTGGAGAGATTAGGGGTACAGGGGACATACCACAACATAATAAAGGCAGTTTATAGCAACCCAATAGCCAACATCAAATTAAATGGAGAGAAACTCAAAGCAATTCCACTAAAATCAGAAACAAGATAAGGTTGTCCACTCTCTCCATATTTACTCAACATAGTACTTGAAGTTGTAGCTAATGCAATACGACAACTGAAGAGATCAAGGGATACAAATTAGGAAGAAATCAAAGTATCATTATTTGCAGATGATATTATCATACATAAGTCACCCTAAAAATTCCACCAGGGAAGTCCTATAGCTGATAAACACTTTAAGCAAAGTAACTGCATACAAAATTAACTCAAAAAAATCAGTAGCCCTCCTGTATACAAATGACAGACTGAGAAAGAAATCAGGGAAACAATACTATTCACAATTGCTTCAAATAATATAAAAATATCTTGGGGTAACTCTAACCAAGCAAGTGAAAGAAATGAAGAAAATACCAGAAGATGAAAAGATCTTTCATGCTCATGGATTGGTAGGATTAATATAGTAAAAAATGGCCATCCTACCAAAAGAAATCTACAGATTCAATGCAATCCCCATTAAAATTCCAACACAATTTTTCGCACACCTTGAAATGACTATTCTCAACTTCATATGAAAAACAAAACAAAACAAAACTTAAAAACCCAAGAAACCCAGGATAACTAAAACAATCCTGAACAATAAAATAACTGCTGGAGGTCTCACCATTCCCAATTTCAAGTTGTACAACAGAGCTATAGTAATAAAAACCACATGGTACTGGCATAAAAAAATGTTGGTTGATGGAATCAAAATGAAGGCCCAGACATAAATGCATACACCTACGTACACCTACTTTTTGATAAAGGAGCCGGACATACACACTGGAAAAAAAAAAAAGAAAAGAAAGAATCTTCAACAAATGGTGCTGGTGTAACTGGATGTCTACATGTAGAAGAATGCAAATAGATCCATAATTACCATCCAGCACAAGACTTAAGTCGAAGTGGATCAAAGACCTCAACATAAAACCAGATACACTGAACCTAATAGAAGAGACTAGCCTTGGACTCACTGGCACAGGAAAATACTTTCAGAACAGAACACCTATACCACAGATGCTAAGATCAACAATTAATAAATGAGACCTCATGAAACTAAAAAGCTTCTGTGAGTCAAAGGGACACCACACTATCAATAGGACAAAGTGGCACCCTATAGAATTGGAAAAGATTTTTACCAACTCCACATCTGACAGAGGGCTAATATCTAAAATATATAAAGAACTCAAGAAACTAGGTATTAAAAAAACCCAAATAATCCATTTAAAAAATAGGGTACAGAGAATTCTCAATAGAGGAAATTCAAATGGTTGAAAAACCCTTATAGAATGTTCAACATCCTTTGCCATCAGAGAAATGCAAATCAAAACCCCTTTGAGATTACATCTTACAGAATGGCTAAGCTCAATCACACAAGTGACAGCTCATGCTGGCCAGAATGTGGAATGAAGGAAACACTCATCCATTACTGGTGGGAGGGCAAACTTGAACAGCCACTATGGAAATCAATATAGTGGTTCCTTGGAAAATTGGGAATTGATCCACCTAAAGACTCAGCTACACCATTCTTGGGCATATACCCAAAAGATGCTCCCTCCTACCACAACAACACTTGCTCAACCATATTCATGGCTGCTCTATGCCTAGTATCCAGAAATTGGAAACAACCTAGAAGTCCCTTAACAGAAGAATGGATAAAGAAAATGTGGTGCATTTACACAATGAAGTATTTACTTGTGGAGGGCCGGACCACATTCTCCATTGCTTCTAGGAACAAAGGTAGAGATTGACCTCTGTGACCCCAAGGTGTGGCGGCACACGCCTTTAATCTCAGCGCACGTGCTTTGTAACTCTCTACCGCTGCGTCCCTGCCTACTCCCGAGGTTTCACCTGGGACTGGGAGCAGTCAGCCAATCCGGGAATGACACGTCCAGGGCAGGGTCTGTTTCCTTTATAAGGGATGGGTTCCATCTTATCTGGGTCCCCACGGCCGTGTTGGCTTATGCTCTGCTCCCAAGAGACATAAAGCTATTCTGCAGAAGGATCCTAGTGTTCCGTGTGGTTCTTGCTGGCGAGACGGTAGCGCGGGACATCTGGTGCCGAAGCCCTCGGGACGCCGAGGAATCTTGACCACCGCACCGACGGGGATCTCTTGGATTCACTTTGGATTCAGGAAGGATTCAGAACTGCAGGGTCTGCATATCAGAGAGGTAATGTCTGTTCCTGGATTTTTCGGTTTTGAGCTCGACTTGTCTCCGCATTGGGAAGGTTTCATACAGGCCTTGATGCTTATCTTAGCAATTCTCTTATTTTCCATCAAAAATTGCTTAAAAGATGAACCTTGCCAAGCGGTTGTTGCAAGGGCGGAGGAAATTCAGGACAGAATATCAGAAACTGAATGCAGTGGGAGGTTAGACGCGCGCGTGAAAGAAAAAATTAAGGAAAAAGGACCCTCCAGGAATTCTAAGGAAGTAGAAATGGGGGAGAATATTGGCCCACAAGGCCAAAAGTCTTCTGCAGGAGAAGAGGAAGGAGAAATGGATACAGAGGAGGAAGTAGAATTAGCCAACGGCAGGGCCATGAGGTTATCCCAAACGGTCCATCCGCCTCATTATAGGCTACACCTTCCCTCAATTGCCCCTTCGGCGCCTCCTTATGAGGAAAGCCTTGGGCCAAAGACCTTTTCATTTATCCCTGATAAGGTCAAGAGAAAGCTACACTTGGCTTTCCCCGTTTATGAAGGGGAAAACGGGCGATTACATGCACCTGTGGAGTACAACCAAATCAAAGAGTTAGCAGAGTCAGTCAGAAAGTATGGAGTGACTGCTAATTTTACCTTAGCCCAGTTGGATAGATTGGCCTTGTCTGCCATGACTCCAGCGGACTGGGAAACAGTTGCAAAAGCATCGCTCATCAGCATAGGTCAATATTTGGAATGGAAAGCGCTGTGGCACGAGGCAGCCCAGGAACAGGCCAGAGCTAACGCTCAGGCCTTAATTCCAGAACAACAGCAATGGACATTTGACCTCCTGACTGGGCGAGGGCACTATGCCGCTGCCCAGACAAACTACCATTACGGCGCCTACCGCCAGATAGCCGATACAGCTGTAAGAGCATGCCCAAAGATTTGGTTAAGTGGAAAGATGTGCTTTCTAATGAATGGAAAGGCCCGGATCCCATCTTATTGAGATCCAGGGGAGCTGTTTGTGTTTTCCCACAGGATCAAGAAAGCCCATTCTGGCTGCCAGAGCGATTGACCCGAACAGTGAAGAGTGATCCACAACACACGGATTCGCCTGAGGACCTGGCTGCTGTTCCTCCTGCCATTTTGCGGATGGATGACAGAGCACCGATGGAGGACACTCTCAGCCTTCCTGAAGTTGTTACCAGTCAACCATAGGATGGCTGTGTCTCCCCGATTTTTTACAACCAATAAGATTTTGGGCCCCCTCCCTACTGTCCTAGAGATGATTTATAAGCTTGGCCGTAGGACTTCAGTCCTGGGCCGTGTCTCTCATTCCCCTACTTCAAAGAATGGGTGGGGGTGGAAATGTTTTGGAACAGTCCTATGCTATGGATTAGTGTTTTTCCTATGGATGGTCTGCTGACTCAAATCCTAAAATTGTAGGGACAAAGTGGTTATTGCACAAGCGCTGGCTGCCCTGAAACAGGGGGCCTCTACTGATGTGTGGTTATCTAAAGCAGTAGGGTTTAAGCCAACCAGCTCCTGCACCCCTAGGACTGTGGTCCATTGCACAGGGTGGAGTGCTTGGCTTAGCTAGCCCTGAAGGTTGTCGAGCTGAAGAGCATCGCACAGAGAATGGCCCTCTCTGAGAGATAAGTCGCTCTGCTTAAGGGTTTTCTGCTGTATATTCCCTTTCCCAGAAAAATGGCAGAGGGCAGGCCGGATAGGTTCCAGGTGTCATGAGCCTAGGGACAGATTCCGTGTAAGCCCATTTTTATGTTTTCATTTTGGGAAGTGCGACCTCTATCTTTACCTTCCTAGGGAGTTGCCTTTCTGCAAAGAAGTAAAAAAAGGGGGATATGTGGAGGGCCGGACCACATTCTCCATTGCTTCTAGGAACAAAGGTAGAGATTGACCTCTGTGACCCCAAGGTGTGGCGGCACACGCCTTTAATCTCAGCGCACGTGCTTTGTAACTCTCTACCGCTGCGTCCCTGCCTACTCCCGAGGTTTCACCTGGGACTGGGAGCAGTCAGCCAATCCGGGAATGACACGTCCAGGGCAGGGTCTGTTTCCTTTATAAGGGATGGGTTCCATCTTATCTGGGTCCCCACGGCCGTGTTGGCTTATGCTCTGCTCCCAAGAGACATAAAGCTATTCTGCAGAAGGATCCTAGTGTTCCGTGTGGTTCTTGCTGGCGAGACGGTAGCGCGGGACATTTACTCAATTGTTCAAAAAAAAAATGACATCACGAAATATTTAGGAAACCAGAACTAGAAAAATGTCATCCTGAGTGAGGTAACCCAGACCCAGAGATAAGTATGGTATATATTTGCTTATATGTGAGTAATATGATAGCCACACTAGGAGTATCCACAGTCCCAGAGAGCTTAGGTATAGAGGAAGGGCTTAAGGGGGACACATAGATTTCCCTGGAGGAAATAGAATAGATTGTACAGGTGGATTAGGAGTAGATGGGAATGGGAATGGGAGGATCTGAACGGGGGGGGGGAGGGGAGATGACAGGTGGAATTGAGAGGCATTTGAGGGATGATATGGAAACCTAGTACAGTGGAAACTTCCTAAAATATATGAATGTGATCCTAACGAGGTCTCCTAATAATGGGGGATACTGAGTCTCAACTGGCCATCTCTTGTCACCAAATGAGGCGTCCAGTGCTAGGACTGGGTTGCATTCAATGAGTTATTGGCCAAAGGGGTCCCAAAGAAATCCCCCAAATGACACAGGATGTTGCTAAGCCAGTTGTTTGTTCTCTACAAGCTGACAGTGGATTTCCATCGTCGAAGACAACACCTTCACAACTCACTGAATATAGAGAAGTAGAGTTGGTGCCTCCATGGAGTGAACCTTCACCCCTACATTCTGTAATGCCTTTGGTGTAGCAAGTACTCTTCAGGCTGTCAAAAGAGAAACATAAACACCAACCCAGCCACAAAATCTCTGACCTGCCTGCAATATATGCTAGGGTAACTGTGGCACAGAACTTGTGGGAGAACACAACCCATATCTGTTTTGACTTAGGGTCCACTCCACAAGACAGATCCCATATCAATACTGCTTGTGTGACCAAGAACTAGAGACCTAGGGTAAAAACAAATACTACTCTGATTCTCAATGATGTTCTGTTATACTCATAGATCACTGCCTTGTTTAGTCATCATCAGGGAAGCAGGGAAGGTTCCTCCAGCAGTAGATAGGAACAGATCCAGAGACCCACAGCCAGACCTTACATGAAAAGTCTTTAAATGGGAGATCTCCATCAAATTTCTCCTTTCAGAGCTCAGAAGAGGGGTCAAAAGAATGTAAGAGCCAGAGGGGATGGAGGGCACCCAGAGAAGAAGGCCCTCTGAATCGATTAAGGTGCATATGAGCTCAGAGAGACTGAAGCATCAAGTACACAGTCTACGTGGGTCTGAACCAGGTATAATATATAACACTGTGTATATATTATAGCTTTCAGTTTAGTGTTTTTATAAGACTCCTGGGTGTGTGAATAAGTGGGCCTCTGATCCTGCAGCTACTAGTAGGGTTCTTTTCCTTCTGTTGGTTTGCCTTGTCCAGCCTCAATGTGATAGTGTTTGCTTTATCTTATTTATCTTGATGTTAAGTTGTTATCTCTTAGAAGTCTGTTCTTTTCTAATAAGAGACAGAAAGAGAGTGGATCCAGAGGGGAAGGGAGATGGGGAGGAACTGGGAAGAGTAAAAAGGAGAAATTGTAATCAGGATATACTGGGCAAGAAAAAAAATCTATTTTCAATAAAAGAAAAAAGTAAAAAGAAGAAACTAAACTAAAACAAAAGCACAGAACTCAAAATTAAACCTGTTTTCTCCTAACTACTTTCCCCAAAAGTATTCAAATTTTATCAGTGCTTGTATTACCCCAACAATTAAAGCACAAAATTCAAATCACAGATTTTCAAGTTTAGTATATATTTGCCTTTCCAACTTATCATTATTTTGATCATCATGAGATTAATCAAAGAATAATGCTGAGCAGAAACGTTAAGAAAATTAGAAATCTCAAATCCCTATGAAATCCTTAGTCATCAAAGAAATGCAAATCAAAACAACTCTGAGATTCCATCTTACACCAGTAAGAATGGCCAAGATCAAAAACACTGATGACAACTTATGCTGGAGAGGTTGTGAGGAAAGGGGAACACTTCTGCATTGCTTGGGGGAATGCAAGCTGGTAAGCCCCTTTGGATGTCAGTATGGCGATTTCTCAGAAAATTAGGAAACAACCTTCCTCAAGACCCAGCAATACCACTTTTGGGTATATATCGAAAGGATGCTCAATCATGCCACAAGGACATGTGCTCAACTATGTTCATAGCAGCTTTGTTTGTCATAGCCAGAACCTGGAAACAACCTAAATGCCCCTCGACCAAAAAATGGATAAGGAAAATATGGCACATTTACACAATGGAGTACTACACAGCAGAAAAAATAACGACATCTTGAATTTTGCAGGCAAATGGATGGAGCTTGAAAACATCATTTTGAGTGAGGTAAACTAGACACAGAAAGACAATTATCACATGTACTCACTCATAAGTGGTTTTTAAATATAAAGTCAAGAAGACCAGCCTGCAGAGACAAGCAAGACTAGCCAAGAAGACCAGCCAAGAAGACAACTGCAGAGAACCTAGACAACAATGAGGACAATAAGAGAGGCTTACATAGACCTAATCTACATGAGAAGTAGAAAAAGACAAGATCTCCTGAGTAAATTGGGAGCATGGGGACCTTGGGGGAAGGATGAAGGGGAGGGGAAAGGCAGGGAGGGGAGCAGAGAAAAATGTTGGTCTCAATAAAAATCAATAAAAGACTATAAAACAGGAAAAAAATCCTATGAAAATAACATTCTTCAGAGCAATGATTCCCGAGAACAGAATTTGAAGCCTGTCATAGTCAACCTTCCTGACAGTGTTAACAGTTTCATAAGGACATTTAGCCACCACATTGTAAGTCACCTTGTACTGGAAAAAGGACCTGATATTTTACAACTTAACAGTGTTTGAAATATGCTTCTCACTGGTCTCTAGGCAGCAAGAGGGCCTACAAACTCTGCTGCCAAAGGTGGTGTCTATCCACACAAGTCCATAAACCATTTTTCTTTTTTTAAAAGACAAGGTATTTTTACATAGTCCTGGCTGTCCTGGAGCTTGCTATGCAGACCAGGCTTGCTTCAAACTCAAGAGATCCTTCTGCCTCTGCCTCCCGAGGGTGGGACTGGAGGAATGCACTATCACACATGACTTTATAAAGCAATTTTCATAATAGTAAGTAGTATTGAGAGTTAGTGGTCTATACTTTCTTTCTTTAGATTTGTGTCTTGAGTTATGTGCACAGAGTGGACTTGGGGCAGTACATGGGTATAGAAACTTTCAGGAGCAAGAAGCAGGTATCAGATTCCCAAGGATAGAGTTATAAAAACTCCCCTTCCACATGGTGGTTTGAGAAAGGTCCTCACAGGTTCATATGCTTAAATACTTAGTCCCCAGTTGGTAGGATTATTTGGGAAGGATTAGGAGGTATAGCCATTTTGAAAGAGATGTGTCAGGAGGAGGCAGGCTTTGAGGTTTCAAAAGCCCATGCCATTCCTATTCTGAGCACTCTGCCTTCTGCTTGTGGATCAAGATGTGAGCCCTCAGCTACTGTTCCAGCACCACGCCTGCCTTCCTGCTACCATGTTCTCTGCCATGATGATCGTAGAAACTGTAAGCCTCAAATAAACCATTTTTTAAATAAGTTGCCTTGGTCCTGGTGTCTTATCACAACAATAGAAAAATACCTAAGATAACCCCCCCACACACACACACACTTCTATTGTTATATCAGTAAGATGAAAGGGTCATTAACTTTTAAAAGCAGATGTGATGATTTGAACAAATGGACAATGTCTGGTACTTCTACTCTCCTCAGACCTATTTGAAATTTCACCTTTTCCTACTCTTTGTTATGTGGAAGGTACTAGGGCCAAAAGGAATGAAGAAAGTGTAGTTATTCTTATCTAACTGGAATCTGAGGTCCAGCAGAGGGTCAAAAATACATAATGAACAATGTATTGTATTCCAAATAATGTGGAATTTAATCGAGTCATACAGACACCCAGCAATTATACCACCAGGACAAAAGGGAAGACACTGTGGGGACATGACAGAATCAACAGCTACTACCTGTTTCCTAGAATGCTAACAAGTTGTAAAGGTGGACCCAGATTGCTGTCATTTAAATGTTTCCTCTGCTATGATGGTGTCCCCAAAATTCATGTGCTAGAAAGTTAATCCCCAATATAGGTGTTGGGAGAGGAACTTTAGAGGTGATTCATGGGGTCTGCCCACATCAATGGATTAATGTATCAGAAGAGAGTTCCTCTGATAAACACATTGACGCCTTCTTTTTCTCTTTCCCCTGCCCTTCCCCTGGGCTGGAGAGACGACACAGCAGCAAGAGCACTTGCTATTCTTCCAGAGGACCTGCGTTTGGTTCCCAGCACCAGAGTCGGCCTGCTTCTTACGGCTGCCAGCAACTACAGAGCCAGGACATGTTGCCATCTTCTGCCCTCTTTGGTCTCTTGTGTACATGCACAGAGGTACAGATCAGTGTAGCGCGAGGGCCGGCTTGTTGGGGTATCTGTTCCCGCCCAGTACCCCACAACCGGCAATTCCCAAAGAAAATCACACACAAGACTCAATAAGATTATAAACTGATTGGCTCATTAGGTCAGGCTTCTTATTAGTCCTTGTAACTTATATTAATCCATTATCGTTATCTATGTTAGCCACACGGCTCAGTACCTTTCTCAGTGTGACAGCTTACATCTTGCCTCTTCGGTGGTCTACACAGAAATGGCGGAGGGAGCTTCCTGTTTTCTCAGAATACTCCCAGTCTTGTTGCTCCACCCCTACTTCCTGTCTGGCTTTCCCACCTATACTGCCTGCCTGGTCAATCAGCATTTTATTAAAATATGATTGACAGAATACAGACAATTCTCCCTCATCACATCAGTATAGTAGGAGAGGGAAGGAGGGAGGAGGAAAAAAATAACACTAATTTTATATAATTTAAAAGAAGTTATGCCACTTGGGCTGACAATACTTCTTTCAGGATGTAGGCAGAGGTTGCTCGTTCATTTCACAGATGCCCAGACCCAAATAATAACATAGAAACTATATTAATTACAACACTGTTTGGCCAATGATTCAGGCATATTTCTAGCTAGGCATATTTCCTACAACTTGAATTATCCATTTCTATTAATCTATGTATCGGCACAGGCTGTGGCTTACTGGTAAGGATCTATCTCTTCCAGACTGGCTATATTCTGCCCTGCTACAGGCTGAAGCAGATTCTTTATTAACCAATAAAACATATTCATAGCATACAGAGGGGAATCCAACATCATCAGGATCCACAGATTTCTAGCAGAATTTCTAGTACTCAGCATCGGGAAGTCCCTTTTGAGTCAGGAGAGTCCAAGGGACTCCCAAAACAACACAAGCTGTTTCTGTTGCCCTTGGTTGCCCCCGAGAGGTTGAAGGCAAGTCCTTATTGCTAAAGACACCACCTACTTTAGACACAGAAATCAGAGAATCTGAGCTGGATGTGACCTGAAAGCCTCCTCTCTGAGGACTAGCTTTCACAGTGCCTGAATATGCTATACAACCTGCCAAAGTGGGGGAGGGGGGAGGCAACCAAAAATCTTACATCGCTGTGACACCTATAACCCCAACAATGACCAACAGATTGAGATTACAACAGGCAAGAGAGTCCTAAGGGTGCAATAGTGGCACTCATATCTTGGCAGTAACCAAGCTGTCTAATTAGACTTGAGCAAAAATGGCCCCCAAGCTCAGAAAGTGGTACCAGTCAAGTAATACCAATAAATCACTGACATGAATGAAAACCACAGAAAGTCAGAAACAGCTCAGAGGGTAAAGGCACTTGCCACCAAGCATGACAGCCTGAGTTCAAGCCCTGGAAACGTGTTGTGGAAGGGAGAACTGACTCCCATAAGCTTTCCCCTGACTTTCACACACATACACATAATAAATAATTTTTTTATAAAGAAAAAAGGAAAGAAGGAACTCATGAGCTGCTCCAGATCAAAGTCAGATGACCAGGGTTTGTAAGTTGAACCTTGCAGGGAATTTTAAACAGCACACACACACACACACACACAAACAAACAACCCAGAAAATTAAACATTATTTGAGTATAGTTATGCACATTTAATATGTATAAACCATGACTACTTTTATATGGCAGCTCCAGAGGTAGGCATTTGTATAAAGACTTCAGGGCCTACAAACTCTGAGTTTGTATTTGCCCCTTTACAGGGAAAGGTTGCTAAATCCCTGCCAGCCTGAAAGGGTCAATCAACAGATATCATTTATTTGCACAATATTTTAAACAAACTCACATAAAAATTTGAGCATTTTGAGGTAATCTGCTAAGAGGTGATGATAACTTTGTGGTCCCAGAAGAGAAAGTTCCTTCTTTGGAGGTACAAACCTAAAACTGCTTTAAATCAGTTTTTTGTTTTGTTTTGTTTTTTTATCTTGCAGTGTTGAGGGTAAAACCCAGGAAGGACCCTGCAAATGCCACACAGGTGCTCTACCACTGAGCTATAGCTCCAGTCTTAAATGAACACACACTGGGAAGAAGTATGTATATCAGGCTGAACAGAATCATGACATGTATTTAGTGGTTATCTAGAAGTTTATTAGATTACTTCTATGCTTTCATGTTTGGTTAAAATTTTTCCAACTAAAAAAATTAGAACCTTAATAAAAAATAGAACTTAACATCAGAGAACTTTTCCTTCCTCAGTACCATCTGATTCAGATGTCTCTAGATCCTGGCAGTCTCAACACACCTGTTGGCTCCCTTACTCTTTCTGAAGTTTCATATTTCTATCCTGTCTTTTGCTCATGGTATCTAAAATCAGCAATGTCATTATCCCATTCCTCCAAAAAAAAGTCACCCTCTGCTCAAGGTTTAGCCCCAAAAGACCTTCAGCATTCACTCCAATAGCACATGGCCTTGTCCTTCATCCTTCCCATATTAGTGATAATATCTATTGACTCATAATGTCATAAAAACCCAGAGACTTTGAACAACTAGTCTTTTCAGTGAACTCAGCCGAGGGAGCATAACAACACCTCACAAAGTAACCAGTGCCTACACAGCTCTGGGTTCCAGGGGTTAGGCCTGCAGCCTAAGCAAGGCTGTCCTTCCCAGAGCTGTTCCATCAACAATACAGAGATGAATTTGTTGGTCAAGATGCTGGGTAGTCATGATTAGCTTAGGCTCCCTGAATAAAATTTCTAATATCTATTGGATCCAGGTGGGGAATGTTCTAGAGAAGACGGCTAAGATCTTTGGTGCGGTCCTCCTATTGCTACCTTCCCATGGGCCATACCCCTCTCCAAACATGACGGCACTGGTTTAGAGGGTGGAGGGTACAATAACAAGCTATGCAATGAGTCCTTTTCAAGCACTGCCAGAACTGGAGCTCTCAAAAGCTCTCACTCGATAAGGGGAAAACAACACATGTGTGTGTGTGGGGGGGCTGTTATTTCTTGACATAAGGTCTTTCATAGCTGAGGATGGCTTGCTTCAGTCTTCTGAGTGTTAGGATTACAGGCACAAGCTGCCACACTTGGCTTGAACATATCACCTTAAAAATTAACTATTGCAGGGTTGTGGTTCTGTACTACACATGGCCACCCACTATTCAAGATCACAAACAGCCATTAGTAAGATTCCATCTCACCCTCTCACACATAGCAAGGTGGCAGTTTACAACTGAGCTACAGATCCAATCCCAACTTTGTTTTCCAGTGCTGGAGATCCAACCTTGGACTTTTTGTATGCTTAAGGTTATGGTTAGTAAAGTTTACTAGTTAAAAAAAAAAGTTCGGTACAAAAAGCCACCCATTAACTTTGCAAACTAAGCTTTTAAAGACAAATGTTCTCCACTGGAGAAGACTGGTCTCCTTACTCAGGGACTTCTTTCTGGCTTCTCCTGGGAGCAGGGTCAGGAAAAGAAGGCCAAACTGCAGGGCTCCTCACGTTAGCACTTCAATTACAGGAACCAGGGCAGGAAAAAGCCTTCAACTAGCAGAAAATAAGTACACGTGTGCACAAGACTTACCTCTCAGAGGTAATTCCAATTGATTCAATGATAGCATTTATTTTTAACTCATGATTTCTTACTGGGACCTTCAGCCTACTCTTTAAAAAAAAAAAGTGGCTCCTATTCTAATGTGTTTCCTTATTCTTTCAACACGAATAAACTGAGCTTGGAGTTAAGAAGCTAAGTTAAAACACATACACACCTCTGATGGGTTTTGAGCAAGGCTATGTATGCCGTTATAACTGGCTAATAGAGTGAACAGCACTGAAAACAACGACGAGAATTCAAAGGCAAAAATCTCCAAAGATCCAGATGTGTTATTAACGTCTCCAAAAGAATCTAAGACCAGAAAGTGACCCACAGAAGTTGGTTTTGGATTCTTTTGCAAGTTTTGGTCTCCACACGCATAAGAAACACCTAAAATTAAAAAGCAGAACTTTTGAAAACAGCCTCATTCCACTTAGGCTCTTAAGCTACCTGCTGGAGCCGTGCGTCCCACCAGGAGCGAGCAGCCGCTCCGCTGAGGCCAGCGTCTCGGTCTGCGTCTCCCGCCGTGGTCATCGCGTCCACCGCGTGGGCCGTCCCCGGCGGGGTTCCGGGGTCAAACGTGTTCCCCGCCCCGCGGGTTCCGCCCGTCCGGCCCCGCACCTTCAGGGACGCTAGCGGCCCATGCTCCGCTGGCTGGTGACTGAATCTAAGCCGCCCCAGGCTCCCAGTCCCAGCCCGCTCAGCGTCTCACCTGCACCCGGTCAAGAGGACCGCGGGGAGCGCGCCGGGCGGCGGAGCGGAAATGCCCTGCTGGGCAGGCGCTGCAACCAAACCGCCCCGGGCGGCGCCCCCTGCGGGCCGCACGCGGCTCCTCTATCCCCCTGCGGCGCGGTCGCCTTGATGCCCGCTGCTAGCACACCTGGCCGCCTGCACCTCTTCCCACGCGGCCAGGACCACGCACTTACCTATTGAAGGCCACCTTCCTCCGAACTGAAAGAAAGAGCCCCTCCCCCCCGACACCAGACACAGGTACAACCGCTTCCACGGGAGTAGACTCTACATTACACATGCCTGGGTTGGACCCAAACATACCTGAGACCTACTACTTCAGAAAGACTCATAAACACAAAATTAAAGATTCACCTCCTTCCATAAACCCCGAGATGACGCTAAACTCAGATCTGAGGGAGACTCCACAAGACAGATTGATGAATCACCAAGGTCTTACACCTGCTCATACATACTCCTACTGGTTACAGGTAATGTGGCCATTTTGCCCACCTACCAACTCTTTTTGAAATAAAACTTACTTAGAAGCTAGTGGAAGGACTGACTTTCACCTGCATCTTATCTCTAGCACTAAGCGAGAGCCATAAAAGCTGAGGGCAACTTTTTCTCTAGAGATTTTTCTCCTGGAAGGTGTAGTCCAGGTGAAAGCAATGCCAACGATGGTGAGAGGTCGCTCTCCTCCAAGACACACAAATTAAGTATAAGGTAACTGTTTTCCTCTAATCACTTCCTGTCCCTTTGACTTTTTCGTGTAAGTGGAGTACTTGAGATCATTTCATAGTCTTGGTTTTCATATATACTCAATGATGCTGAAGTAGTTGTATTTTAAATAGATCCAAGTCTAGGTAGGAGAAATCTATCTGATCAGATTCATCAACCACAAACTCTTCCTACAGAGGATCACGAGAGGAAAGGGAGTCATAAGGGAGAACCTGAGAAGGTGAGAAAAGGATAGTAATCGGGTACACATGACATAAAAGTAGAAAATGGGCAGGGTATGGAAGCGAAGAGTGGACAAGAGGATCAGTAAAAACAGTTTATATGAAAGTCTCATGAGGAAGCCTATTACATGGTATGCCTATTTACAAAATGAATTTTAAAAAGTTGATAAAAAGGGTCTAAGGATGCTTGAAGTCACTGGTTTAATGAAACTTCTCATTTCACTGTGGAGAAATTAATAAAACCAAAAATGATCGTATTGTATTTATTGGAAATCACTGGGGCACAGAGTAATTAAGCAACTGTCCAGGTTCCAGGTAATATGGTGACATTGGATGCATCTGTCTCTATAGAGTCACTGAGCCTTGAAAATAATGACTCATGGCAAGAAAGGGACCCTGAGATCTATGGTCTTGTTCCCAAATTCTTCCAACCTTATATTGGTGTGGGAGAATTGTCTGTATCTGTCAATCATATTTTAATAAAACGCTGATTGGCCAGGCAGGCAGTATAGGTGGGAAAGCCAGACAGGAAGTAGGGGTGGAGCAATGAGAACAGGAGAATTCTGGGAAGTAGGGAGGTTCCTCAGCCATTCCTGCGCAGACCACCGAAGAGGCAACATGTAAGCTGTCACAGTGAGAAAGGTACTGAGCCCATGTGGCTAACATAGATAAGGATAATGGGGTAATACATGTTATAAGAGTTACCAAGAAACCTGACCTAATGGGCCAATCAGTTTATAACCTTATGGAGTCCTGTGTGTGATTTTTCTTTGGGCTTGCCGGTTGTGGGGTACTGGGCGGGACAGAAACCCCAACAAGCCGGCCGTCATGCTACATCATATTGTTTGCTGAGGAATAAAAGCTGCCATGAAAATACTTTATCAGATGATTTTAGATTTTTAAAAAATGCATATGGGTGTTGCTTGTATGTCTACACACGCCTAAACCACCTCATGTTTCTGTGGAAGATATTATTTCCCATTTTACTGCTGAAGCTGGGCAGAAACAAAGACCAACCTCAGCATCTCACAAAGAAACATGCAAACTAAGTTTAGGTAGCTCAACAAGGCCATTCTTTTTTTGTAAAAGGGTGGACCCAAACTCAGGGTAGGCTAGCAAGCACACCAGGACCAATATGGCTCCCATCCTTTATTTCAGACATAAGTGGTGATTGAGTCTCATCCCACGGATGGGAGGGAAGTCCCTTCCCGTTGGTGGAAGGGAATTCTCATCCCATTGGTGGAAGGGAATTCTCATCCCATTGGTGGAAGGGAATTCTCATCCCATTGGTGGGAGGGAAGTCTCATCCCATTGGTGAAAGGGAAGTCCCTTCCCATTGGTGGAAGGGAAGACTCACTCTGACATGACTGGCTAATCTGCTAGAAGGGAAAGGTTCAGAAACACCCTCATCACAGAATGAACTACATTTGACAGGAAAAATGGTTCTCACAGCACTTACTGAGAGATGAAATTTCTTACTACACTACCTTTATAGAGCTGCTATTCCAGGGTTACCACAAATGGGTTGGAAATGTAAACATTTAAAGCTGAAGGTAACCAGAACATAAACTGTTAAAGTAGAAATCTTGATAGCATTGCAAAAGTTTAGCGCTGTGTATGACTCCGAGTGGAGAATGATGTCTCCTCATGTCATCACACAGATGATGCGGGGGTAGCTGTGAGGGAATGTTCCAGGTGTAGGCAGAGTATTTGGTATAACCTCTGTCAAGATTCTGACAATTCAGCCCCCAAAGTGTGGTTTACCTAGAAGTGGGTAAAACTATTGCAGATGAGTATGACAGATTACATTTCTGAAGGTAGACCCAACAATCATTCTCATTCCTCATCACAGTCAGACTTTGTCTTCGCATCCCCACTAGGTGGGGGTAATCATTCAGGAGGGCAGGAGCCAAGACTGAGTGGACCCTTGGACTTGGCTAAGTTCCCAAGGGCTGCTAGCTGGGCCTGGAATTGGGCCAGGCTCAGAGGTATTGAGGTATCCCCATGTCTGCTGCATATGAGTTCTGTGGAGGGACAGCCTATTATGGATCTCAGGTTGGAGTGGGCCTAATGCCCCAAGTTGGCCCAGAGACTTTGCAGCTTGAAGGCCATACAGGAGTCAGAGTGGAGAGCATCGTGGAGGGGGCCTCTCGTGGTCCATGTACTGTGTAAACCACAGTGCCATGAAGGTAGAACAAAATCCTGAGGAATCACAGGACATGATGGCCCTGGAGAAAGAACTAGATCATTTTGTCAAACAGCTGAAGCAAAAGGTCACCCTGGGATACACTCAGGCTGACAACGGTGCTCACCCTGGGCATTCCTTTTAAAAAGGTATTCAACCAGACAACCACTTGCTGCTTTGGGGACCTGCAGCTCAGCTTCAAGAACACATGTAAGCTGCAGCCCCTGTGGGAGAAATGGGTGGAAGAAGCCAACAAGGAGAACTTTCAGAAGATATGCAAAGTAGAGCCCATTCTGCAGGTGTGGAGAGAAATCAGATGAGTACTGAGAACCATGTGAGGGGAAACCTGAAAATGATTTCTGCGGTGTCCAAAGACCTTGCAGATCAACATCATCACCAAGCATCTTGGGTTGGAGAAGGATGTGATCCTAGCTGGTTCTGTATGTGTTCTGTAATCTTCACCAGAATCAAGAACAATCAAGCACCGACTATTCCCAACCAGAGGAGTATGAGGCTGCAGGATCTTCTTTTCAGGAAGATCTGTATCCTTTCCTCTGTTCCCAAAGCCCCAGTTTGGAGCCCTGGGCTACAAGAGCCCCATCATCACCATGCTCCACTCTTTGACAGCTTTTGGGATTAAATTCTTCATTTACTGAAGAGGGACTGAAAGTACAAAGGGCTGTGGGACACAAAGTGTGGGAAGAGGTGATGGAGGGAAGCTGAAGTTCACAGATAACGATCATGAGCCCATCACTCATCATTTTGTTCTTAAAGAAGCTGGGACACAATCTTTTTTTAAAGTGATGCCAACACAACTCCTTCCTCTGACCCTGAATGGAGCTGCAACATGGGCAGGAGACACTAAGGTCTGAAAGGGGATGCAGCATTTGCCTGACCGACGCTGCCAAGCACTCAGCTGCCATGGTTAAGGAAATTCAAACAGATACATGGACACGTCAGGTCTCTTATTCCAGGTCTCAACTCCTGATGAGTCACAGCCACCACCCAGCATCACCTGCCAGACCTGTGAGTTAATAAGATTTCAGATGATTCTGGGCTCCAGCCTTTTTACCAACCTGGCTCGTGATTAAACAGAGTAAGACAGGAACTGCCAGGCACTATCCAGCCCGGTTTGCAGAATGTCAGAACAATGAAGTTTGACCACTGTGATGGTTACTCTTAATCATCTTGATGGGATTTAGAATATTAATGGAAATACTCCTCTGCACTTGTCTATTAGGGATTTTCTAGATTAGATCAACTGAGGTGGGAGGATCTACCTTAAATGATGGTGGCACCATCCCAGGGATGGGGTCCTGTAGTGAGTGGAAAAGGGGCTGAATAGTGGCATCTGTCATTCTTTGCTTCCTGACTGCAGACTCAATGTCTCCAGATGTTTCCTCAAGCTCCTGCTGCCATGACACCGTGATGGATCTGTACCTTGAACTATGATCCCAAACAAACCATACTTAAGGTGTTTTTGTCAGGTATTTATTGCATCAACCAGTACAACCATTACCTGAGTACTCTATCCTCGACAATCTGGCAATAAATGAATTATTAACCATCATAATTAGCAAATAACTTACATTACTTAAAGCATTAAGTTTTGAAGTTAACAGGCGACTGAAACAACCCATTTCTAATCAACATTTAGAAGTTAGCTGGAAAATATTTTACTTGGTGCAAGCATAACTGGATTTGGGCTGAAAGATTTAAGAGAGCTTACTTCTAAAGAAGTAAACAGCTCAAATGGATAAGGAGGCTTTCAGTTCTTAAATATGTAACTTGGATTGCAGGGAAAGAAAAGCTGTGGAGGCACATAAGGCTTGCAATAAGACCAATGAGTCCAAAGGACAAAAATATGACTTACCCCAGGACAGTATCAGAGTCACTTTAAAAAGTTTTAAAATACATATTTTTACTATGTGTACGTATGTGGATGTGTGTGTACCATAGCACACATGTGGAGGGTAAGGACATCTTGTGGTGGTCAGTTCTCCCCTCCTACCTGGGAGATTTCCAGGACCAAACTCAGGTTGCTGAACCTGGCAGCAAATACCTGTTGTAGAATATTACTTACTTTAATTAGGCAAAGATGTGTTACATTTATTTATGCTACAGACTATTACTTTAACTGTGTAAAGGTGTGTTACATTTGTTTATGCAGAATTTAATTATGTAAAGATGTGTTGCTGTTTTTGCCTTGCCTGTGGAAGGCACCTGATTAATAAAAAGTTGAACGGCCAATAGCTACACGGTAGAGGATAGGTGGGGCTTCCAGGCAGAGAGAATAGATAGAGAATGGGAGACAGGAGAGGATGAGGGAGAAAGAGAGAAATATGACCAGGGACAGAAGCCAGGCAGTCGCCAGTCGCCCATAGAGAAAGCAGGGAAGTAAGATATCAGGAGGAAAGAAAGGTTAAAAACAATAACAACCAACCAAGGCAACCATAGCTAGAGAGGCAGGTTAATTTATAAGAGCTAGTAAGAAGTGAGCCTAAGCTAATGCACCAAGGAGATGGGATAGGTCCTTCCCATCTCCGGTTCATTACTCCTTCCCCCTTTCTCTTTTCTGTGTGTATGTGTGTGTGTGGGCGTGTGCCACACACACGCGCCTGTGAAGTCCAAAGGCTGTTATTCAGTGTCTTCCCCATTATTCTCCCTATGCTTTGAGATGGTGTTCCTCAATGAACTTGGAGCTTGCCTGCTTGCTAAACGAGTTAGCTAGCAATCCCCCTGGTCTCCATCTCTCCAGGACAGGGATTATAGGTATGGGTGGGTGCTTCTAGCTTTTTTTTTTTTTTATGAGTACTGGGGATTGAACTCAGGTCCTCATGCTTCCTCAGCAAACACTTTACTAACTAAGCCACCTTCACTCCTTTCCTTTTGACAGGGTGTCACTAAGTAGCTTAGGATGGCTTAAAACTTGCTATGTAGTACAGTATGATCTCAAACTTGCCATCCTCCTGCCTCAGTCTCCCAAGTCATGGGATTTCAGTTGTGTATCAACACCCAACTTTGTACATGTACCTTAAAAAAAATCTACATGTTCTCACATAATGTCACAATTTACCATTTTAAGATTTTACACTTAAAATCGGGGCTTGAGACAGCATGCTTAGACTCAGGTGGAGCCCTATTTTAGAATTCTTCCCAGGTGACTCCATGTCACTCACATGGCCTCACAGTGGGAGAGTCACTCATTGATGCTGTCACCAGTGAGCTCAGCTTTCGGGACTCCATGGTCTCCACTGGCAAGCTCCCCGTCACCTCCCAGCTAATGATTTTATTCATTGCTGATCATTCCTTGAGTCAATTAATTTGTTAGGGTTTCTAATCAACATTCTTCCAACATTCATTATGAATAGCTCTGATCAACCCATCAGGAAGCCTCATCTGCTCTGGCTGTTTGCTAATCCTGAGATCTTGAGAGGCATCTGATTTTCAGACAGATGCCTGAGTTGACCACTCTGGAAAGGCTTAGGAGAGCAGTGAGAAACACAGCCCTGTGGTATCCAACAGTGTTAAAAGTTAACCTGACTGCAACAATTAGATGCAACAAATAATTTTTAAAAGCTAGCTAAATTTCCACACTGGCACATATATTTATGTCTTCTTATATTCTAGAGGCACACTTACCATAAGAAATGTACCGTGAACATAGCTACAACTTTGAAAATGTTAGTTCTTATGATGCTGGGGCTCAATCCTAGGGCCTTGTGCATGGTAGGTTGGCATTCTGTCATTGAGGCTACTCACAGTCCACACAGATACAAAAAATTTAGAAGTCACACTTAAAAAGTAAAAATGGGAAACTAATCACTGTTAGTTAACCCCAAGCAGCTGGATCAAGAAAATGCAGCACATTAGAGTACTACTCAGCAGTGAAAAACAATGACATCTTGAATTTTGCATGCAAATAGATGGTATTAGAAAACACTATCCTGAGTGAGGTAACTCAGACCCAAAAAGATGAATATGGTATGTACTCACTCATAAGTGGCACTTAACTTTTTACTGAGTAAGTAAGGGAATAGATGTATTTAATGCTAGCTCTGCTGTTTTCAAAAACCCACACTCTGGGTCCACTGAGCTTCTTGTCTTCTTATAAAACAAATCTTATGGCCCACTTTAATTTGAGAAGTGGGTAGAATAATGTAAATGAATTGTCTAGGATGCTACATTGGGAGAACCAAGACATATATCTGGGTCTGTCACCTCCAGATCCAAACAGGTTGAAGAGGAATATGGACACAGATGTCTAATGCTTTGATACTGGGCTCAGTCTTCTCTATGACATTTCAATTCAGTAACTTGAAATGAACACACTAGGTAACATGATACTCACAGCCAGAGGCCCCTGTAAGTGTTATGGATGTGAGGCTGTGTCTAATGGGATGGAATTTAAAAGAAAAAATATTAAGTCTGCATCAAAGCTGAAACAAATCTGAGTGAGTGAAAGACCAGGCAGAAACCCCCACAGTAGCACAGACTGAACTGAGACACAAGTATACCCAAGGAAGTGAAGGGCTGTGATCCAATTTCCTCTGTTTAAATGCTGCCCCCATCTGTCATTAACAATCCAAACATTAAAATAAAAAAAAGCCATTATCCAGGTGTGGTGGTGAATGTCTATAATTCCAGCTACTTGGGAAGCTGAGGCAGAGGACCATAAGTGTGAGGCCAGCTGGGCTCTGTAGCAAGACCCTGTCTTAAAACAGACACACATACATAAGTACTACTAGGTAAGTAGAGGAGTTACAGGAAGCCAGCCTTCTACTTCAGTCTTAGGATAATCTACTACAGCTCTCTTAAGACAGGAAGAAAAGAAGAACCTATAGAATGGACTTCCAAATTCTGCAATCACGAAATGCTTCCTGAAGTATTAGTCAACCAAATGACCTAAAAACAGCTGCGGAGGGAATCCAGAGCAACAAGAGTTTAGGGGATTTGTTCTGTAGGCAGGGGACTGGATGCATACATCTTTATTGGACATGAGAGTTTATCTGTAGGGAGGGAAAAAAAGGTTCCTAAAGGAGCTTTTTGGAAGAAATATTCTTCACTCTCAAGCAAACAAACAGCAAAAAACCAAGTAGCTTAAAAAAAAAAGCTATGTAGCATAATTTTTTTTCTGCCAAGCTAGGCCCTATAAGAAGATAAATAATACACCTCCAATCTATAATCTATAACTGTTAGTGTTGTTTTGGGCCATTTAAAGCAGTGTCTGAACGTAACACCGTCTTTGCTGATAAAGCTCAACTACGACAAAGTACAACTGCTGGTCTAAAAGTCTACGCAGCTGTCCCCAGAAGGAAGCCATCCCTGCTGGCTGTGGTCTACAGTACACACAATTACTATACTCCCATTTGGTCATTAACTTGAGTAGCTCTGAAACCAGCTAAGGGGCAAACCTCTGAGTATACCAGTGAGTATCTCCTTGATTAGGCTACATGAGGTGGGATGACCCATCCTAAATGTGGGACAAGTGGACCTGCAGCAGCCCAGGTGCAAGGAGGTCCAAAGGAAAAGCTTTTTGTTTGCTTGTTTTGCACATCACTGGTGAGTTCAACTACTCTGTCACTGCCACTGCTGCTGCCTTCCTTCGCTGACACTAGAACCCAGTTTCGTTAGTTTTATAATGTGGGATTTAGATCAGTGGCTCTCTAAGGAACTCTCCTGGCCTTCAGTGTAAGATTGGGACTGCTGAGGATCAGCGTTGTGGACCAAATAGCAACAGTTCTGAACCTCTCTATTGTAAAGACAGCCATTCTTGGACAACATAAAAAATACTGTGTAAACAAATCTAGTAACAGTTTTTATAAACACACACACACACAGACACACAGACACACAGACACACACACACACACTAGTTCTGTCCCTCTGGAGAACCCCTGACTAAAAGACCTGCCATTTTTATTTTTAAAGCTTTGAGACAGGGTCTCACCAAGTTACCCAATGTGGTCCTGAATTTATTCTGTAACCTACGCAGGCCTTGCATTTGTGATCCTCCTGAGGAGATGGGATTATAGGTATGCACCACCAGGCATGGCTGCTGTCTGCACACTGATTCTTCCACTTGCTTTTAATTAAAATGAGATCTGTATTTTAGAAGTGAGTATAGAGAATAAAATCTATCATTATGGATGTATGCATCCATTATCTGAACCTCAGCAACTTCATAATATAAATCTATAAAACCGGCCTGTGATGGTTAATTTTGATTGTAAACTTGACTAAATTCTGAGCTACCTGGAGTAAAACCTTTGTGCCAGGAAGGGTGTTTTCGGAGGTTTAGTGGAGGTGGTAGACCCAGCATAGACATGAATGGCAGCAGCCCACAGACGCAGCACCCCAGGCAGGGGACCTGCAGCAGATAAAGAAGGTAAGCAGAGAAGCAACATGACATGCATCACTCTGTCTGTGGTGCAGCCTGCCATGCCTTCCCTGCCACAGTGGACTGAGCCTTGAAACTGTTAGCTGAAATAAGCGCTTCCACACTTACACTGTTGTTGTCTTGTCACAGTAGTGGGTGAGGAGTGAACAGTGGGCCCTAGAACTATACACCAGTTATACACAGGAGAGACCCGACTCCACTGTAAGGAGAGGGAAACAGTGGGCCCTAAAACTATACACCAGTTATGCACAGGAGAGACCCGACTCCACTGTAAGGAGAGGGGAACAGTGGGCCCTAAAACTATACACCAGTTATACACAGGAGAGACCCGACTCCACTGTAAGGAGAGGGGAACAGTGGGTCCTAGAACTATACACCAGTTATGCACAGGAGAGACCCGACTCCACTGTAAGGAGAGGGGAACAGTGGGCCCTAGAACTATACACCAGTTATACACAGGAGAGACCCGACTCCACCATAAGGAGAGGGGAACAGTGGGCCCTAAAACTATACACCAGTTATACACAGGAGAGACCCGACTCCACCATAAGGAGAGGAGGAACAATGGGCTCTAGAACTATACACCAGTCAGGAAAGACCTGACTCCACCTAAGGAGAGGGGAACAAAACATTCATCACTAAGAAGAAACTATGACAGCTGCAGGCCAGTTTGTGTGATAACTTTACTGTAGTAGAAATTACAGAGATTGCATAAATTATTAGGTCAACAGTATATAAAGAACAAACCAAGTAAACAAATTGTTGAGATCTGATAAGACAACGAAAAACAACTCAGATTTTAAGACTACCACACAATCCAGAACTATGACTTCTTTTGTAAGAAAATTTACCCTTTTTGCATTTTCTGGATATAGTAATGTCTGTAGGTACATTACGTGAAATGGAAACCCACTTCACAGCTAAAAACATGAAAACACAATGTACATAAACACATAGCCCTCTGAACATTGGACAGAACAGAAACCAAGATGTCAGGGTATCTGCCTTTGCCTAAGCACGGCAGGAGCACTCTACCCAATGGTAGTTTTCTGTAGAATATTATCCTATGTGCTAACATCATACATGTTGGAACAATACCCCCCAAGTGACAATATCTTCCTATGAAAGAAAAAAATATACAGATATACCAGATGTTAAACATTTCCCTTCTTCATTCAATTATTTATCCTGTTCAACACAAAAAAGTGAATGATTTTTACAAACTCCAAGTTATACTGTTGCAAGAGACTTAAAAAAAAACCCTAAATCTTAATTTACTCTTCCTTGTCATTAAATAAACATGCTAATATACAGATACATTTGATGCTTGTGTAAGTTGTGGGAGTCAGCCATGTCTAGGTCACACCCCCTCATCATGAGCGTCATATACCCCAAATGCTGGTTTAACACGAACAAAAGTTGCTCAAGATAACTTTTTCTCTTTTTCTGTTTAGTTTAAAAAGAAAAAAAAAGGCTTCATTTTTGGGGATTTTAGAATTACATTTGGGTGGTCTGAAAAAATACATTTTCAATGCAAAAATGCTATCAAGCATTCGGGAGTATACTGCTGGTGCTATAATCTTTTGCATGTATTCGTTTATATAGAAAAAATAACAGTAAACAGAACGTCTGAGAATTTTAAATGGCTAAACACAAACGTACAATCTGAACCGAGGCCTCATGCACGCACATGCACACGCATACGCGCGCGCGCGCACACACACACACACACACACACACACACACACTCAAAATATGGGGGAAGATTACACATCTTTCTTCTGCATTTGTTCGAGCTTTCTTCTCAGAAGATTGTAATTCTCCTTGGTGCCTGCTGCCACGGGGTCAAGCTGCAAGGAGATCTCATAGTGTTTCTTGGCCGAGCTGAGATGTCCCCAGCGATGATAGAGCACAGCTGAAATAGCAGGAGATGAATTTGGTTGGAAGCGCTTCTGACTGACTTGCAGGATTCCCAAACACACGCACAAAGAGCTATTGTGGAGCCTTTACAGAAAGCAGTGTTTAAAAAATATTGTTTGTACTGTAAGCTTTATTTATTGTAATCACACGCCCTGGGGAGCAGCCCCTGAGCACCCGCCTGTTACTCATGGGGCTCGTCTTATTGTTAGATGGGATTCACGTGCTTCCAGAGATGTTATTACAAAAAGAAGGGCCATGACGGTCTCAGTGCTGCCATGAAGCATCTAACTCGTCAGCACTGCGCCGAGTTTGGGCCATATCAAAGTCTTTTATTATTTCATTCTCTATAAAGAAACCCACAGTTTATGGTTTCTTAGGTTTATTTATTTTTATTTTGTGGGTATGAGTATTTTGCCTGCATGGACGTAAGTGTACCACATGCATTGGGTGCCTGGTGCCTATGGAAACCAGAAAATATCAGGTTCTCTGGAACAGGAGTTACAGATGGTTATGAGCCCCCACATGGGTGCTAGGAACCAAATCTGAGTCCTCTGCACGAGTAGCCAGTGTGCTTAACTGCTGAGCTGTCTCTATAATCCCAGACTTTTATTTTAAGTCGAGATTCCCATACACCTTTTCATGAAATAATACTTGTTTTTAGGTGGAAATCGGGGCTCCCATATCAGAATCAGACTGTAAGGTGATGTTACAATAGATCGAATCTTCAGGATCCTAAACCTGATTGCAGGTATAAGGAATGCTTCTCGTGAGGTACAGGAGCATGAATGCAGGGCTCCCAGCATGCCAGGCAAGCCTCTACGCGGACCTCCATCACCAGCCCATTTAATAAAAATTCATTTTGAGACTGGGTCAATACAGGTTAAGTTACAAAAATTACTTTTGAAAAAAAGAAAGATCTTGTAGCTAAACATATAAAATAACAGAATTTAAATACAATTCAAATGGAAAACTTTCTTACCCAAATTACCATGGTAACTTGCAACATTTGGATTTGCTTTAATTGCCTTGAGGAATAAAGCTTCAGACTCCTAAAAAAATGAAACATACACAGAAGGTATTATGCACAAAGCAAAAAAAAAAATCACCTTATCTTCCAGCATTACTGTTTTCTATCACTAGCTGCTTTTGTAGAGAACCCAGGTTGGATTCCAAGCACTCACATAGCTTCTCATACCATAATAGAAATTGTACTTTACAGACTGTAGGATAATAGGAAAAAAGTCAATACAATAGTTATAGAACTGGCATCCCGAGAAGGCTCGCTGTCGCTGGGTCAGTGGAGGACTGAGTGTCCCGATTTGTCCCTGCTGACAACCACACCCCTTCTGCCACAGAGAGGTACAAAATATAAAATAGAGCATCTCCAAAAGCCAATTCTTAGGACAAAACCTAGAACTAAAAATGTATAGTGAAACCTAAATTCACCAACATTCAAAAAGGATAGAACACATGAAACAGTTTACAAAAATTTAAACCATTAATGATGCCTAATGACAATAGAGGGGTATTAATTAATGCATTAGTAGGGTTCTCAAAAGGAAAATTAATTGCTACTGTTGGGCCTTGAATCATATCCATGGCCTCAGTATAACATAATTCAGAATAAAATATTAATATAAAATACTAACAAAATATTAAAGTATTTTAAGTAGTAACTCAAATATCTATCAGCCCAAAAATCCTAAAATAATTCTCCCACCAAAAGTCGTATGCTTCTCAAAGTACTTCCAAGGCTTTCTGTGTGGGGTGCCCAGGATGCCAGTTAGAAATAAATATCCCGACTTGACCCACTACAGGCTGATTCTCCTGGGGAGGAATCTGCGTTAACAAGCTCCCTCAATGATTCTGACGCATAAAGGGTATGGGGTCAGCAGGTAATGGACCCACAGTTCCCTGACGTACACAAGGAGTGAGGTCTAGCCAACCATTTGCCACTCTTGTAAACCTGAGTGGAAGAGATGTGTGTGTATGCACACATGTACATGCAAGTTGACTGTGTGTTTGTGGGGCTGGAGATCAAGTCCAGGATCTCATACCTCCTAGGCAAGTCCTCTACCACAGAGCTACCTCTCGGTGCCAGACTCAAGACCTTGTGGTTTTCATTGGCCAAAAAGTTAGGACCTTGCTGCTGAGATGTAATTCAGAAGAGGAGAAAGCTTGGCAGCAGTGGGAACTGGCTACATAAAATACAAAAGGTAGTACCCATAGACACCCCTACTACCCCTTTCTACTGCAGGGGACAGGGCCAAACTCTCCATGCAAAGGGGGAGGGGTCACCAAACAGCCATATAGTACAGGACAGACCAGCAGCTCATCCTAGGTAAGATCTGTTCCCTCTCCACAAGGAACAGGCCTGTTTCTGATGAGAAAGGGCACTGGGTTTGACCCCATGTCTGTCTGTTGGGCAACTAATCTGACCAAGAGCTCCCCTGATGCTCCTCTAGCCTAACTCCTGATGGAACTGGGTATAAGAAACACAGCCAGCTCCTGTCAGCTGCAGGATATCCAGGGCTGTGGTTTACGCACCTTGTATTTCTGGGATTTCCCCAGCACGTTTGCCAAGGAGAACATAAGAGAGTGGTCATTAGGAATTAATTCCAGTGCCTCTCTCCCGACTGCTTCAGCCTGGGCCAAATTACCTGAGAGGAGAAATGAAAACCACACTGATATACAATATTTGTGTCTTCATCTCTTACATGCATTATATGTGATCACGAAAAACGCTACCCGCAAAGACCCAAGCACAGCATGTGAAGATGCACCACCACCTAGTGAGTGGAAGAGCCCTGGCAACTCAGCACAAATCTGACAGAAGAGGCAAATGCCTTTCTGGGACATTCCAGAAAGCGATGTTTACATTTTCTCCCCAGATATCAGTTATACAGTGATTTTCATCACATCGTGTTCAGATTATGTCAGAAGAAACGGCATTTTCTAGAAAGATGGATGTTAGTATTATTGTGTCAGGGTGTTGATGCATGTGGTCAGAAGTCAGTATCAGGTGTCTTCAAGCTCCCCCCCTCACTTTCTGAGACAGGGACAGGGTCTCTCACTGAACCTGGAGCTAATTAGGTTAGTCTAGCTGGTTAGTGAGTCCTCAGGGATCCTCCTGTCTCCACCGCCCCCGTGCTGGGGTTACAGGTATCTGTCATCATGCCTAGACTTTTTGTGTGGGTGCACAGGGTAGAACTTAGGTCCTTATGCTTGCAGAGCAAACATTTTACTGATTGAGCTATTTCACTTGCCCCCATAAAACCAGACATTTTTATAACACCAGATTGATTTTCTTCCTCTTCTTCCTCCCTTCTTTCCTTGCTTAGAGTCTCACAATGTCATCCTGGCTGGCCTTAAACTCAGAGATCTGCCTGCCTCTGCCTCCCAATTGCTAGGATTAAAGGTGGATCCCACCACACCCATCTAGTTACTTATTTGAGAATTTTTAAATGGTCTAATTTAACTTTACTTTATGTGCATTGGTATAAAGGCAGATTTACAGACAGTTGAGAGCTGCCAGGTGGGCGCTGGAAATTGAACCCTTATCCTCTAGAAGAGCAGTCAGTGCTCTTAACCACTGAGTCGTCTCTCCAGCCCCATTTTATTTATTTTTTAAGCTGAAGGAATAGCACTAGTCTACGTGCCATTAGCCTGTGGAGGGGACATAGGCTTATGTGCCCTGAGCAGCCCGTGTGTTTGACACTGGTTTACGTGCCCCAAGCAGCCCGTATGCTTGACACTGGCTTACGTGCCCCGAGCAGCCCGTGTGTTTGGTGCTGGCCCTTGATCAGCCCACAAGACTGGGACACCCATCACCGCTCCCCTCTGCACCTGTGTTGTCCAGGAGTATGATCATGTTGTTCCACGCCAAGCTGTGCTCCGGCTTCAGCACAGTGGCATTTCTCCATGCGTTCAATGCATCCACGTGGCGATTTAGGTCTGCATACTGAAAACAAAATGTCCCCCAAAGTCAATACTCCGACTCTTCTGTCTCCTTTCCCTTCTATGATATTATCAACAGAGCCCCACAGAACGAACAGGAGCCCCCGCTTTATCTTCACTCACAGAACTTCTCGTCTTTTCTATCAACCCATGTACTTAAAAAAAGAAAAACCCATCCCAACAAAGTAGACACTGTTACAACCCCCTTTACAGATGCAACAACTGAGATAACAGGGAATCGAGAGACTTGCTTAGCCACACATATAGAGATGGAAGGCCAGGGGTTAGAACCAGGTGAACTGGGTCCCGAGCCAAGAAGCCTAACTGTAGAACCCAGTATTTGCTGATTACAGTTATGAAGTCACATTTCAAGCTACTGGGAAATTCTGCTATTCTTCTTTTCCTGGAAGGCCCCTATAGTCTGTCTTTGATAAAGTATTATTTAGAATAGTAAACGAGTATTTTATGTAACTAGAAAGTTGTAGTGGGCTGGGGAGATGGCCCCATGGGTCAGGTGCTTACATCCTCAGCACTCATATCAAAACCAAGCCTGTGGGCACACATGCAATTCCAGAACAAGGCAGGGGACAGAGAAAGACAGACCCCGGGAGGTTACCAGCCAGCTCATCTAGTTGAAATGGCAAGGTCTGAAATAGTCAGAGACCCTGCCTCAAAAATAAGGAGGAAAGCCACAGAGGAAGATATCCAAAATCGATCTTTGGCCTCCATATATAGACACACAGGTTCATTTCTCTTTCCTCTCTGCTCCTCTCCTCTTCTCTCTCTCCCCTCTCCTTCTCTCTCCCCCACCTAAACTCTCCTCCCTCCCTCTCTATTCCTCTATCCTTCCCTTCTCTCTCTCCTTCCATCTCCTTCACCTTTTCTCTCTCCCATACACATTCTCTCCCCCCCCACCCGCCTCTCTCTCACACACCCCCTCTCCGCAGAAATGGCAGATGGGGGAGACAGGAGTTCTCCCCACCCTACAGAAGTGGCAGATGTGGGGGACAAGAGTGCAAATGCGACGTACATGCCTAATCAGCTTGTGAGGAAGGGTTAGAAACCTCTTATGAACATCTAAACTCAAGATAAAATATGAGCCATTCAGATATGTTCTGTAAACTCCTTGGAAAAGAACCACATAACAATGTAAACTCCTTCAGCAGTTTGGATCCTCTTTTCCTGTTTGGGAAGAAGAGAACTGATGGAGGAGGGTTATCTGTCTACTGTGTTATTTTCATTGGTCAATAAAGAGACTGCCTTGGCCCCTTGATAGGACAGAAAATTAGGTAGGCGGAGTAAACAGAACAGAATGCTGGGAAGAGGGCTATGAGGCAGAAGCCATGGAGCCAGCCACCAGGCCAGACATGCTGAATCTTTCCCGGTAAGCCACCACCTCGTGGTGCTACACAGATTATTAGAAATGGGTTAATATCAAGATATGAGAGTTAGTCAGTAACTAACTCTCTAGAGATAATGGGCCAGGCAGTGCTTAAATGAATACAATTAGTGTATTGTTATTTCTGGGACTAAGCTAGCCGTGCAGGAGCTGGGCAGGATGAAAAGCAGGCCTGCTCGCAGCCCCTCACTACAGATGGCACCCAACGTGGATAACTGAATCCACAGAAAGCTTGAGAAAGCTTGGGAAAGAATAGAGTAAAGCATGTTTTGTTGGTAGCAGCAATTTCTCAGGTCCTCTCTGTTTGCTAGAGGCAAGCAAGCACTCTCATCTAATGGAGGCTTCCTGACTCAGCTTCAGCTGCAAAACCTTGCAGCTCTTTTAAAAGGTCCTGTTACAAAACACTTACATGGTGTTGACAAAAAGCTGAACGCATGCTTTTCGGTTTTCAGCTGTAGCAGGAAAAAAGCTGTGCCGTTTTAAAATGCCAGCTTTCTGGGCTGCCCTGCCAGGGCAAACTCTGACTCTTTCAGGCAGGCAGTCCGACTGAGTGTGGTCTGTGAACAGAATGCTGCAGCTTGCTGGCAAGGACCTTGAAACACCATAGAGTTGTGGCAGTGAACACAGCTCTGGCTGGTATCTCAGCCATGAGTCTGGAAAGCTAAGGAATGGACTGGATCTAGCCGTCAAAGCCACGGTTTTAGACTCATGTGGTCAGAAAAAGAGAGATATACAGTAAAAAGAGAGTCAAAGAGGAAGAAAACCTCTAAATGGCTTACTATGAGTTAAAAATATATGTAGGCTAAAGGTTAAAGTTCTTAGGGTAAAAAAGGAAGAAAGAGAGTAGTTGGGTGTGGTGGTACACACCTTTAATCCCAACACAAGGGAGGCAGAAGTAGATTGACCTCTGTGACTTCAAGGTGTGGTAGCACACACCTTTAATCCCAATGCCTGGGAGGCAGAGACAGAAGCATCTCTGAGTTCAAGGTGTGGTAGCACATGCCTTTAATCCCAGCACTTGGGAGGCAGAGACAAGTGGATCTCTGTGAGTTCAAGGACAGCCTGGTCTACAGAGTTATTCCAGGACAAAAATATATACAGAGAACCTGTCTCAAAAAGCCAAAAGTTAAAAGTAAAAATAAAAGAAATAGAGGTTGAAATAAAGCCACATAAAGATGGAAAATACACAGAGAATCTTGATACTGTATGCTATTATGCTCTCTTTAAATTGTTTGAATGCTGAGGAAGGAGCAACAGCTGTTAAAGGACTTTTGTTTATAAATGCTGCTGAACTAACCCAACATAGGTATTTTAAAAATACCTTGACTTCAAAATTTGGATCTAAGGTTATGATGCTTTGGAAAAGTTCTTCTTTTGTTTTCACAGAGGATGAGACCCTGTGGATTGCTTCTATCCCAATATGGTATGATAGACCACGTCCTCCTGAAAGGTTGCTGTGAACACCCTCGAAAAATTACTTCATTCAACTGTCAACTGAGATGAAGCTAGCAAACAGGTTTACTGTGAAAGACCTGATTAACAGTGCCCCTATTCAGCAGGAAGAAGTTTGGAGAGAAATAACTACGTCCATATTTCCAGATATTGTTTATAAATGTTCTTTTACATTTAAAGGGGGATATGGTATAGATATGAATAATTTTCTTTGTTATGGATTTTAAGGTCAATTTTGTTTTATGTATATATATATATATATTTCTGATCTTGATTGAGGTATTGTGATTGTGTAGTTCATTTAAAAATGCAATGTATAATTAGAAAATACAGGTTATTAATGGATAATTATCAATAATAGTCAAGCTTGTAGTAATGTTAGTTTGATTTTCTAGATGTGCATAGATATATTTCAGATAGGCATTCTTCATATCTTTCAAAGAATACAGAACATGGCATTTAATGTTTTAAAAACTTAGGGCTTTTCATGACAATGAGACACGTCTATTCCTGGCAGCACCAATCTACTTCAAGAGGAAGATGGGCATCAAAGAGGCTCCTTATGGAGCTGGTTAGCCATTTGGGCAAGAAACTGCTCTTGCCTGGACTGTTGTATAAATTGGACACAGAGAACCCGCAGAGAGAGGACTGTTGAACTTGCCTAAAGGTGAGATGATCTTTCGGGGTTCCTGATTCATGAAAGAGTCTGCAAGACATTCTACAGGACACAGCAGATAGTGACTGAACTGCCTTTGAAATTTCCTGCTTCATGGAAAAGTCTGCTGGATACTATGGGCCTGTAGGGTGAAGATGGATCCCCCAACGATACAGAGGAACTTTGGGTGACTGTCCAGGCAGCGAGATGTCTCTGTCATTTCTAGAGTTTTGGAAGTTGCTTACTTCTTGTTTACTTAGGTAATATTATATCTTCTGGAGTCTTTGATGGAGTTGAAGAATGGTTAGTTATAGTTATAGTTTTCCTTAATTATGATAAAGGTAAAATAGATATAAATATTGTAACTGTAATTCTTACTTGATAACTGTTTTGTTATATGTAATTTTACTATGTTAAAGTGAAAGCCTTTCTTTCTGTTTAAATAGAAAAAGGGGAAATGATATAGGTGGGCCTTCTGTTATGTGTTATT
Source organism: Myodes glareolus (assembly GCF_982192425.1). Classification (NCBI taxonomy): domain Eukaryota; kingdom Metazoa; phylum Chordata; class Mammalia; order Rodentia; family Cricetidae; genus Myodes; species Myodes glareolus. The sequence goes on from NC_142037.1 coordinate 83,866,847, forward strand.
TTCATTGGTTAATAAAGAGACTGCCTTGGCCCCTTGATAGGACAGAAAATTAGGTAGGCGGAGTAAACAGAATAGAATGCTGGGAAGAGGGCTATGAGGCAGACGCCATGGAGCCAGCCACCAGGTCAGACATGCTGAATCTTTCCCGGTAAGCCACCACCTCGTGGTGCTATACAGATTATTAGAAATGGGTTAATCAAGATGTGAGAGTTAGCCAGTAACTAACTCTCTAGAGATAATGGGCCAGGCAGTATTTAAATGAATACAACTTATGTGTTATTATTTCTTGGGCTAAGCTAGTCGTGTGGGAGCCGTGTGGGATGAAAAGCAGGCCTGCCCGCAGCTCCTCACTACAGAGAACTGTCTTTGCACACGTGAGCACCTGCACGTGGGGGCCCAAGTACATGTCATTTGGATGGACGGCTTCCCTGGAACTCTCCCCAAGTTCAGATGACAGACATCATTTCTTTCCCACTTCCTAAACACGTTTCCCACTGGACAGCAGAAATATTCTGACTTGTCCTATGGCCCACACAACAAACAGGCGAGAAAAGGCTAATGAATTATGAAAACATTCACAAATATCTTTTTTTTGTTAAAGATGTCAGAATTTCTCAAATTTCTCATGAGGCTTAGAATATCAGGCTGAAAGATTTCATCCTTTAAAACCATTAGAAAATGGCATAAGATTCAAATAAATAGGGCTCTTTAAATATACTAAACATTAAACACGGTTTTTGGATTGGGTGTGTCAACTCAGTTCTCTGTAGTGTGTAACACACACGTGAGTCACTGGACAGAGTCGGAGGCAACACCGTAAATCCTTCATACAACACCAGTCCTCCTGTTTCCAACTTACTCCCACCATCACTCCGACTGTTATTACTGTTTGGTGAAGGCTGCATCAGGTAACAGGTTTTTGTTTCGTTCCCTTAGCTATAGTTCCTCTACACACAATTGGTCCCACCCCTCACCACTGCAAGGGTGAATTAGCCAGGGGGCAATGCTGGAGAGCTCACCCTAGTGGTGAAGACAGGGGAGAACTGGCTGGCAGACCAACCCTACCGCTGCCCAGGTCCACATCCAGGGTAATGATTTGTTCTGCCCCAACATCCACGCATCTACGATCTGCTGACGCATGTAAAGAGACCTGACCTACAGACCCAAAGCTGCAGGATCTCCACAACACAGGGAAACAACAGGACATCCAGAAAGAGTCCTAGTGAGGGCCCAGCATCTGTGGTACAGTAGAAACCAGAGGCCTCACACCAGACCATTGACTCTGCAATGAACACTTGCAAGTATAGATATACAGACAAAGGGGTTTACTGAGTGACTCACCATGTCACACTGCAACTTCCAAGACAAAATTATTAATTTTCCCCCTTTTAATTTTTTTCCTCTTAAATTTTGTTTTATTTGGGGGTTACAAGGTGGAGGGTGGTTGTGAAGGAACGGGGTAATGAATGGGATCAGGGTATATAATATAGAAGACACATAGATAGATAGATAGATAGATAGATAGACAGACAGACAGACAGATAGAAAGGACAGAGAAACATGGTGGCTTAATACTTGCCTACCAGTCCTTTGTGTGCCCCATACTCTGCTCTGGGTCCTTTACCACCTGACTCCTTGACATATTTTTGCCAGTCTCAGAAGGACAAGGACAGAGAACCATGCTTTTCACCCAACTCTCATCCTGCCCTTCTCCTCCCCCACCCTCTCCTCTCCTCCACTGTCCCAGGTCTGGAAGCAGCGGTCTTTCCTCCACATGGCAGTTTCCCCTGAATTCAGGTCTCACTCCATCCACATGCTCCCCCAAACCTGGGAGTTTCCTCTGCATCAATATATTTCCATTTTTGTTCTTCCCACAACTGTCTGACCATGTCCTTCTGCTAAGGCGTCCTGGTTTAAAACACTTAGCATGTTTTCTCTTTTCTAAAGTCCGTGACTGACAGAAAACTGTACAGAGAAGAGTCCCCAGCATTCCTCCATCATCACCACCCTCAAGGATCAGCACCACGCCCCAAATAACCAGGCACTTCCTAGCTCCTCTAATTGCATTGTATCCTCTTCTTACCAGAGTCCACAAATCAAAGCAAGTATCTGTCTCCCGTTATAAAAACAGCTTCTAAAACAGACACCCTGAAGTCATTAAGTTCCTCTTATTTGCGGATCTATAAATGGGCCGGTCGAGCTGTTAAAGATTAAACCTTAATGCTTTTAAGCTGTCAAGAGCAAGAGCTGGGTAATTGAACCACACTGGAGAGCATGTGGGGCTTAGACAACAGGCCCGCGGCAACGCCATTTCAGGGCAGCACAACAGGCAAACACTATCTAGGTACTTGTTTCAGGGCTATGACCGATCACCCCAGCGAAAGCACGCGGAGGGCAAGACTAGAACTCACCTTCCACGTGTGTACTTTATGTTCTGTGTTCTTTTCTTTACTTCTACGGGGGCTCATTTAACATAAATCCTGCTTTCTGGAGCAGCGACAGGGAGTGAGTGGGGAGGAAGCAAGAACTGTAGACCGGAGCTTTAATGTGGAACTACTCTCTATGAGGGGAAACACTGAGGACTTCATAGGGACCAAATCCCAGCAACAGACAGTAACTCCACCTCCAAGCAGGTTTAGGGTAATACATCTGCTCCCTCTGAGCAACACTTTCTTCCTTTGTCAACTCTGAGGACTTGCCCTGTTTTGCACAGGACTGAGGTTTTGGTCCATTATCACGAGGTTTTAAAGTGTCCTCTGCCCCCACATATCCCTAGAGGAGCTTTAAGACGCGTGTTTTGAAATGCAAAGCTCACAGGGCCCAGCAGTCCTGAAGACAGCTGATGAAGGCAAGAGAGCTCACACTGCTCGACCACTGTCCAAATGTCTCCTGACAGTCACGTGCCCTGGAGGAAGGTAGACTTCTAGAGATGGCATCTTCCTATTGTATTCACTTAACAACTAAAACAAGTTTAGAGTTTTTTTTTTTAAATAAAAACACGGCAGCCACATCACTCTGAAGCTTATAATACAAACATTATCTGCTCACTGAAAGTGACTTGACCAGTGTTGGGGACACGGAGGTCCTTGTGCCCACAGATCACTAGGGAAACCAGGAATGTAACACACAGGGGCCTCTTCTCAAGGGAGGAGATAAAACACCTGTTTTCCTACCCAGAAGGCTGGGAGTGGATGTTGTTTATGACCTGGTGACCTTTTTGCTATCTGTGGAAGCAGGCCTCAATCACCTTTTGCGACAGAAGCAGATCTCACCCAAATGCCCCAGAATGATTATCCCAGACTCTCCCCTCCCTAGTCCATTACCCATCCGTAGAGGAGACGTCAGTCACTTGTACTTCATGGCCTGCTGGCCTCTCTGCTAAGGTTCAGAGACCACACAAGGCCTTTCAACTAAGGAACCCACCCTCAAGGTCACAAGTACTTTGTAAAGGAGTCTCTATAGTCTCTATATAGTCACACTTTAAGCTTTATTGGGCACCCAGAACTGGACTGACTGTTGCCTGGAAACCTTTTCCCAAATTATACTGTGTTTTAAATATGCTGGCATCTGACTCCTGGAAGTCTGGTCCAGGTTGACGAAGTCAGTCTGCACTGGGTTTCCGTTCTCATCTTTCCCAGGTTTGCTTTCCTGTGTGATGCCTGCAGGGACCCCCCTCTGTCCATCAGGAGATCAGTCCTACTGCTCACTGCCCTGGGTCTCGCCATTTTATTTTCTTAGTCCATTCTACCTGTGCAGTTCCCAAAATCACTACACACCATTCCAGAGACAAACACATTGAAGGCCACAGTTATTTATATCACAGCAAAAACGGAAGCCTATTCTTCCTATTAAAAAACCCACACATCTAATGTTTTCTGAGTTTCCCTTCTGCTTTGACATGGTCTTTAGGTCAAAGTTCAGCGTTCAGAGAGGGATGCTTCCCAGAGGAAGGAGGATATTTATTATCTCTCAAGGAAAATACAAATGTTATATGGAACCTCTTAATGATCAAATATGAGATGGTTATTTGGATGAGTAACTAATGTGGGGGGAACCACTGATTTCTACACAAAGACTGCCTACAATGACAATGCTTCGGGTATTGCAAATGAGGATACACGAGCTTTTTTCTTCCTTTTTCTTTTTAATTTTATCTTATTTTTTAAAGAACCTGTGGATGCTACCTACTTGTGAAGTCGTACACTCTCTTTTTCTCAGATGTCCCATTGCTCTGTATACGGTCCAGTTCAGCACAGATGAACAAAAAGCATTTCCCTTAGCAATCCCTTATCAATTTCATCTGGTAAATCTAATGACTCCTGTTTAAAGAATTGGGTCATAATTTTCTTTGTCAAGAAAATTAAGAGCAATCAGATTGCCTCAAATATTCTGTCAGCGACCAGAAATATAGGTTAGTTCAAATATGTTACTTTCTATTTCCATTAAGTAACTTCAAGGCCCTGTCAGATAAAGCATTCGTTTTGGGAAGAACGTCCCCTTGCAAAAGAAGAAATCTGCTCCCTTGGGGAAAGAGAACAAGGAAGCTCAGAAATCAGTTACAGGCTTGTTTTTTAAATCCTAGTTTCAATTCAGTTCATGTTTTAAAAACAAAACAAAACAATATTTATCAGGAAGTGGGTACTTGGAGTACGATTTCCAGGGCAGAAGGGATGCACAGAGTTTTCATTTATTCTACTGCCTTTGTGATTTTATAAGTTAGACTCATTCATTAGGACTTCAGCAGTATATTCAAGGAAATAAAATTGCTTCTTTCAAATGAGATAAACATACAGAGAGGGCTTTTCTAATGTGGAGGGTTCTGTTTTAGGTGATGGGAAACTGGAGCAGCCTGCCCGTCCTTACCAGCCGCCCGAGGTTGTAGTAGCAGTCTGGGTATTTCCGCCTGTGTTTAATTGCTGTCCGGTAGCTTTGCTCTGCCGCCTCGAACCGTTTCAGGCTATTCTGAACTATGCCCAAATTCATCCACGCAGCTGCAAAGTCTGGCCTGGAAAAGCATTTTTTTTTAAAAAAAAAAAAAAAACAAAACCAAAAGATAAACAAAAAAAAAAAGAGAAGATCAGATGACTGCCCTAATCCAGAGATCCATTCTTTGTCCTTGGCAGAAAGCTAAGAAAAGAAAAAAAAATGCTTACTGTATTTGGACAGCCAATGAGAGCAGCTCTTCGGCTTCTTGTAACTCATTCCTTTCTTTTAAGATATTCCCGAGGTTATTCATGGCATGAACGTACTTGGGATTTAATCTGGAAATGGAGAGAAAAGCCAAACAGACTGTTACCGCTCTATTATTTTCTCCCAACGCTCAGAAACCAGTGAAGACTGAAGAGTCTTTCGGGGAAGAGCCAGCATCTTGGAGAGCAAGGCTGCAAGCATACACGTGCGTACCTGACTGCTTCCCGGTAGTATCTGATGGCTGCTGTTTGGTTGCCTTGATCAGCCAGGTTTTTGCCAATGTTGTAGTGAACCTGAAAGCACAGGTAACAATTTGGCTATCAGCACACAGACTTCTTTGTCAAAGCTGGAAATCTATTGGATCTTCTAACTGAAGAGAGAAAGGGAAGGGATTTAAAACAAAACAAAACCAATAAAAAACCACCTTCCAGAACCAAAAGGCCCTATGAGGGGGAGGTTACAGGTTTATGACTATGAGTCAGGGGGTAACAAGCAGACAGCTGTAAATATGACAGGAAGGAAAATGTCTACATCACCCCCAGAGAAAACCAGAAAGTCACAAAACTATGCTGTCCGGAAAGCCCCATGCCCTCCTCTCTTACAAACCTTAGAGTGAGATCCCAGGCCAGTCACCTACAGACCTGCGACAGAGGTGACAGCTGTCACTTCTCTAAGTCCGGTCCTTTCTATCTGGCATATTCTTCTGGTAGCATCTGCAAACATTTTTCTCCCTGCATCACGAGTGGGATGTTTTTGTTTCCCATCCTCAAATTAATACAATGGCGACCTAACTCCTACTTTAAGGAGTTAGAAGGTGGGGACTTTGGAAGGTGACAAGGTCACAGAGGTGACCCTCTCACTTTCTTTACTATGTTAGGGTCTCACTGAAAAGATGGCCGTCCCCAAACCAGAAGAAGGTCTTTCCCAGGCCACCACTAACCCACAGGTGCCTTCACTGTGCGTTCCCTAGCCTCCAGAATGTTGAGAGTAAATATCTACTATTTAAACCACAGTCCACAGGGTTCTTTTATGGCAGCCTAAACTAAGAAGGTGCCAAATAACATCCACCATCCCGCATCCTTCAGGCAGTGACTGATGATGATTGAGAAAGGCGCTGTACAAGCAGCTGGGCACAGCACGGAGGCAAAAGTCCAAAGTCCTCACAGCACTCCTAGCTAATGACTAAACCACCTCAGTACCTGAGTCACTGCACAGACTACAGGGGCTGTGCAGGCAAGGTTATGTCCTGGCTGGGATCTGAACCTAGCTACTAGGGAGGGTTTGCCACAGAGGAAGAAGAGGCAGTCCAGAGTGCAGGGATGAGCGGAAGCTAGTGTTGGGACAGGAGGCTCAGCGCTGCTGGCGTGCTGAGGGCAGGACTTCCATCCGCCAGCAGCAGCTAGGCAGCAGCAGGTTGTTGAGGCACTGCTTGGGAGCAACCAGGTCAGTGCCCTTGGGCTGTCACGACAAAAGGCCACCAATCCAGTCCCACATAGCAGTGGTAGTCTCAGTTCTAAAGTCCAAGCCTGAGAGAGGAGCTCTTCCAGCCTGGCTCCTGTCTTTGGTGTTTATCCGTAACCAGATACCTCCCTACTGCTGTTCTCACCACATCCAACTTCCCTGTCTCCATGTCTCTCCTCTACCCTGATGTAAGTAAGCCCTGCCTTCCTGCTTCCCTTTGATATAACACAGGCTGCCCGTTTTTAGTACAGAAATGTGTGTTACTCAGTTTAAGAGAGAAGTTGTGAAGTCTAAGGGGTGGAGGGCTGTCCTTGATGATAACTCAGGACATGGGGTGGGAGCTGGCCTGGAGGATAACTCAGAACACAGTGGAAGGTATCATATGATAAGACAGTGCGTGTGGTGTGTGTCCTGGAGTTTCCTTCAGAGAAGGCCACTTCTGGTTTACTCTAACCGTGTGCAGACCAAGTCTCTCACCTTATGAAGTCATAGCCTCATGTCTACCATCAAGCCTCACTTGAGACCTGGCAGCAAACACCCTTTACCTACTAACACATCTTGTTGGTCTTACAAAGGTTAACATGTCTTACAAAGGTTAATTTATATGATGGAAGTTCTATGTTCATTAAGAATGAAAGAGAAGCCAGGCAGTGGTGGTGCATACCTTTAATCCCAGCACTCAGGAGGCAGAGGCAGGAGGATCTCTGAGAATCTGAGGCTAGCCCGGTCTACAAAGCGAGTTCCAGGATAGCCAGGGTTATGCAGAGAAACCCAGTCTTGAAAAACCAAAAGCAAACAAACAAGAATGAAAGAGAACATGAGATAATCATTAATGAACAAAGAAGATTGAAGAGACAGGACTCTTAGTTGAAAATCAATGAGACATTCTTAACCATCTTAGAATGAGGACACCTGGGGGCAATGCAAAGTACGTTCTCAGTTATGTATGGGCTCAGAATATATTACAGAGAAATGTCAGATGTGATGGTGAATGCCTGCAATGCTAGCACTTGGAAAGCAGAGGCAGAAGGATCAGATTAACAACATCTTTGGCTAAACAGAAAGTTCAAAGCCAGTCACGGCTACTTGAGACCTTATCTTAAAAACATCATTTAATAATAATAATAATGATAATAATAACAACAACAACAATAATAATAATAATAATAAAAAATAAAAGGGAGCTGGGACCTGGACTTGAAAAACAGATGGCTTTGCTCCTGAGAAGATCATCAGAGGTCTCTGCTGGCAATTAAAAGCTCTTCCCAGAACTATAAAAGTCAGCGGTAAGCCCAGGAAGGGATACCACACATTGTTTAGAGAGAAAGACTCAGGGCAAATGACAGACCATAGTTATCACCTCATACTGAGGGCCACCAAGATTTGACATGCTCCTTGCCAATATCTTCTCCCCACAGCAGCTCTGAGCTGAGGGAGTTGCCTTCTCTTTGGAGTAGATAAGCCGCTTCTGTGTTAAGCATCTTATTAGAAACTGTGAGGCTGAGTCTAAACCCCAGTTCCTAAGCCCTGATCTGACCACAGTCCACCTACTTCCCAGGCTCTGGGTAAAGACGGCTGGCTGCTCTAGGCTGCTTGGATGCCTCACCTCACTGCCTGTTTTTCTTCTTGAAACCAACTACTGTCTTCTCTGTGTCACAGAACAGAGTTCCCTCAGTGTTCATACAGAAAGGCCAGGACCTTTCACTGTGATTGTAGAGACCTGGCCTTTAAGGTGTCATAAAGGAGAAGTGGTGATGTGGGACTCCCCTCTGTGTGCCGTGAATATCGCTGGTTAATAAAGAAATTGATTTGGGCCCATGATAGGGTAGAGCAGAGCTAGATGGGGAAAATTACTTCACCCAACAAAAAGCAGGAAGCAGTTTGGAGAGAACTACACCCAAATTCCTTAAATGATTGTTTATAAATGTTTGTTTATATTTAAAGGGGGATATGCTATTGAGATTTGCATTGGTATGAATCTTCGTTTATTGATACAAATTTAAGGTCAATGTTATTATATGTGTATTTCTGCTCTCGATTAAGGTATTGTGTTTGTGCAGCTCATTTAAAAATGTAATGTATAATTAAGAAATATAGGTTAGTAGATAATCATCCATAATAGTCAAGCTTGTAGTCATGCTAGTTAGATTTTCTAGAAGTACAGAGATGTATTTCAGATGTATAGGCATTCCTCAAACCTTTCAAAGACTTCAGAATATGGCATTTAAAATGTTTAAGAACTTAGGACTTTTATGAGACACATCTGCTCCTGGCAGCTTGAATCTACTTCAAGAGGATGAAGGGCATGGAAGAGATTCCATATGGAGTTTGTTAGCCATTTGGGCAAGAAACTGTTCTTGCCTGAACTGCTTGATGGTTTGCTGTATGAACTGGACATGCAGGACCCATAGAGAGATGACTGCTGAACTTGCCTAAAGGTGAGACAGTCCTTCAGGGTTCCTGCTAAGAGTCTGCAAGACATTCTGCAGGACACAGAAGAAAGTGACTGACAAACTGCCAATATAGGTGGAACTGTCTTTGAAATTTCCTGCTTTGTGGAAAAGTCTGATGAATACTATGGGCCTGTAGGCTGAAGATGGATGCCCCAACGGTACAGAAGAACTTTGGGTGACTGTCCAGGCAGCGAGAAGTGTCTGTCAATTCTAGAGTTTTGGAAGTTGCTTACAATGCATTTTCTGTTTACTTAGGAAATATTATATCCTTCTGGAGTCTTTGAAGGAGTTGGAGAATATATAGTTATAGTTTTCCTTAGTTATAATAAAAGATAAAGTAGATATAAATATTGAATCTGTAATTGTACCTGTTTTGTTATATGTAATTTTTCTGTGTTAAAGTTAAAACCTTTCTTTTCATTTAAATGGGAAAGGGAAAGTAGTAGGATTCCCCTCTGTATGCCGTGAATACCATTGGTTAATAAAAAAGCTGTTTTGGGCCTGTGACAGGGTAGAGCCGAGCTAGGCAGGGAAAACTAAACTGAAATCTGTGAGAAAGAAGGTGGAGTCAGAGAGAAGCCATGTAGCCCTGCCAGAGACAGACGGTGGAACTTTACCTGGTAAGCCACAACCTCGTGGCAATACACAGATTAATGGAGATGGGTTAATTTAAAGATATTAGTTAGCCAGAAATATGCTTAAGCTATTGGCCAAACAGTATTGCAAATAATATGGTTTCTGTATGATTATTTCGGGAGTCTGGGTGGCCGGGAAATGAACTAGCAGCCTCCTACAGCAGTGACCACACAGGGGCCCCAACCCAACCTGACTGGATAGAGACAGAAATGAAGGCCATGCACAGGAACAGCCACACAAGGACACACAGAGGGAGAAGCCTCTGCAGAAAGCAGCCCTTCCGGCACCTTCGTCTTGGACGTCTAGCCTTTAGAACTAATCTCTGCCGCTGAAGGCTCCTGGTCTCAGACAGTAGGCAGTGGTGACTCAAGGAAACAGATGGATCCTGAAACAGCATTCAAGCAGGGGTGGAGCACTACACTCTGAAAATGAACCTGCCCCGCGCTGTTAGTCTCAACCCAGTTACAGCACTGCCTCAGACAGGCTTGGGCTTCTGGAAGGGTCCAGGGCAGTGTGCCATCCTATGAGCACATGTGCGACCAACTCCTTTCATGAAGTCAGTTTTCAAGTAGCTACACTTGTATGTACCTAGCTCCACGGGGAAGCAGAGAAATGTTAGGGTGATGTAATACCCTACACACACACACACACACACACACACACACACACACACACACACACGACAGAGACTTCCTGGACCACAGTACTGTCCACTCATAGGTATTTTCATTCTTACGTGGCAGCTCAGAAGCAGTTCTGTGCGCACTACTGCCAGAGCAGGTCACGGTATTTGTGGTCTCGTCCCATTCCATGCACAAAAGAACAGAAAGCAAGAGGACCGTCCTCCTGGTCACCAGGACACAACTACAGCTTCTACCCAGATGTCAGTACGGCTCCGGCCTCTTCTACTCACAGCTCCTGCTGCTTTTCTTTGTTCTCGCCCTAAGCAGCCCTCAAGAAGAGTTCAGCTGCCCTCTGCAGCACGGCCGGGGTTCTGCCAGACACTTAGAACACCAGGCCAGAATCCCAGGAGGGATTCACAGGCCACTGTGAAAAATTGGAGAGCAGCTATTTAAACAGAATGAGTTAGAAATCTGATTCAGGCCTAGAAGCCAGTCCAAAATTAAGAAGACATTCTCAGTCTATGGATTCGACAGAGAATTCTGTGAAAAGAAAATGGCTGCCTACACTGGGCCAAAGAACGCAGAAAACAGACCTGACGACCAGGCTACTGTTGACAGTGTTTAAGAATGAGTGATTTTCATTACTGTGGTATATAAAGACTGGAAGAGGCCATTTATCCACCTTTCCCTCCAGTCTCTCTACCTCATATGCTGAGACAGCGAAGCCAGATTAAAACAGTCATCGCCATCAAATGACAAACACATGGGGGAAAAGTAACAGCACCCACCACGAAAGGCACTTTTAAGACCGTTGCTTTAGAAACTGGCTGTTTCAAATATTCTGCCGATGTTGAAAATTGCTAAGCCTAAAATGTTTAAACACACAAAAAGAATTCAGTAATCATCTTTAAGGAAATCCCTTGGGGGTGGTATATGGTCCTTTCATTGTTAAAATAATTTAGAGCTGTATCATGGGGTTGATATTAAATGCAACATATGTTTAAGTCTTAAAAACTAAAATGACTGCCAATAAACTCAGTACTTGGAATCTCACACACGGTAGGCTTGATGAACACAATTTCCATTTGGCCCAATTCAATAACTAATATTAGGCACTTACCACATGCAAGGCACTGTGGGTAATTTCAGTGCAGGCCGGGGACCAGCACCACCTATACTGATATCTCAATCTTTCAAAGTCAAAAAAGAAGGCAAGTCTCAGTTTATAAATCTGGGTCTGAACAACAGCCAGGTGCCAAGCGTTGACTTAATTCTCAGAGGTTTTCAAGTGGAGACCAGAACAGAAAACGAATCCCCTGGAAAAGGATTGAAAGGATCTAACAGTTTCCAGAGGAGCATTCTTCCCCGAGATCAACATAGCTTTTTTGGATAAAAAAATAAAAATAAAAGGAAGACAATTAGACACTTCAGTACATAAAGGAACAGAAACTCTGTCCTGCTTCCATTAAATGACATCGAGAAAAGCCCTGGAAAAGGATATCATAGTACTGGCTTGAAGCTGAGGTCTTTCTGTACAGCCTAGTTAAAATGAGAAGCACACATACTCATGACCACGTAATGCCCCTGTGTGCACTCTCTGTCTTCCAGTCTGTTATGGCTGAATTCACACACTGGGAAGATTTTCAGACCAAGATAGCAAATACATCCCACGTCCCTTGTTTACCACGGTCACCTGGGCACAGCAAAACACGACGCTGGATCTCTACCCAGCCACTCAAATTACTAACCTAAACAGTACCAGCTACCCCTTTCTATGCCTCAGTTTCTCCCATCTGGGAAAATAAAGAAAGCAATGGCCTCTATCAAAGTCCTTAGCAGGAGGACAATGGGATTAATTATAATGCCCTGTGCAGAGACTGGAGTTCCCCACAGCGAGGAACTACATAAACAGAACAGGCAATTACTGCTGTCCGTGCAGGGAAGAAAATGCAAAGGGAATCTTACATCTATGAAATTCAACTGCTATGAAAGATTCATTTACAAAAGATAGTGATTGCTCAGCAAAATAAAGATAAAAGCTGGAGGTAAATCACTTTTTCTAAGACTTTTAACTATAAAATGAATGACCCCCCCAAAAAAAAGAAAAAAAGAAAAAGAAAAGAAAAGATAAGAAAAAGGAAAGGTACAGAGTCCCAGCTTTTATAGGCTGGCCTTCACTTTGTGATTACAGTGAGACGTGAGGTGCTCCTTAGTTTTATTTATAGAACTTTGTCTGAAATCACTGCTTTCCTTAATATAGAATGTGAACGGGAGAACTTGAGAAAACGCCCCCCATTCAGGATTCCATTCACACATTCTAGGCAATTCCCATCAAATGAGCTAAGACACAATAATCTCTATACTAACAGGAGAACTTCTACCCTAAAGTCTTGGCCCAACTTCAGCAAATGGAATTCTCTTATTACTGATCCATGAAGCCAAATGAACACGAAATCTAAAAAGCTGACATTTCCAGAGCGCCTGCTATGTGCTGACCACTGTGTATGGTGCCATCACTCATTCCACCCCCACAAGAAACCTAGCAGGCAGGCATTATTCCTTACAAAAAAAATGGTAATAAAAATAAAACAAAATAAAATAAAGAACACTGAGAGTTTGCACAGCTGGATAAGTAGAAAGCTTAGCTTTAACCAAAAATACAAGCGAGATAAATCCCCTCTAGGTCTCTCCAACAAAAACACTGCCAATTTTAAAAGCACATACATCCACGCTTATTTAACCTGCCAAGAGGCATCACCAAGCAGAGAACGGGGTGATGTGCACCGGTGTGCACCCGTCCACTTTAAACTTCCAAGCCTATGCACAGGTACTCCCACCTTCACACTGTAGCTTCACAGAGGCCAGCTCCTATCACCAGCATGCGGATTCCGAAAGGTTTGCTCTGAATGATTAGGGCGGGAGCTGTCGGCAGCCCCAGCCTGCAGACGAGACATCCTCCCACTCCCAGCCTCCTCAAAGTCAGACAGCTGGAGGATGGGCACCACTTTAAATCAATCTATTGATACTGTGTGGTCTTAACGATTCCTTTTGGATATAAGAATTTCTTTTAGCTGAGTACAATGCATCATAATAAACTCACTGAAAAAAAAAAAAAAACAATACCCCCCCAGCAACTGTCTGATGATGGTTAACAGTAGGGCCTGCTCCACGTTGAACGCTCTTACTCTGCTGGAGGACTTACGTCTTCCAGTGAGGTGTACTGAAGAGGAACCTGGCGGGCAAGGTACCTTAGCATTGAGGGGACACACCGACAGGGCACTCCGAAAGAGCCGGTCCTCGCTCCGCCACTCGCCACTGCGGACCACACACCTCAGGGTGTTGATGAGCAGGATGCCCAGGATAACGGCAGCAACTGCTTTCTGAACAGAGTTGGCAGATGCCATTAGTAAGTCACATGCGGTGGTTGCATTTCCTGGTGGCAGCATTCTGGGTTGGTACATTTTTCTTTTCTTTTTGGTGTCTACATATGTAGGGAGCATGTACATGGGTAAGCAGCTGTGAGCATCCACCTGTGCCCACGTAGAGGCCACAGGAGGCTATGAAGTGTCTTCCTTCATTGCTCTTCACCTTTCTTCTTCAAGACAGGGTCACTCACAGAACCAAAGGCTGGCTATTTCCTCTAGGCTGGCTGTTCCCAGGATCTGCCCGGCTTAAAGCTCTTAAGCTTGGGATTACAGGCATGCAGAGCCATGCCAGGCGTTTTACACCAACGCTGTGGTTCGAACTCCTTACCCACTGGATCGTCTCCCCAGCCCCACGTTACCTTTCTCTTAGTATGTCTGCTTAGGGCTCCAAATCCAAAGGTCAGCAACATGCAGTACCCAGCGCTGGGGAGGTAAAGGACACGTTCTGCAACCACGAAGCCCACTCGGAAAAACAAGTTGCTTGCAGGAAGGAAGGGAATCACAAGAAACCCCAGACCCAGAGTAAGGATTCTGGAAGAGGAAAAGTATTTATATAAACAGCTAGTTTTAGACTTCTCATGAAACGCTCCTTACTTGACATATTAACAATACTGTTCTTGGCTTCTTGTTATCAATTTAGAAAAGACATTAGCAAGGAAAAAGGCATCAGTAGAGGGAGTTAGTCGACGGCAAAGAGCAAGGTCCTCAGCAGCCAGAACATGGGGAAAACATCCACACCATGTTTGTATCAATAAAGTCAGAAAGATTACATTTAATCTATTCCTTGACTAGTGAACTCTAGTCCCAAATAAATCCATGTAGTTTTTAATGGGACTCCCCGACCAATCAGAACAAAACAGAAATAGATTAAACTTTGAAAGAAACAAGTATCATTTTTTTCTTGCTACTATGTTACAACCATGAAAGCACAAACATAGGATTCCGTGAAATATACCTAGCATCTACCTGCAGACCATTCTCTATGTCTCTCTGTCTCATATGATGCAAAGGTGTAAGTGAAGAAATGAGGTCACATTTGGTGGCTCCTTCCATGATTTACAGTATTTTGTTTCACTGACTGGGACTAAAGTTTGTTGCTCTTTAGAATCACCAACCAATTTTGGCACACAATTAACAGAAAACATGCATTTATTTGGAGAAATTACTCATTTAATATCACGTGCACTTAGGCTTTATGGAAATCATTGTAAACAGTCTTCATTCGCATGGAATATGTTTGTTTTCTCCAATGATTTCCTCAATAACCCTTTGCAAAAGATCTTTTTTTTCTGTTGAAGTCTAGTATCTCTTTGGGGCAGCAATTATTTTGTGCCTGACAACAGAATGGATCAGCACAGGATTTGCAAGGGCTTCTACACGTCAATTACACTCTCTGTTCTGACCATAAACTACACTTCAACCCCTACGGCGAGATCTCCAAGTGCTACTTAAGGGGGGGGGGCACCTGGCAGTCATATCTACTGCTTCTGCTCTTCCAACTTCCCTTCCTACAAACTGAAGGCACTCAGATTCCCATCTTGTTGTAACCATACATTCAAAAACATGCCCTTAGACATCCTATGTACAGAGCAGTTAGAAGTGATGGGCACTGGATCCAGCAAAGTGCTTCTGGGTCTAAGTTAAAATGCCATGCTGCCTCTTACCTTCTCTTGCAGCTATCTTCAGAACACAGAGCTTGGAATATTAGGCCAATTAGGCAGAGCCAAAGTGCGGCTAGAGCAATTACCCTCCAGTCACCAACTGACTTAATGAGGGGGATGCAGCCCATTGACCAATCAAAACACAGCCACCAGGGACACAGCAGCAGCCAGGCATTCAGTGAATAGTAGTAATTATAGTTTATGGCCTGTCAGTCAAAAGAAAAACAAACACTTACTTGACGCTGAACTTGAAAGAGCACGCTTATCCTAACTTCCCTTCCGAGGCATTCATAAGCTCCTGTTCCAGGGAGCAGTTGTGTAAAAATGAAATACTGCCCATTTGTATTCTGAGCACAGGACTGTAATCTGTAATTTATTAAATGCATCCAGATTTTTATACTTTAGAAACAGAGCAAGTCACTGGGCCAGGCAGTGCAGGTGTTGTATTTCTGCCCAGGTTAGGGCTCATTTACATAGCATTACCTAAAGCGTCTGGCACAGTCAACGTAAGGCCCGAGTGTCAACAGCGCACCTACCTAACAATTTAAAAATGGACCTCGGCCCTGGGTATTCTCTTGACTTCGCTCTGTAAAGTGTGCAGCTAGCAATCTGGCTTGAGATCTTTAGAAAAACAGGCGAGCCTGAGTGAACCATTTTGATGCTGTCAGACTCCTGCAACAGTTACTATATTTTGCAGACTCCTGCAATAGCGTTGTGCTATTGCACTTTGTCCTCACTCAGTCATGCCTGTTTCCGTGAAGCCACAGAGGCGGGGTCAGAAAGGACACCAGTAAGATGGGCATCATCACGTGGGGGCCGCTTTTCCTGATTTTCAAGAAAGGGATCATGGTCGGCCCTATCTCCCCTGGAATCCACAGATCCCAGAGACCTAGAATTTAACTATAGGTTGAAAAGATTTGGAAGTGAAGGGACGAGGTTGATCGGTAATTAAAAATCAACCAGACTAGCTTAATATAAAAGATATAACTTTAATAAACAGAAGAAAAGAAAACTTACACCAGGGTCCCAACGGTCCGAGAATGCAGGGGCAAAGAGAGGAAGTGGCAAGAGTACTTCGATCTTTTATTTGTTTTGTGTGGCCCCAGGGGGACACACCCTAAGCAGAATGTGATTGGCTGAGGTTCCCCATCATGGAAGAAAAAAAAATTCAGAAAGTTCGAAAATCCAAAGCTTAAATATGCTGAGCAGTGAGGGCTTCACTGATTACAGAAGGAAAGAGAGCAGGCATTGCGTTAGCTACAGTGCAGAAGCTGGGGACAGTCTGAGCATAGGGAGATGAGTATATGCTGTATGTAAACACTCTTGGCTTATCAAAGAGACTCCAGCACCCCTGGGTTTTGGAACTAGGTGGGGAAAGAGGGCTCTTGAAACTAATTCCTCATGGATACCAAAAGATAACCGCCCAAAGACCCAATACATATCTTTCCCAACAGCATAATTAAAAAGTTGGTTTTATCTTGATAACAGCAGCACAGGATGGATCTGTTTATTAGGGACCTGGGAATGTGGTGGTGGGCAGGGATGAAGATGGGGGAGGATGAAGGATCTACGGCAGTGGTACTCAACCTTCCTAACTCTGCGGCCCTTTCATACAGTTCCTCATACTGTGGTGATCCCCAACCATACAATTATTTTCGTTGCTACTTCATGCTACTGTTATGAATCACAATGGAACTATCTGATATGTGACCTCTGTGAATGGGGCTGAGACCCACAGGTTGAGAACGACTGTAACCGAAAAGAAGTCCGGGCTCAATACTTACCCTAACCAACATGCTGTCTGCAAAGGAGGCTGGGTTGTCCACCTCAGTAAATGCCGGAGGACCTGTACCCATGATTTTCCAGCGTACATAAAGCATGCCAGTGCCTCCTAACGTGAGTAGGGCCATTCGGAAGAGGAGGCCTCCATTCCTGAGCACACCAACATTCTGAAAGGACACCACAAAGTTTCTGTTGTTGAAGACTTCCAACTAAAGCATAGCATGCAATCCCAAGTATTTAGGAGTCTGAGACAGGCGTGTAGCCACCCTGGTCCATACGGTCTGCCTGGAGGCTACAGAGTCTAGTCTAGGCAACTTAGTAAGACTGGTTCAAAATAAAAACTAGAAAAAAAGGGCTGGAGATATAGGCTAATCATTGGGCACTTGCCCAGAATGATGGAGGCCCTGGCTTTAATCATCAGCACTGTAAAAATAAATAAAAATACCAACCCCAAGTATGATTATTCTGTGTAAGCCATTTGACACAGTACATTAAAAAGCTCCCTACTTTAGAATTCAAATCACGAGAAATACTTGGAAAGCAGCATTTGAAATTTGCTGGTACTTGACATTTTTCATGTCGAGGCTTGAGATAAAAGCATGTAACTCACCTCTAATGACTTGTCCTTATGTAGTACCTTCTGGAAAGTTTCCAGAATGTTGAGTTTTCCTATCACCAGTATATCAAACACAGCATTCAGGCCCTAAGAATCAAAGTCTCAGTTAGTCTGCAGAGTCTGGCTCTGATGGGGCAGAATTATAGTCACATTTTCATTATTTAACCCAGACAAGAAACCTGAAGATGGCCATGGACAAACTCCCAGGTACTTAAGACAAACAGCTGCACATTTGGATGACCCTAACCCATAGTGTGGACTCCACCAGTGAGAATCTAATGAGTCCTTGGCAGTAATGAGTCCATGGCCTACATTTAGGAACACTATAAGATTCAGAATAGCTTATACGTGGGGGCTCTTGTGAGAAATTCCCCAGAAGTCTTTGCTCCCTCCCTGTCTATAAGAGCGGTTAGCTACCTGGGCAATAACTAGGCATAAAAAGAGAATAATGAGCTATCAATCTCGCCAACCCAGCCTTGTACACAAACTCCAACTGGCTGAGCGAGGTCAGATGAACAGGGCAGACAAACATCACTCTCTGAAGGACAGCTCTAATTGTTCAGTAGTGCTTTCTGCTCCCTGGGCACAGGGCTGGATTCTACCCCAAGTCTGCCCTACAGAAGAGAGACTCCAAGGAAAGGTCAGGTCATGTGGGTGGCATACGGAGCTTGGGAAGAAAGGAATTACACTTAGTTTAAAAGCTGGACTCTCTTCTCTGTAATGTCCCCTTTCTTCTGGCTGTGATACAGCTGCTAGAGCAACTCTGGACACCACGCATAAAAGACGCGCATGTGTGCACAAGCAAGCCTCTTCAGACACTGTGCAGGACTGCTCACTATTGTTGGGTGAGCAACAAATGGCTTGTGTGAAACCACTAGAGCTCCCATGGCTCCGCCTACACTCACGGCTCCCATGACACCATGATGGTCAGGCTGCTTTGACAGCTACTCAAAGTTTGCTTATGCCTCGGATCTAGTCTTTCCTGCGTAGATGACTTCAGAAGGCAGCATCATCTACTGGAAGGAACCCCCTGCCCCATCTGCATAATGGGGTTGGAATATCCACAGTGTGTCTGGTAAAAGCTGCCCTTGTGGATTGGGCTCCTTTTAATATGGGGTTTTGTGGCACAGAAGATCAGAAATCATCATAAGTCAGTGGTAATTTGTGGTTTTCAGAGCAAGGATGACATGGCTGCTTAACCCTCTCCCACAAATGCTAGGAGTCACTAATTATCTATTCCACAGGCCACTGCCGGGTTAAACATTTCAAAGAATACTGATTTTGCTCACTAACGTGACACGCGATCATCATGGGTCACAGAAGACCATTTCGACTGCTTTCCAGAACACAGGAACTCCCGGTCTGCTACAACTACCTTCTGGCACTGTTGACTTCTCTACCCAAGGCTGTGGGACTGCCGCTGAGGGGTGACGGAATCATGTGACCAGGAGGGCTGAGCCAAACACAAGATTGGCACTCACTTCTTCATCCAAGTTAAAGGCAGTGTCGAAATCTCATAGTTAATTTAAATTCAACCTAATCATCAGCACTTCTAATGTGTGAATACATTCTGGAGCAAGCTGCAGACCTAGCTAAGTGGGATCCCTGCTCAGCAGGACTGCAGAGGGGGCAGAGACCCTGAACAGCGGCTTGGGGATGCCGCTGTGGCTGTGGAGGCCACTGGTCCTGGAGCCACACTTGGTATTAGCATCAGGTTTCAGAGCAGCTGTCTTTGCTAGGATGTCTCTGCACAGGAGGGCCTAGCAGCCTCCACAGGCATCTCAGGACAGCTAAGGGAGTCTTACTGGCTTCTGCTGGCTACGGGTGAGAATGCTGCCAAGTGACTTCCGATGCATAGGACTGGGCTGCCACAAGAAGCAATCCGCTTATCAAAATACCCACAGAGAAAAGGTTAAGAAAAACAGCTGAAGGCAGGAACTCATGCTACAGCTCACGCTGATTTGGAACTTAGTATACAGCCCAGACTAGTTCCAGACAAACTACCATTCCAACCCAATCTCCTGAGGACTAGAACTATAGGCTTGAATCCCTATGCCTCATTTCTAAAGTAAACTTTAAATTAAAAAACAACAAAAACAACAACAATAACAAAAACTAACTCAGAAGACTTAAGTATCTTAAAAACAAACAAACAAACAAAAAACCAGAAACAAAAACAAAACTGCCAGGCAGTGGTGATGCAAGCCTTTAAAAGATTCCAACGCTCGAGATCTCTGTGTTCGAGGCCAGTTTGGTCTACAGAGTGAGTTCCAGTACATTCAGGGCTACACAGAAAAACCCGGTCTCAAAACACCAAATCAAACCCAAACCACCCCCACCCCCAATAAAAACAACAAAACCATACTTATTTGTTTTGTGTGTATGAGTATTTGCCTACATGTGTATATATGTACCACTCTGATGCCTGCTGTCCACAGAGGCTCCCTTGGGTCTAAAGCAGGCAGCTGTGAGGTGCCAGACACAGGTGCTGGGCACTGAACCCGAGTCTTCTGTAAGAAGTGTTTTCCATCACGGAGCTGTCTCCAGCTCGAGACTTAAGTATCTTCACGCAGTCATTCTTAGCCACACCCTTTACTTGCAAACCTCTACCTTGCAGACAGAGCTGGATAAAAGAACCAATCTTTGCTCTGACTTGTATCAAGCCCCAGATTCTGACTGCTCTTTCTCTCCCAACCTATTTCTATGTGGCCACTCAACTATCACATTTTACTTTTCATTTCTTCGCTCACACCCTTGGTTTCTAAGCTTTCCTGTGTGATACAAGGCCATGAGAGGCTATATGGGAGGAGGAGGATGGGGGCTCTTTAACATGTGCCCACCTGCTTAGGGAGCCCTGTCCTGCCTACTTTGCGTTGGCAGTTGAGGCTGGACACAGAATAACACACTCAATACTTAACATCCATAAGAGGTGTCATTTAAGACCGGTTTTCTCCGCCACTGAGAATTTGCTCTATGAATATGGCTTTTCTTGTGTTTTACTAAGTAGAATGCACCCCACAATATAAGCACAGTGAATATGATACACGTACTACACATACACACGGAAGTGTCAATTCTCAGAACTGTAAAATGTGTAACGAGGCACAGCTGCATAGAAGAAGTTTATGTGGGCGTGGATAGGCATGTACTCCTTGCAGTCTGTGTGTAGTGGGAGAACAACTTGTAAGAGCCAGTTCGCTTCTTCCACCATGTGGGCCCCAAGGATCAAACTCAGATCACTAGCCTTGGTAGCAGTCACCCTTACCCACTGAGCCATCTCACTTGCTGTACACACCTCTTTAAATACTACAGTAACTAGGCCAAAGCTTCTTAAACTGCGGTCATGATCCTATGTGAGGCTGTATAATTAACTGAAAAAAAAAAAACCAACCAAACAAAAAACTGGCAATGTCAAAAGTTTCTGAAAACACAATAACCAAAAATTAATTCAAAATCAAAACACATAATGAATCCAATGTGTTTATAGAGGCCTTGCCCAGGGTCCATTATGCAACTTCAATGACGCCTGGGTTCTGAACACACAAAATGCATTCTCACAACTGTGCGCTCCATCACACCACACAATGTCCAAAACACCATGGTTAAGATTCTGGACTTCTGCATGACATGAACATACCAAGTTCTCTGCTGTTATAGAAACACAATGGTTTAATTATGGAAAATAAACACTTCTAATCTCTCCCCACCATCATTCAAAAGCATTAAAGTATCAAAATAGTGTTTTGTTAGGTTGGATTTTGTTAGACCAACACACCCACCTCACAGCATGCAAATATACCCTTCTTAATTAACAGATGGTAAAACTGTGATATACCAAAGAATTGCTCTAAAATAAATTATGATTTATTATCAGTAAATGCATGTACGCCAATATTATATACCTGGGGTTGTGTAAAAATGTCCCTGGTGGAAATGGGCTGTGAATGCTCAATATTAAAGAAACCAGGGACTAAGGATTCCCTTTGGTGATATAGTGCCTGCCTTGCCTGGGTTGCTTGCTGGACCCACAAAAGGAAAACAAGCCCTGAACTGGGCTTAATCAGGTCAAGGTGTCTCAGGTGTTGACTCAAGTCTCTTTGGGGTGAGAAGAAGAGCCAAGGGTGTGGCTGTCTAGAAGGTTTTGGTGGCTGGCAAAGTTCCTTGTTATATACAGGACTGCTAAGGATGAGAGTGTCTCAGGAAACTCAAAGCACACCTTTATCTTTTTCTAAGGGACCACTCCACAAGGAGGAACCATACTCCCTCTCCCTAAGAACCTTCCACAGACCAGTTCCTGCCACTCACTAGTCATGGTCAGAAGAACCAGTTAATTCCCCATCTGAAATGCTGGCATCGTGGCAGCCAAGATCGTTAGTCCAGAGAGGACTAAGATAGGTTGGTGATGAGGCCCCAGGAGTGAGATGTTCAGTGTCTCTCTTGGAGGGAACGGATGTGTACAAAACACAGGCCAGTGTCTGACCTCTTACCAGCACAGTGATTCCTTGCTCTTTGCACAGCATGGCCACTGCTCCCAGAAAGATACTCAGCAACACCCAGAAGGTAGAAGAGTATGTTCCCTCCTTGTTACCTGCCAGTAACAGACAAACACAAAAGTTATGTAATAATACGTTCCATCTTGCCAGCAAGTAAAATTCTAAGCATGCACCTCACAGAGCCACTAACCTGAGTGTGGTCCCTTGATGAACGAATGTGTGTTTCTACACTATGACTGGACAATACTCTCGAGAGAGGACACATGTCCCATCTTAGGGCATCAAGAAGCACTGTAAGTAAGCTCTGGCCACAACCCAGAGTCCCCATGGAGTAAGTTTCTTCTTCCCTACTTGCTCACCGCTACAGGGTCATTCTAACAAGTGGTACTGAGAACTCTGACACTGCAAACAATCCACCTGATTGCAGAATGACTCAACGGTCTCCACTGCCATCACAACAAATGAGTTCGGAATGCCCACACATCTCCCAGCCTCTTATGTCAGGAATGAGGACTGGGCTGCGGACACCAGAGGGCTCAAGCTGGGCTCTCTGTGAGCAATGGCTCTGACTGAAGGGTGCGTAGCTACTGCTGGATGGCTTGTTTTCCTAGCACTCTGGTCTGGTAAAGGTCGTGGGTACGTGTGGGCTACAACTCTTATGGAGGCTTAGCATTCAAGAGCAAATCAAAAGACCACTCAATATGTAAACTAATGAGAAACCCAGGTCAGGGATGGTGGCCAGTGACCACCAAATGGATTTCTGAGGAGGCAGGTGTACGGCCATTGCTGTCTGTGGTCAACAGAAAACACAATCTAGTGGTCAGTGCTGAACATCTTGAGGAAGACCGGGTGTCACAAGCAGGTGTCATCCCTGACCCGTCTCTGAAGCCCTCAGTCCTCACCGAAGTGAAGAAACAACCACACCACATCTTCTTGGGAGAATCAATCATTTGCGTATCGAATACCACAACAAGGACCTTACATCTAACTTCTGCTCTGCCATTCACTACTAACACACAGCACCTCGCAAGCTACTTCCACTTACTCCCCCCATCTACTAAGATAGGGTAATGAACCTATCTCAGGAGAGACAGAAAACCTACAGGGGAATGACGTGCCACTATGCTATAAATAACGTGAAGGCAAAACATATCTCTCGACATACGTAAGAAACTGACTATAGTAATTAGTGAGCAAGGAAAAAATAGAGTCAAGAAGTCATACTTTTCACTATAGAACCAAGTTCTTGGCCATATGTATCTATAAAAACCAGATCAAACACGAAACATTTAAAAAAATCACTTGATACAGTATGGAAACCACAGGGGCAGCTGGTAAATGCTGTATGTAAACCACAATTTCCTCAGGTCAGCGCGATGGGATTTCTATGGGGCTCCAATGCAATAGTCAAGGGGAGTGGCTGGTGAATTCTCCTGACACAAAATGTGTGGAGCAGAGAGAGCAGTTTCTAGGGTACACCATGGTTCTCAGTAAAGTGCTCACTGCAGAAACCGGCAGTGTGTGTGTGTGTGTGTGTGTGTGTGTGTGTGTGTGTGCACACCCTGACTAAGGTACACCATGGTTCTCAGTAAAGTGCTCACTGCAGAAACTGGCAGTGTGTGTGTGTGTGTGTGTGTGTGCATACCCAGACTAAGGTACACCATGGTTCTCATTAAAGTGCTCACTGCAGAAACCAGCAGTGTGTGTGTGTGTGTGTGTGTGTGTGTGTGCGCGCGCGCACGCGCACACACGTGAGTATGTGTGAGCGCATATGTGTGTACGTGCATGTGCATACCCTGACTGGATATAAGCCTTGTGATTTATTAAGGACTGATTGGCAAAGCCCCAGGATGGAAGTCTTTCACGTCCTGCCAATAATCACCAGGACCCGAAATGCGCCAGAGGTGACCTCAGCCTTACACCCTCTGCGTGTGGGCTAAGATACCCTTCTAGATGATGAAGGCTACAGCTAGCTGAACCCTTTGGAAGCTCACAAAAGCATGAGCAGCACCATTTTCTGCCAGGACTGACACCTGCTGTTGCCTTCAAGCTAAGGGTAACCCTTGTGAGCATGGCTTTCATTAGTGGCCTGGCTACTGTCAGCACCTGGCACCCCTCTGGCTTCCTTGGTCTATATTCAATCCCAGGCACAGTAGCCAACTCAACAGATTCCCACTCAGCTTTGCTTTACCCGCTCCCCTGGGCTAGTACGCCTCTGGCAAAATCCTACCCTTATGAAGCTGTCAAATGTCACTTAAGCTGTGAAGCCACACCCCCGCTCTCCCAGACAGTCTCCCTCGCAAATTCACTTGCTTTGCTGCAGTTACAACAGCAAGTGGCCCGCCTGTCCGATTGCCTGTGGGTAGGTGTCTTTAACTGACACTCCGGATGAAGTTAGGAGGAGCCATAGCCTATAAACTGCATAATCATAACCCCCAACCCATCAGGACATTCTTCAGCATTTTATGGAGACTGGGTTTTTTGTTATTGCCCCAAACGAGAATTTCTCAAAATTAGACATTTGGTTGGTCGATGGTTTGCTGCAGGGACAATGCTACATATCACAGGAAATTTGTGTGCACATCTACTCATTAGACAATAGAAGCATCTCTAACCAAATGTGTTACAGATATTGCCAAATGGCCTTGGTGGGCGGAACCACAGTTGGGAGTTACTCAGGTTGAGGGCCTGACATTTAGACAGTTTAGACATTGCTAAAAATGTAGAATTACAACCCCTCCAGGCCTACTGAGTCCAAAATCCTAAGGATGGCAACTAGCAAGTCATGAGCCCTTTTAACACGCTTCCCAGATCTTCTGGACACAATACGGACCCATACCATCACCCCTGGCAGCAAGCTTGCATTCAGCTACATTGCCGGCACCCTGCCTGGCTTAGAGAACTGTACTGAGCAGACAGCCGCGGTACCCAGCTGATTCTGAGTGGTAACACATGTCGGGTGGATGAAGGAGGATCCTTTCCAGGATGCTTCCAGCAGGGGGCCACCTGGCCTAGACTTGAGTAACTCCAGCAGAGGCATGAGCGAGCGTCTCCTACATAACACAGCCCATTTCACTGAAGCTGGTCCATCAGGAATATTACTCTTTACACTGAGCAGCAAGCTTGCCTTTCTGAATTTCATGGCTTAAGCTCCAGGCTGTTCAGACTGCAGAGGGCCTAGAACTCAACATTTCTCCAGTAAAAATCCACTACATATTTACCTAGTTCTAGCAAACAAATGAAGGATGGCTTTCCTTACAAAAAATGACTTATGTGTATACAGTGCCAAAAGATCACAATTAGAACCACCACCATTACCAAAAGCTACTACGCTAAGAAGGATCCCAATTTGTGGCTTTGTGTGTTCCAGGCCCAGCATGGGGGGCTGCAGTCCGGCCTCAGTCCACTGAAACTGTGTCCACTACCCTCTAAGCCTAACTGTCCTATACAGTTAGAACTGCCAATACACCTATTTCTGTTCTACCTCAACATGTGACCTGGATTTCAATTCTTTTTAATTATTAAAACTCCATGTAAAGAACTTGCAATGAAACGCATTATACAGTGAGATTAGTCAGACCCAAAGTCTGTGTGTCTCGATGAACTTAAACAGTTAGCACAGCCACCCTGAAACTGAGGAGCTTCGCCTTTCACCCCCAATTCTGTCTTCCTCATACTTCTCCCCAAAACATATATGACCTCCCAAACTCTTAATTTTAAAAGCACACCCCCTGATCATTTTACATATCTTCCTAGAAAAACAGAATTACTTTGGGTTTTACTTAAATATAATATGGATGAATTTTCCTCCCACATGCAAAGGCTGACCCTTGAAGGCACCCTGTGAACACAAAGCTAAATACTACGGGCTTGTAAAAATGAAGGAATCATGTTCTATTCATCTAGTCTAGAATTCCAAACAGCCACCTCCATGGCTGGCTAACACAGCCTTAATGGAATGTATAAAAACAACAGAAAACATAGCCTGTGGCTTCATCACGTTTTTTCCCCCAGAGTCAGTCCACGATTGTACTATACCTCTCATGCCCTGGGCTGGGTTGGTTTTTGTCAGTTTGGTACAAATCTGACCTATCTGGGAGGAGGGAATATGATTTGAGAGAATGCTGCCATCACCTGGGTCTGAAGGCAAGTCGGCTGTGTATTATTTAGATTAATGGTCGATGTGGGAGGGCCAGCACATTCTAAGCAGCGTCACTGTCACGGCTCATATGAAAAAGCAGGCTGAGTAACCAAGGAGGAACATGCCACAAAGCTGTGTTTTTCACTACCTCTGCTTCAACTCCTCTCTCTAGGTTCCTGTCTTGAACTCCTGCCCTGACTTCTTACAAGGACGGACTGTGAGGTAAAAGTGTAAACTGAAACAAACCCTTCCCTCTCTCCAACTTGCTTTGGCCATGCTTCATCACAGCGGGAGAAAGCCCTGCAAGCCCCCCCCCCCCGCCCCCCCCACTTCCTTCACTGCATCCTCCTGAGCCTAAAGGGCTTCTGACATAACACACCCTGGACAAAACCTCTGCGGTACAGACACGCCATTCGCCATTCACCGTTAGGCATCGCCTCTGAAATTAGTGGCAATTTCAGATCAAAGGCAACCCTTCCACGGTCAGTTATTAACCCAGAGACAACTTCACCTGCGGAGAGCCACACTCCAGACTCGCCACTACCTAGAAGCAAGTCAATTAATGCTAATAAGCACTTGAAATGTATCTAGTCCCAGCTGAGATTCTGAGGACTCTAGATGAAAAACTAAAATAAAATATTTCACGTTTTATACTGAATCTATATAACATTATATTTTTGATAGACTAAAATTCATCTCACTTTTTTTTTTTCCACTCAGGGATGCATATCCCAGCCTGGCCTCAAACTCACTACGTAGCAGAGGGTGATTGTGAATTTCTGATCTTCTTGCCTCCACCTCTTCAGTGCCGAGATGGCAGGGCTGGCTCACGTAGAACTGGGGACTGGACTCAGGGCTTTGTGAGTGATACACAAGCACCCTACCAACTAAGCTACACCTCCAGACCACTTGCCTCTGTCTGTAACATAGGAAACTGAAAAGGATAAGCGGACTCCGGTTCTCGCTCCACTATATGGCAGTGTCTGCAGACCCCAGGATCAGGGAGTCTCAGCTCACAGATGAGAAGACCCGCACACTACTATGCCTGTCTTCCAACCAAACCTCTGAAATCTTGCAAAGTATGAAACGAATCTGCTGATTTAAATACAACTTTTTTTCTCATCTATGCTTTGCTACAGAGTTACCTGTATTTTATCTGGAGCCATATAACTAAGCAAGCTCATGTGCTAGGGTGTCTTCCGGAATCTAAACTAGAAAGCCTAATCTTTGAAAACACCATTGTCTGGGGCTGGAGAGATGGCTCAGTGGTTAAGAACACTTGCTTCTCTTTCAGAGGACTCAAGTTTCATTTCCAGCACCCTTATGAGGCATTTCACAATCACCTGCAATTCCTGTTCTGAAAGACTCCACACCCTCTGGGTTTTGCACAAGGTACCTGCCTACATGCATTGCATATACATACACTCAGACACATACACAAAATAATAAACAAATAAATCTTTAAAATCATATCATTTAAGTCAAGGAGTCTTCTTTACAAACACGGAGTGTCTCTGTACATTATAAACCAAGGTCAAGCAACTTACACAGCATTAGCAAAATGCTTCTATTTACCCAGCAGTGGTGGGTAAAAACCTAAACTGGGAAACTGGTTCTGAGTTCTGGGACAACTCCTATCTAGTGTAGTTTTATCCACACAATCCCCCAAACTAAGATTTACTAATCTTCCTTTGTCAAAGCAACTACCACTAATGATGGCCAAGAGGCAACATAACCTAGGTGAATTTGGACTTCCTGTTTCCGAGGCTGTTCTTAACCAGGCAGCCAACGTTACCAACTCTCATCCCAAGTATGAACATCTCAGAACAGGGACAGAAACACTAGGCCACTCTGCACATAACACTGCGTTAACTGTTTCTTTTAGGTTCATGTTTATCAGAAATCTTTTATATTGATACATTTCTTATGTATTATGCAATAATACCAAAAGATCAGTAATCTTCTCAGTGTAAACAAATACAATTGGAACTCAAGTCTTTTCATTAAGACTTGAAACTTAAGTTAGCCTTGAAACATCTTCAGGACGGAAGTATTCCTAACATATAAGAGGCCATTTGATTTTTTAAAAATACATTATAAGGAAAAACAGATTAATTTTAAATTTTGAAGCAGCTGTGGGAAACAGTAAAAATGAATCTTGAAGCAAATGTTACCTCTAATACATTGACATTTATGAATATCTTTGTGCAGGAATAAGGTCTCCCTAAGACAGGTAATTCTAACCTGTACACAGCTCTATACAAGTTCCTTTACTGGAGTTCACTGCCCCAACTTTGTCCAGATTACTAGACTTTAAGCTCGGAAGACTGCAGGAGAGTGTGACAGAACCATTCGTAGCTATCCTGTGCCTTTCACCTCGAGTAAGATCCCTCTCCAGGACAATTACCCTGCACAACCAACATCGACAGCTAAGATTCAGAACGTGGGAGGTGTGCCTCACCCCGCTCCCCCTGCCTCGGCCCGTGTCTCTGTTATCTAAGAGGCTGCGGTCCCTTAGGTTAACGGAGGCAAATGCTGAAGGAGTGAGGAAAAACTCCAACCAGCAGAAAGACACTTGTCAGCACTAACACCCACAAGTGCCAACAGATGTGACCAATTTAATGAAGCATGTGCCTCCGACTTGGCACTCCTTCCAGAGGGAAGCTCTCCTTTCAGCAAAAGCAGCACATTGTACGAGCTCGCCCTCGTCACCACCCTCTGCCTGGCAGCTCCGCCGAGCGAAACTGGCACATCATGGTGTGTGTGGGAACCGTGCCACCACGACAGGTGGTCACAACTCTGTGGCTGCCAGCGCTACACAATGAGCATCAGACTCACGTTCCAAGTGTGGAACCAACCAAGCCTGCGTCCATGCATAGAGAGTCGGACTCACTGTCCTCAGACAGGGGACGATGTGGAGGAACCGGGGAGAATGAAGGCAGACAGGGAAAATACATGTAGGACACCACTCCTAAGAGTCTACTGGCAATGACCTCAGACCTAAAAACAGGTTTCCATATATCCATGACACAGTTGGGCAGTTAACTATTGGCCTCAAACTTGTAATGCCCTGCCTCAGCCTCAGAGTACAAGGTGACAGGTGCGGGTCACCCAAGTGGCTGGGGGCTTAGTTTTTTGTTTTAAGCATCATGATTCTAAGTCAAAGAAAAAAAGATGTATCTTAAATGAAATGAAAGGGAATGAAAACTCTGGGTTCCTGGCTGAGCTACAATTGGACAGCAGCAGAGTAAAAAAGGCTTAACGATTAAAATGAAACAAGCTCTGAGATCTTGTTGGCGTCTGGCTGAGCTGAATATGTGCTATAGCAATGTAGCAAGACCACCCCTCTCTGGAAGAGCAAGAGCCCCCCTCCCAATGTGAATGAGACGTCCAGTCCTCATGTAAGGCACTGGCTAAAGGATGGAACTGTTTACACCATTCTAGCTTACTGTACAGTGCATACCTGTGTCCCGTCTGCACAAACAGGCTTTAAGAGAGCTTTTGGTATTGACAAAACATCTCACGAGAACAGTACTTTCTTAGTATGGCATTTAAAAAAAAATGTACCTTTAATTCATGTGATTTAGTGATTTTTTTTTAAAGTAAATGTCTCTTGCCTTTATAAGACCATTTTCATTTAAAAAAAATCATTTTCAAAAGAGCTTGTATGATGAAAGCACAAGGAAGAAGAAAAGAAAACCAGGCAGGGCCCTGGGAATGACAGTGAGGAGATTTCTCTCCATTTTCTGAAATTGCCAGGATGTCAGAGCCTAGCAGAGTTACCTCCTAATAAACTCAGGCAGCTAAACATTGTTCGGACTTTACAATAATACAGACTGCGCCTATAAAAAAAGCTAATGAGGTTACCAAAAGGAGCTATAGCCTCTCAGAGAGCCTTCTAACGAGTTAAACCAACTCAGAGCACTTAATTTCTGTTCCCTTATAAAATACTATTAACTCAGCTCCAACGTAAAAAACTTCTCTTGGATGTTAAATTTACATGTAACTAAAACCGGACCTCCTTTTTATTGACTTTATATATTCAAATTCTCAAAAGTACAAAGACCAGGTCCTTAAGCTGGTTGCTGTAAACATTAAGCCTCAACATTAAACAGCATGATTATTTTCATTCCAATAAAAACTGCACTTCTACTACAAAAAGAGTTTTACGTCTCTGCTGTACTTACAAACACAGGCAAAGCATCTTGCTATGGTGTGAGGCCATAGGGACCACGTGGCCTGGGTTCATCTGAACTGACAAGGGGAAAGAATACTGTGATGATTTAAGACACATGGAAATATAGATGCTCTAATGCCTCTTCACAGGAAAAGCTATGGACTGATGGAAACCCAAGAACATGCTAAAGTATTAGGGGTGCAAATGCCACCCCCATCTATTCTGCAAATGCCACAAAAAGGTATCTTTTCTCAAGCACATGTGAGGTACAGAGAGGGAGGACCAGTTCAGGAAGAGTGGAGAAGGGGATCGCTCAGCAACTTGGGCATTCTAAATAATGCCAGCTTTATTCTAATCAGAACAAGCTGGACTGGGGCTAGCATAAGTCAGTCGTAGAACACTTGACTGACCTATGTAAATTCCCTAGGAATGATCTCCAGCATGTAAAACAAAAGTATTTTTACATATAATACATGTGGCTATATCCCACCACGAGGGGAGTACAGACTTGGTCTTCCTAGGTTTTGTAATCCCAGCATTAGATGCAGCATTAGATTTCTGGTACAAGAAAAGGTTTTAAAATGTGACTGATTGGTGAGGAAATGAATGATCTAAATTGATGAACCCCTGTGATACTTTTGAACAGTATCAGAGACCACAAGCATGTTTCACTAACATCTTTCAGGCAGAGGGAACTTCCTGTTCTTCCTCTGAGAACGTTTATGAACTCTGCACGCCTCTTACAAGAGACAGGTCTTAGGTAAGACATATGCTGACCTGAACATCAGTTCTTAAGGTGTTTAAGGGTATTTCCAAGGAACTGGTAGTTACTCCAACAGAACATTCTATTCTTGACATGTTTGAAAAAGAGTCAAGAAATCATAAATAAAGAAAAGTTACTGGAAACAAGGGACCTTCGTCAAGAGACAAGGGAACACTTGGTACACAAGGGATAGAGGGGCAGTGTGATAAGGAGGAGACCCAGTGGCTGGTGCAGAAGAGGATTATCCCACTGGTCCGGAGGAGTAAGGAAGGTTGCTCATCAGGACATAAAGTCCTTAGGTGACTACAGCGGGGGTCAGGTCTACGACCTAGCTCAACAGAGAGAAGGGCTTCCCTGCAAGGAAACTAATCAGTGTGAGACCCTCTCAGACTACTTGGAACCTCTAGACTTGACATTGAAATGTGAGGCAGAATTCCATCCTTATATAGACAGGAAAACCAGACACAGACAAACAGCAGCGGAATTAATTCACAATGATGAAGACTCTAGAGATGGGGATTTCAACTACTCACTTTAAACTCTGCAGTAACTATGGTATCTCCAACTCAAGCATGCCAAGGCGAGTGAACAGTTAGGGGCAGAAAGGATGCAGAGATCCAAGGCTGAGAGTAACTTTCAGGATCAAGGCACTGAGGCCTGAAAAGAGTACACCAACTACTCAGCTTCAGACTCCCCAAAGACCAAGTAACCACAAAGTATAAGCAACTCCAAAGGCTCTATCTGATCTACTCTTTCCTGTCTTAAAATGAGTTCAAGTTAATCAGTAAAGAGGGCTTCTGTAAAGGCTCCCACACCCATCCTGTCTTCTCTCTGTTGGAGGAAAGTCAAACAAATCAATATCTACTCATAATCCTAGCAGGGTTCCACATGAACCAGCGCCACCGCTGCTACTGATCTACAAACATGAAACAAGTCCAGGTTAACTTTATTGAAAATATATAGTCGCCTCTTTCTCATGCTAAAGCAAATATAGTATAAACGATAGTGTCATTGGACCAAAAAAGAAAAGTATATGGCCAGTAGTTCTTTACCAACTTCCTAGGAATCAAAGTATGAATTAACTGAAAATCCATCACACCAAAGTCCCTTCACCCTCACTATCAGTTTCTAAAGATTCCATGGGTATTTATTTTGCCTTTTCAACACTAGGAATAGAACCTGGGGCCACGCCAATGCTCAGAAAGTGATCCACCACCAAGCTAAACTCTCAGTTCCAAATGCTTCACAAACCAATTACTTTTTGTATGGATGGCCCTTAGAAATAATTTTATGAATATAAAGGAACTCAAAACAGATACACATATACTATATAAATATTAATACATAAATTCATAAATTGGAACACAGGAGAGTGAAGAATCCAGGAAGCGAATACAAAGTAGCTTTAGTTTTTTTCTCAACACTCTGAAAAAACACTTCATTCAAAAGCCTGACAAATTTATCAATACACTCATTAGAAGGTGTTTTAGTGCTGTGATTTTTCCCTATGACGTCACAAGAGCAATCTTTAAAAGCAGTGGGAGGTTCTATATGGTGCATCCTACATGTTAAATCTATCGATGTTTAATATTCAATAATTAATATTTAATATACTTTCTTCAAAAAGCACTTCTGATGACTCAAATCCATTCTTAATTGCAATTAGTTGCTTTAATAAGGTTAGGTTAAAATTAATAAATGATGACTTAAAGCGACATTTCTGAAAAAAAAAGCCTGTAAGTCTGAAGTTCTAATTTCCTTGGGGAAAAAGTGTGAATACTTGAGAAGCTCCTACCCTGTGTTCCTGCAGATTCTGACTGCCAATGTTAGAACATGCAGTGACATTATCTGTAATAACCATGTCCGTGAGGGGGAGACCCCGTACCATTCCCAATTCATAATCTTACCAAAAACGTGACTAGTGGCGCCATCTCTATCTGCTTTGCTGTGAGACTGGGGCAGGTACAACCTCCCCAGACCATATACCCATGAGTTGTCACAATGGGAGACCCTGTGCGAGGAACTGATGGAGGTATGTCTTTCTGCTGGGTTCACCTATGGTCTCAAGAAGAGAAGCGGTCCTTTGCTCTTCTCTGCACCTGAAGCTATTCCACTCACTTGTTCCCAACTCTGATAAATGCACTGATATTCAGTATTTCTTTCTCTTGGCATGATTAAAAAAAAAAAAAACGGCACAAGGGTGTGGGGCATGGCCATGCCTACCCAACGCAGACGTCACCAGCACGGGGGCAGAGTCCCCCTTCTCCTATGTCACAATGGAGCTGCAGGTCTGAGAAGCAGAGACACAACCAGAGCTCAGGTTTAGCCTACACACAAGGAAGGGGGAGGGACAGTGGAGTAAAGACTCTTACAGGACGGGTTTAGTCCACCCTTGGGAATTATGATGGGGCAGCTTGGCCATAAACACATATGATCTCTACAGAGTTCCAAGGCAGTGCGCTATTGTGTAATTTTGCAGGAAATCAAACAGACTCCCTCCCTAACACAAGTGCTTTAGTAGTTCTGCTGAAGCTTTGTTACTCACCAGGACACTGGTATGGGAACTCTGTATCACTGATGTAAATGCAGTATCATCAAAGGGGTGATGAAATAAACACACGTACGAAGAGTCTAAACCTTTGACCTACTGTGCCTCAAATGATAACCCGATATGAACAGACTAATTCACCATCTGTTAAAACACTGCTCCAAAGGACAGAAATAAGAAGAAGGTAGCAAAGGAGGAAGGCAAACATGATGCTTACTTTCTTTAAATGCTTGACAGTAGCCAAGGAAGGATAACAAAAAGAACAGGGCACACAGGAGATCTGCACGGCCAACAACGCCAGCGACCTTAAAAGAAGGAGGGGAGAAAGATTTACATAAAACACATTACAGCATTCCTAACTTTTGGATATACAAAACATCCTTCAGACACAAAACAAGTGACTTACTCTACCCCACCACCTATGACATCATGTTGGCAGTGCTGAACAGATCTGGCCGTGTTATCTTACAGCTGGTTTGTTCTCTGCACCCTTCTCGGAGCAGGACTTCACTTCATTGCTTTAAGAAAAACCAGGCTGTTTGAACAGATTGTTCTGGGCACGGCCCATATCTAGCAAAAGTGGTGTTATTTAACACACTATGCTCAAGAACACCAGCAACCCAGGATTCTCATGTTCTATAGGAGATGTTCAGTGGAAAGTGTTACAAGCTCAGAGTGCACAGTATTTAAAAAATATATCCTGGGGCCAGCAAGATGGAAGAGTAGGTACAGGTACTTGCTGCCCAAGACTGGAGACCTGAGTTCAATTCCAAAACCCACACAAAGGGGAAAGGAGAGAACAAACTTCAGGGAGTCCTCTATGCGTATGTATTATAGCATCCATGCCTCATCCCCCAATATCAGGCATGCACATACATCAACAAGCATGCATGCTCGTGCACACATACACAAATAATAAAATAGCTAATTAATTGACTAATTAAAAAATTTAAATCTGCACACTGATGAATATCTTGCATATCACCATAGAACCTTCATCTGGCGATGTATGGAGATAGAGACAGAGACTCACATTGGAGTACTAGACTGAGCTCCCAGGTCCAAATGAGAAGCAGAGGAGGGAGAATATGAGCAAGGAAGTCAGGATTGCGAGGGGTGCGCCGACCCATTGAGACGGTGGGACTGATCTAATGGGAGCTCACCAAGGCTAGCTGGACTGGGACTGATGGAGCATATGATCAAACCGGACTCTCTGAATGTGGCTGACAATGAGGGCTGACTGAGAAGCCAAGGGCAATGGCACTGGGTTCTGATTCTACTGCATATACTGGCTTTGTGGGAGCCTAGTCTGTTTGGATGCTCACCTTTATAGACCTGGATGGAGCGGGGAGGGGGGGACCTTGGACTTCCCACAGGGCAGGGAACCCTGACTGCTCTTTGAACTGGAGAGGGAGGGGGAGGGGGGGAAGGGAAGGCAAATGGAGGAGGGGAGGAGGTGGGAATTTTTAATAAAAAAATTTAAATCTGATTGGAAACACAAAGGGCATAGAAGTACAAAATATGTTAAAAGTTTAGGCAGAAAGAAAAGGCTTAACGCCCTGAGCTGCCTCTGCCATCTTTTCCTCCATCCCGCCCCCTCACTCTGCAAAGGAAGGATGCTTCTGAAGTGACCAGTGAGATGAAACAGAGCACAGTGCCCATTATTTCTCTCTCAGTCCCAGCTAGTGAGAACGAAGCTGTATAAAGTGTGTGTTCACTTCTTGCAGGCTGATTACCCCAGTAGCTGTTTTCCAAATATAAGGAAAAACACAGAATTCTACTCATGAGGACGGCTCTAGTTTACGGGGTATCCTTTACTAACTGGCACCCAAATGTGGCAAATCCCTTTAATGGATGGAAGACCAATCGCTTCTCAAAGGACAGACAAAATATCATGCCTGTGGAAATTAGCACACATACATATGTTTTGTAAGGGCTTGTATGGTCAACAGCTAAACAAGAATGCCTTTAATTGTCTTCCTTTCACATAGAAGGCTGAGGTGTACTGTCCACTGTAGCTGGAATCAATCGCCTAGGGGAGGTGTCTTGGGAAATCTATGGTGTCATGCAGGGCTAAGAGGACAGAATGAGTTGATGAGTCTATCTTAGCAAGTGTCTGTGTGAGAGGAGATGTACAGAGAGGCAGGTGTGATGGTTAATCCTGAATCCAGAGTCAGCCAGGAGACAACCCTCTTGGCATGTCTGTAAAGGAATTCATAAACTAGTTAGCTAAGGTAAACTTGCTCTTAATATGGGCAGCACCACTTTAGGGGGCTGGTGACTTTAATTAAATAAAGAGGAGAGAGTAAGCTAAGCACTATCGTTCATTGGATGTGTCCGACTAGCTTATGATCTACTGCCAGGCTTTCCCTTCCAAGATGGACGGTGCCCTCAAACTGTGAGCCACAGTCACCCCTTCCTTCCTTAAGCTGCTTCTGTCACAAAAATAACAACCAACCAGCACAGGAAGCAAGTTTGGGCCTGAAGAGAACATGGCGTTCATGGAGGGCTAAATGGATACATACTGAGTTATGGATGCTCAGAGGGAAGTTGATTCCATCAAGGGCACACTAAGTAATCAGAGATGCAGCTACAGACAAAGCCTGGAACATGGTAAGTGTGGCTCCCTGTTAGTTCCATTCATGAATTCCAGAGAGCTTCTAGACGTAGGACAAAGTGGCAGGCAGGAAAAGGAACAAGGACACCTTGGGGCTAGGGTGCTGCTTCTGTGGCATGGTGGCAAGTAAGGAATTTGTGGGCCTCCAGCTGGGATACAAGGAAAGGAGCTTTGTTAGAGCTGTGGCTTTGGACAGACCGAACCCCAAACCTAATGCTGACCAGCAAGCCAAGAAGAGGCAGGGAAGAGAACCAGGACTTGAAGGGGAAGGGGTAGTTTGGGCAAGAGCCAACCAAGGACAGAGCCAAAAGGACCAGACTGTTGAAGCCTCTTCTACCAGGGTGCTAAAGGTGCACGCAAAGAACCGCCAGGAAACAAACTTGAAACAAATGAACTTATTTTCTAAATTCCTTTAGCTTTTCTTTTGGTAAACTGCTGTACTTTCTGGTTGTGAGCTCTGTGTTTAACAGCTGAGCCATCTCTCCAACCCTACTCTGGTAAATATTAAAGACAACCTCAGTTTTTGAGTGATGAAGGTTATACTACCTGACATAAAAAACAAATGAAAAACCAAACCCATGGAAAGTGTTTTAGGAAGGATTCAGCACTTCAGTGAGTGTTTGTCAAGAGTAACTAAAGAGAGAACTCACAGAATAGAATGTCAAAGGATATATTCGAGAATAGGCTATCTCTAACCGTTGGAGAATAGAAATAAGGACAAGGCTTCCTTCCTTTCTTGTTTTCTTCCTTTCTTTTTCTCTCCTTTTTTTATTGATATTTGCAAAATATGTATTTTCAGGTAAACTCTCCAACAGTTTTTGTTTCTTTCAGGGTACCTCAAACACTCCTGTCAAGATTTTTCTGGGAAAAAAAAATCAACATACCGATCCTCAATCAATTAGACAGCTGGTATCTAAGTTTCCTTACTACAGACAAGAATTAAGGATTTGGGGGTCGGAAGGAGGTGGGCAAGGGTTCCCTTACTAATACCCTTTGTGCTGAAGGCTAAGTGTTCGAAGCTGGGTATGATGGTTTGTGCCTACAATCCCAGCACTTGAAGGTGGAGGCAGGTGGAGGACAAGAGTTCAAAGTCAGCCTCATCTAAATAGCTACAGGTGAATCTGAGACCACCCTGGGATGGAAAGACTGTATCTGGCCCCTGTCTCATCCTTGGCAAAACATCTGGGTTCAGTAATGGGTGGGTAGAAGCCTTGAAGAGACCAGAACCCAGGCAACTTGTCATCTTTAGCCACACTTTGAGCACAATGGGACCTCATGCCCTCAAGCAGTCCTTGGGGAGTATCTGATCCTGACAGATGAGCCAAAACCAGATCCAGGCCTACAATATCTGTTCTTGCTCCTCTCCCTTCATAGGAATCAGTACCCTGTCAGTGGCCTCGTGTGCCTGCCAACAACCCAGAGTGATTTGAGATGGCATATTTGAGGGAGGGGGTGTTGATTGATTTTGGTTTATATCATCTGAGGAAAAGTAAACCTGGTTGTAAAGATTTCCCTACCAATCAGAATGCAGATAGGACTCAGCCTGAAGGGTGACCGGTTGATCCCACGCTGCCTGGGGCCACCTTGGTTTTAGTCAGAACCCTCTACCCCTGCACACTGGATGGCTAGGAAATATTAGGTGCTTAAGTTGGTTATGGTGGAACACCTCTTTCATTCCAGCACTTGGAAGGAGGCAGGAGGATCAGGCATTCAAGGTTAGCCATGGCTATGTGACACCCTGTCTCAAGGGGGGAAAAGAAAGACAAAACAAAACCCCCAGTAATAACATAAAAGAGAAAATAAAAGTATTTATTAACTGTGTGCAACAATATCTTCAGTATTAAGGCAGGAGGTAGAGTAAAGGCACAATATACATTCATATTAATTAAAAGAAATGCATGTCATTAAAACCTGGTAGGGCTCATGCTGCTAATCCATCCTCTTAAAACATATAAACAGACACACATCTACTCCAATCTGCCCTGTCCTCATGCCATAGGGAGCCACATGCAAGGTGGGACCGTCATGGCCACACCCCAGCAGCTCTCTCCCATCCTGGCAGGACACCCACGAGGCTTCCCCTGCCTCCTGAAGATAAGCTCCAGGTGTCTTGCTCTTTGCATGTGTTTAAAGCTGGCATTTAAAAAATGTGGAGTGAGCGATTAACAGGGAAAAGCTGATAAGAGGGAATTGGATAGTGTGTCAAAATAATGAAAGGTAAACATGCGGAATATCTGTCTGTGAATGCTAATTTTTAATTATCCCTTATTTTCCAAAATCTGGGTTTAAATGGCTGTTATGGAGTGACAGAGAGGAAGAGAATTTTCAAATATTCTTTTCTCCCCATGAGTAGCCACCCCCTCTATATTTGTGTGTGTGTGTGTATGTGTGTGCACATGTGAAACCCAGATGCCAATCCTGGGTATTATTTCCCAGTGGTGGACCATCTTGGTTGAGTCCGGGTCTCTCATGGGTCCATAATGAGATAATTAGGCTAGGCTGGCAGCCCTGAGTACAGTCAGTCCCTCCTTCCCCATCACTAGGACTACAGGCACACACCCTATGCCGGGTATTCTGTGGGTGCTGGTGGCCAAACTCAGGTCTCCATTGCTTGTACAGCAAGGACTCTACGAGCTGTGCTTTCTCTCCATTCCCCTCAATTCCTTCCAAAGATCTGAAACATGGCCTCTAAAGATTACCAGATAAACTGCATTGATCTGCAATGTGTGTCTGTGTGTGTTCGTACATGCACAAACACAAACATGTGTAAGCATACCCAGGGCCTGAAACCTTTTTATAAATCAAGTTCTCAATATGTAAAATCTTAACTTTGGAAAACCTTTGGCTAATCATTCGATTTTATTTTGGTTTTACAACTATGTCCAATAAGACAAGAAGCAAACAGTCAATCAGGTTTTCCCAGAAAGCCCTGTTTGTGTCAGATGCACACACCGCATCGACCAGAGAAGTGAGGCTGCAACCAATTCTAACTTGGCCATGGTTGTGCACAAATAAGAGACAAAAGGGTTTAAAAGTGGGCTCCGGCAGCATCAGCCACAACCTTTCACAAAAGATACAGGAGACAAGAATAAAAATTCCAAGGCATTCTTGAAACCAAAGAACAGATATTATGACAAGTCATAATTTCTAAAACCAAGAATTCTGATTAACATTTTAGAGTTGACTCTAAGGCCCTCAATAGGGTAACCAGTTATACATAGGCATTTAAATGTCTGTTGGAGGCCAAGGCCCACGGTGAGAGGAACAGCCTAGGAAGCTTCTAACCCAGGTGTTTGTGCTCCCAGAATGACTAAACCCAATCTTTTACTTCAGCACCACGCGCCTCACGTTTTCCAAGTGCTCGGGTGTGCACACAGGTTTCCTGGTGATCCCACACGTGTCCAGTTAAATCTCATGTGTGCACACAGGTTTTCTGGCGACCCCACACGTGTCCAGTTAAATCTCAACAGTCTATGTCTACAGCATACTCTTCATGTACTAGGCACAGAGACACGGCCACAGGGCAGCAGGCTAGGCTCCTGTCACTGCTGTACATTACCTGGCCAAGGGTGTTAAGGGGAAGACACCTAGGGAGGGAGGAGGGAAACTTCAGGAGCAGCTCCCCAACACCTGCCTGGGTCATGGAACCTCTGAGTTTCAGTATACCCCAAACTCACTTTTCTTTATCCTCCTGGGATCTCACAGCCTATAAAGTTGTACCAGACCATCTGATGTCATACTGCTTTTATGCTAATTAAATTAAGAAAGTGTTTTGCAAATCATACAGTCAGCTACCATAGAAAAACTGCCTCAGACCAGGTGTGGTGGTGCATGCTTTTAACCCTAGCACTCAGAAGGCAGAGGCAGATGGATCTCTGGGGTGTACATAGGGAGCTCTATGCCAGTCAGGGCCTACAAAATAAGATCCTATCTCCCTCCAAAAACAAATAAAATAAATAAAAAGAAAAATTGCCCCACCCAGTCTCAGGACCAAGGAAGGATTCTTAACTGCTGGTCTTTAGGCTGCAAAATGAGGCAATATTAATATTTTTGCCCTTGAAGTTATCCACAGGCTTGACAGACAGTGCCACCCAAGACCACAGCACACTCTGATGAGACAGTCTTTCAGTTTGGTAGCCGTTATTTGCCCATAAAGAGAGGGTTCTCTGACCCAGAAACCCACTGTGTCAAATATCTGACAGGGAAAGTATCATGTATTCCCTGAAAACACTGTGATGTGTGCTCTGTCACCACGAGGAACATACGAAGAGCCCATTTCGGAACACCAGATGGCACACACACGTCCCACACACACGCAGACTGTCGCACATGGGGGATACTCACACACTCAGTGTGCACGGGATGGACAGCAAACAGCAGAGCCGCCAGCAGGGAAGCTCTGGGCGCCAGGTGTACCCTCCGGCCCTTACTGGTGTACTGCAGACCACCAAACAGCACCGAGAAGACGTCCAGCGTGAGGATGGAGATGCCACCATGCAGGAGGATGTTGACCACGTGGAAACCCACAGGGTGGAAGCCTCCTGACAGGTAGTAGTTGATCCTGCAACAGACGGTGGTTGCTCACAGCGGATGCATGAAATACACACACACAGAATGGGGGCTGTGGAAGGATCTTGGTGCCTCCTTCGTGAAAAGAGCATCAAGGCAGTAACACCTGTCCAGCTAAGAAGCCTGAAGAAACCATGTAAACAATTATCCATAGAGGAGAGTAGGAGAAATGGCCATGTCACAGGGGAAGGCACCGAAAATACAGAGAGAGGAAAATCAAAAGGAGAACTAGACCTTTTCATTTTAAGTTTAAGGGATTATTTCCCAAGGACAAGATAAATCACAAATCCTTCAAGGCTACCCCAAAGGGGGCTAGATTTAAGCTAGCCACATAACCCTCTCCATACACACACAAAAAGAGCCTTAACATTATGTATCCCCAGCCTTCATCTGCAGGATAGCTTTCCACTGTTAGTGTGAGTCTTTTGACTACTCAATTGCTGGTGGTTCTAATTGTTTTTAAATGCTTCTCTGCAAGAGCTATACACAAGAATTTAAATGTATCCCACAAACAGGTATAAGAACTGTTATGTGACTAGTAACTCTAGTTAATGGGGACTAGAGGTCATCTTTAAACTTCATTTTCATTTTACATATTGACTTGGTAATGGTAGGACAATTAAGAGCTTAATTTTGTCATTAAAAAAAACCCATGATTTTATGGGATGCCTGTGTTGCTTTGATAAGTATCGTACTGTCCCTTGGTGCTTTGCTACCCAAACAGTAAAGGGTGGGCTCTCTGAGAACCAGAGAGACGTAGACG
Source organism: Myodes glareolus (assembly GCF_982192425.1). NCBI lineage: Eukaryota > Metazoa > Chordata > Mammalia > Rodentia > Cricetidae > Myodes > Myodes glareolus. Next base: position 83,908,765 of record NC_142037.1, read on the forward strand.
TTTTGCTGGTCTGAGCATCATCCTTGCACAGGGACCAGGCTAATATCTGCATAATTCCAGTTTTAGTTTGTGTAGCTGATATGGAGATTCCTCAGGCACAGCCTCTTAACCTTCCTGTGGCACACTTCCTAAGACCTTAAATAAGTACAGAATCTTACAATACAAATGGACTCCACCTACCTAAAAACTAACAACTGAACCCCCATATATGATGTCATGTGGAAACCTCCAATGAAGTTCCTGTTTCTACTGTTACACCTTACCTGAAAGTCAGGACGGTAAGTGGCCGGTAGGACTTATGGCTGGTATTGCTGCTTAGTCTACTGCCCCAGAAGTCATGATGCCACAGGTCTCCCAGGGGTGTGTCTGACTGAAGGTCCTGCAGGAACACAAAGGGACGTCTGGACAAGGAGTCAAGACCCTCCCCTCCTCTTCCTACTAGCCACAGGCCCAGCTCTCCCCACCCCCACTATCTCTTCTCCAGGATATGGGCAAGCTTCTTAAAAGAGCCACCATATCCTCCCACTTTCTACACAAAGTACTTCTAATTGCACATTAACCTTCCAGTTGGTTACAAGCCTTTCAATAGTGGCTCACCTTCCTGGGTCAAAGTCCATGTTCTCTTAGGGCTGCTATAGCCTCTGCACACATCTGTCTGACTCCATGTTTCTGCCCAACTCTCCTGAGTGCCCTTCCCAGAGGCTTTGCATAGGCAAATCTGCCCTAGACAGTCATCTTCAACCCTCTGACATCCCAAGTGGACTTCAATCCTTTTTTGTGGATTCCATGGCATCTCATATCTGTACCCATAACACCTGGCTCACTGGTTACTCACAGCTATGGCTTAATTATCTCTATCACTAGACTGGCGCTCCACAAGGCCTGGACCACATGAGCTGAAGTACAAAAGGTGCTTAAAACATGCTGAAAGGACAGACATATGGCCACTACTAGCCTTTCGTGGTCAATTAAATAAGGTGAAGTATCAGAAAAGCATCCAGTTTAAACTAGTATGGGCAAATATAATTCTTAAAACTTCCACTTTTGGTCATGAGTTAAGCAGATTGTAAAACTAGAGGAAAAAAACCTTTCATACAATTTTAAAATATGAAATCACTAAATATTAAACAAAACTCTTTCTTTCTGCTGAGATAATTTGGCCTTATATTATACCAAGCATGCTCACATGCGTTTTTTCCTTACATTTAAAATATGAAACTAAAGGCTGTAAAAATTCAACAAGGGGGCTGGAGAGTTGGCTCAGCAGCTAAAAGCATGTTCTGCTCTTTCAGAGGACCTGAGTTCAGTTCAGCACCCATGTTGGGTGGCTCACGACTCCTTCTAGTCCTGAACTCCAGCAGGTGGGTGCACCTAATTGGAGAAACTACATCATTACTGGCTTTCTAAAAAATTGTCTTCTGAGCACAGAAGGATGCTCAAACTCAGAAGAAATGGCTAAGTGGCTAAAAACGCATACTGCTCTCTCAGAGGACTTGAGTTTGATTCTCAGCATCCATTTGGGGCTCACAACCATCTGCAACTCCATTTCCAGAGGATTCAATGGCCTCTGTCACCTCAGGCATTTGCATACATGTGGCATGCATGCACGCGCGCGCACACACACACACACACACACACACACACACACACTTTATAGTTTCTTTCTCACACAGAAGAGTTGGTTAAATGACAGATGGCCTCAAAGAATAAATACCCACGTTGCAATATGGACTTTAGTACTTGCTACTGAATGAAGTGCTTGCCGACTCACAGGGAAGGCCTCAAGAGGAGGAACAGACGCAAAGTCGATCACTTGATTCTCATGTGACTTTCCCTTCTACCAGCTTTAGTGGCCTTAAAAAATGTAGATCATCCACCCAACAAGACAGCTGGATGTTTTGCAAAGACTACAGGATCCATCTGCTAACTCAGCGACAAAAACAGGAGCCCAAGGCCTGGTGTTTAGCCACAGAAGGGCTTGTTCAGTTGTGAGGTGGCTGGGAGCAGCGTCTCATCCTCCCTCCAAACAGAAACCAACACCAAAGAAGCTCTAAATATTTAACAAGGTACAGCCTACACGAAGCAGAGTGTGCAAGGGAAAGGTCAAGTTTTTCTTCTAATGATTTATGGGAACACTAGGCTGTATCTGAAATCTCTCCTAACAGCACTGACTCAGAGATCCTCTTGTGGAACAAAAAAATGGCAACTCAGCCCAAGGAGCCATCTAGCAGATAGAAGCCAACTCCCTGCCCCAGCAACCGCCTGCTTACATCATGAAGACCCAGCTCCAGGAGTGGAGGTGTGCATTCCACTCAACAAAGAAGGAGAATGGGGGGCTGGCAAGAGGTGCTATTACAGAAAATACTGCTCAAACCACACTGGGCAAAGGCACAGGATGCTTGTCCACCTCCCACCTGAGGATAACCGCAGTAACCATCAGAACACCCTACACACCACAGCCAGGCTTCCATTTTCCCAGCGCAATGGAACTTTCCAGCACAGGTTCTGAATTAACCCAGGTAGAGGTGTGATGAAAGTCACCACAATCACAGAACTTAAAGAGGTGAACCCTTGTTGGAAAAGTTATTCTGTGTCTAGCAAGTCATCAAGGTGGCACAGCTGTTCAGAGACTTGCCTCTTTTAAGGAGGCACCTATCATGGGTGGCAGGTGAACGCAAGGGGGGGGGTCATTGGGCTTGGTGGCAGATGCCTTACCCTGCTGGGTCATCTCAGTGACCTTCATTTCTTATGAGCATGCAGCAATGGTGCTGCAAAAGCTCCTTCAATGACATGCCCCAGAGAGACAGGTAGGTGCATTCCTTCAAGTCCCAGCCAAGGATAAGCATTGCAACCTGTGTGCTGAGTAAGACGATCACACAGGCTCTACCTCATACCACTTCTGAGCACCTGTTCTGCCTGCCTCCAAGTTTCTTACTCTCACTGTCTTTGGGCCCATCTGAATCTTTGCCTTTCCATTTTACAATAAGAAAGGGTGACTACTCTCCTAAACTTATAAAGCAGCAACTGATAAACAAGGTGGACTAGGATTTTGCATGGTCAGCAAACTTGAGTCTCCAAACATGAAATGAGTGGGAACCCTGTACCCCTCAGCAGCACATGGCTTCCGTTCAGCAGCTGTCAGCCAGCTGCCCTCACACAGTGGAGGACAGAGTCACAGCCTCACACTTCCATAGGTGATTAGACCCATCCATCACTAGAACAAATGGTGATGTCTTTCTTTCCTCTCATAGTTCTGAAAAGTTTCATAAAACCTGAAGTACTCAATCTGCTTTGCTCTGCAACACCCCTGGTCTTGCAATCTCAGCAGAATGACTTCTCTGATACATGTGTGGATGATATCTCCTCAGCACAGGCAGGGGCTGCACACCCGAGGCAATAAATTTAGAAGCTAATACATAAAATGAAATGGGAACTCTGTATCTTAAGGGAGACCCAGATCAAGAGTCAACCCCAAGCTTATCAGAGAACACCAACTCGGATGATTACTAAGACATAAGCAAACTGCATGTTTAAGTTCCTTAGAAGATTAAGGCACCAACCTTATTGTTAACAATAGCTTCAGAGTCATCGAAGACAAAATCTCCATCATAGCTCCTGGCAAAGCACGCGAGGGAAGCAAATCCGACTACTAGCTTAGCCCAGAAAGGGGGAAGGACAGAAGACGGGATGATGTGGCCCAAGTCAGCGTCCAGCTCGGCCATCGTGCAAACTGCTGGCTGTCAGCCTCCGGCTGCAGCATTATGCTGAGGAATCTGCAAGGGAAATAACATCACGTAAATACCTTTAAGCACACTTCTGCAGTGAATACCTTTACCGTAATCAAGAGCCACATCAGTTGTGATTTTATAGGTGATCGCTAGACATGTTAAGCCAGGCAGAAACTTCAGTGGGCAGAGAAGTGATCTGAGATTCGGGCAGATTTCCCAACCCTGACATGACCTATGAAATCTAAAGCCCTTGGGTTTCTGATGCTTCCTTTCAGAAATTCTGATTTAACAGAATCCTGTACTTACTAGGCCCATAAAGCAAGTCATTTTTAATTCTCAGAGCCAGCTTACATGGCTTTAAGAAAAAGTTAACAGTCAACTTCATCAACCCAAAAAAATCAGTAACTGTTCACTGTTGGCACACTGGGGAGCAGGGGAGTGTGCTTATGAAATACGACTGTGACCCCGACTCTGACAGACCTTATAGTATGTGTGTAGACACAAGGGCAGATGCCAGTCAGTTGAAAATCTTAGAGAGGGGACTCGCGAGGTGAGGGCGTATGACAGTGATTGATTGAACTGGGGTTTACATAGAGAGAGAATAACCAATTTCTTTGGAAGGTCCCAGAAAGAACTAAACTGCCTCAATTCTGTCCAAAGAGCTGACTGCGAATACCGGGAAGAGCCATGTCAGAAATACAAACTTCCAAACAGACAAAGTGGTTTTGCCACAGCCTTGCCATTTATTAGCTGGCGGCCTTGTATGTTCCATTTCCTGTGGAACAAGGCAAACCATGAGAGGACTTGTGTGTCAGCCAGGGCCAATTCCAAGACTCAAACATGAAACCATCTGCAAATCAGGTGATCTGTTCTTATTCCCACCACATCTTCTACAAGTGCTACCTTCTGGCCAGGATGCTCAGGTCCAATCTTGTACGTTTAGAGAGGTAATAAAACTCTCCGAAACTACTTCCTCACTATGAAATGGAAACGGCACTGCCTACCTTGAAGCTGTCACTGGGTACTTTTGGTTTTTTTTGGTGGGGGCAGGTGTTATTTGGCTCGTAGGCCCATGGCTGAAGGAAGCTGGGGAAGGAACTCAAAGCAGGAACCTAGCTGTAGAGGACATAGAGGAATGTTACTTACTAGCTTGCTCAGCCTGCTCTCTTACTCAGCCCAGGCTCATCTGTCCAGGGGGAGCACTACCCAGTAGTCTGGACCCTCCGACATCAGTCATCAATCAAGAAAATGCCCCCACAGGCCAAGGTGATAGAGACATCTTTTGAATAGAGTCCCTGGGGTTTTAATGGGTTTTTGGAGAAGGCAAGCTATCATTATACTTTCCATGAGTTTGACAGTCTTTGCAAAATCTCCCTTAGTACTGGCTTTTTGGTGTAAAGGCTCTGGTCCACCCTGCTAAGAGAATAGCCTCCATTCTGCTTTTAAGCCAATGAAAGAAAATTCTTGCCCCCTGGGCCGGGCTGCAGCTTAGGTATATTTGGTTCTAGATCTCCAAGTAAATACCTAGATCCACAGGAAGTCAGGCAAACAGAAGTCTCAGAATCTCAGGCCACAGACATCTCTCTTTTTTTCTTTTCTTTGAGTCTTTTGTCTGAATAAAAGTAGACAGACTGATGGGCAGCAGGGCACTCCTTTCAGTGGCAGCACTGACCCTTCCCAGAGGCAGAGTCCCACTTACAACCCAGCCAGAAAAACCTGCAACTCTTTCTCTGCTTGTCCCCTGAGCATCATTGCCTGATGTAAGGCTTGCTCTTAGCCAGCACTGGGGGAATAGTCACCTACTTTCTGCAGCTTTCTTTTCTTTCCACTGAAAAGGTAAACCACTCTTTAAATCCTAATTGCAGCCAGGTCATCATGAAGACCCTGATTGCTGTTTTACATTCTAGCTGAAGAAATTACTCCTGCCGCTTCAAAATTAAAACAAGACCGAGTACTCAGGAAGACACGATGGCGTTGAAAATGGAAAGAATAAATGTGTTTCTCTATATAGAAAATCAGTGTGCAAGAAAACAAATGGTTTAAACCAACTTTAAAGGCATAAAAACTTCCACAGACTGTGTGGAAGCCACAAAAGGTCATAGACCTGGTTCTGATATTCTTGGGTTGAGCCCTAAACATTTAAATATGAAATCACAGTTTAGTATGAAGTTCAAATGGGCTTATGTTCACTGACTGATGAAATTATGTTTCTAAATTAGCTGCTATGCTTTTCCTGGCTATTCATATTCACAGCCCACGTCAACCATCATTCAAGCAACAGCCCACACATATGTAGGGTGGGCCACGGACCCCAACATTTGGGGTGCCTTGGTGGGCCAGGTCCCCACTTTTGGGAAGTCAAGTGAAAGGATGAGTTGATGTCAAACAATCTTCTCTTTCCCGGTGGGGAGCAAAAGCATAGGACCTACTGTGCAGGCACTGTGTCCTTTACCCTAATATAGTCCTCCCTGGCTCTTGCCATTTCATGGAAGCGTCTCTGCTCTGCAGTGAAAATATTCAGACGCTCCCATATGTTTAACCGATATGTGCTCACAAACATAGAACAGTCCAGACTATGCCTTTTATCAGCAAACGCCAAGAAAGGTTACAACACATTAGAAACCTACGTGATGTTCTCAGAATCCACTACAGCAGTCCATAGCAAAGGTCCCGGAGACAGAGGAGCATGAACTGGTGGCTACATTTCCCTGAGCTACATTGTTTTCCTAAAGATCAGTTTCTTCATCTGTAGAATAAGTTACCTTTTGGTTTTTTGATACAGGGTTTCTCTGTAGCTTTGGGGCCTGTTCTGGAAGTAGCTCTTGTAGTAGACCAGGCTGGCCTGGAACTCACAGAGATCCACCTGCCTCTGCCTCCCGAGGGCTGGGATTAAAGGGGTGCGCCACGGTCGCCCGGCTACCACTGTGTTCTTAGGTAAGGACTGAGTAAGGTAGTATAAACAGCTAGTCTCCATATCCATATTGTTTTGATCAGTTCTTAGTCCCCACTGATCCCTGTCTTAATGTTTATGTTGCTATCTTTACGACCAGCAGAACCCATCAGGTGACAGGATGTACTCCCAAAAAGGGAACCCTTCTTTTGGGCATCCCTGGTGAAGCAACTTTGTGCTTTATACTAACTGTATACTGCACAACGACCCTGATCCCAACTCCCCATCCTCCACCAGGAAATAATGACCCTTGTTCTGCAACAAGGCGTGGTGCAAGGGTAAATGAGGCAGAGAAGGAGACCTTTATATCCACATTGCCGTCTAGGAAAGGACTTTCTGGTTTTGATTAAGCAACCTGTCTTACCGGTCTTCTCCAGGTAAAACCCTGCCTGGGAGCCCTGGCTCCTCAGCCACACCTTGGATGGTAGCTCACTCTATGGAGGGGCCAAACAAGATACCTACTGTGGCTTCAGTTTCAGTAATGACCCACCTACACAGAACCTACTATGAGTAGTCTGAACAGAGACAGTTACCCTAACAAAGCTGGTGTTCTAGTGACTACTGAACTCCTATTTGAACTCGCTCCCTAAGAGTGGTTCAATATGGAACAAACCAGTAGTCTTTATCCCTGATTCTAAAACTCCTAATATTAAGCCTCGACTTTCAGGACTTTAAAACAAATCCATCTGTCAATCAAATGGTCAAACAGGGTCTCCCCAAAGGCTAAATTTCACGGAACTGTGTACCATAAACCCCTAATAACTTTGGGCACAACAGCCCAGCCCAGGCTTCAATACAGCAGGGATACCCAACCTGGATGATTCGCCCTGGAAAACCAGCAGCAGCCACCTAACAGAAGAATTTACCTCAGGCCTGGAAAGGCTCTTGTTCCCTACATTAAGGGCAATGTATCTAGGGCCAGTTGTCCTCCAATATGGAGGGGCATGACTTTGCCTCTGGAAATCAAATAAAACGATGTGATGGTTTCTGACCAGAACAATGCAGGGAGAGCTAACACCCTGAGTGCCCAAGGCAAAGGATGCCAACCATCCTCTGCAAGGCTGAGCCAAAGGCGGAGAGAGGTGCACCCTGTTGTGACCCACCTTAACTCAAGAATACTCAAGTGACTGCCCTGGGAGGATTCACACAATTTCACAGAATTTCTGCCTCAGAAAGTTTCCACTTAGCTTGTAGTCATTTTCCCACCTAGGCGGGGCCGTCCCCCCTCACCCCACCCCACCTAGGATGCACAGCTTATTGGGGGTGCAGGTACACGGGACAATGAGGGGATTTTATCAATCCTGACTATAATTGTTTCCCAAGGAACTCTCCCCATCCATCTGTTCCCGGGGAGAGAGCAAAGTGTGGATGACTCAGTGGCTAGATCTTTCCTCTAACTCTTCCTTTCTTTTGTGTGTAGTTAAAAACAGAAAGAAAACACAAACAGCCCACAGCCACAATATCAACAACCCAGGCTCCCCGTGGAGTTCGCCGGAGGTGAGGCGGTAGCTGCACCACCTGCTCGGTTGGTTTCCCCAACTCGTGGCAGCTCGGTCGCTCCAGGCTCCCAGGCCAGTGGTGCCGGCTTTGCTCCACAGCGGAGAGCGGAGTAGCTGACACTCTAAACGCGGCAGGGTGACTCGCCGCCTAACCCTGGGCAGGCGGCCAAGCTACTGGCTGTGTCCAGCCGTCGCCCGTGCCTTGGCCAGCTGGCGACCAGGCACCGGGACCCCGCGGCCAGGTGGCCGCTGCACCGGGTGCACTCCCGGGTCACGAAGCTGTTGCGCGGCTGGGTCAGACAGTGACAGGCACGGGAATGGTGCGGTGACCTCGGCCGTGGCAGGGCAGGACCGGAGCCTGAGCCCGGGGCGCGCACCCCTTACCGCGCGCTCTTTGTCCGGGGTGCGGCTTCTATCGGGGCGCACAGTGCCCGGGGCCCGCGTCCGCCGGTGGCAGCTCGGGTCCCGTAGCTAACTCCTCCAGTAGAGGTGCAGTGTTCGGGCGCCGCCCCCAGGCCCCCGGGCCGCGCTGGGCTGGGAATTCTGCTGAGAGCCCGGGAGCCCGCGCCCGCTCCGCGCCCAACTGCGCTCGCCCCGCAGCTGCGCTCGGCCCTCACCGAGCTGCCCGGCGCGTTACCTGCAAGGAGCCCAAGCGGCGGTCGCATCTCCCTCCCGCGTGCTTAAACTCCTGCGGCTCCGCAAACCCGCCGCCGCCACCAAGGGAGGGGCCTCCCGTCCCCCTCCCATCCCGCCGCGTCCCGCCCCCCGCCGCGCCGCTCCCCACTCGCGACCGCCCGCGGATGCCTAGTCCCGCCGTCCACCGTGCTCCCATCGGTTGTCCTTCCCGTCACTCACACGCTGCTCTTCAGCTTATTGGTACATGTGGGGCTGACGTCGGAACTGGGAAGCTCTGGGCGAAGGAGGCGCAGGGGCGGACGGGCTTCGCTAGGGAGGAAAAAGCGCCGCTGGGATGCAAAGGGGCGGCGCGGCCCAGGCCTGGTTTCTGCTCCCCGGGGATTCCGCGCGCTCTGAACCTGTGCCCGACCTGTCCCGCGCGCTCCGCGGAGAGCGTGTTTATCCGTGCAGAAAACCCCCATCTCCACTCTTCTTCCTGTCTGGGAGGAGTTGTTGAAGATGTGTCTCTACTTTCTCTCTCTTGAAACGCAGAGTGAGTTCTTCGTCCCTAGGCCCTGCAGCCTCAGGACCGCACCACCTCCTCGTTGCAGAGCCGTGCAGCGTGCTTCCACACTCCAGTCACGACCACAAGATGCTACACCTCCCTTCTGATGGGAAGGCCACCTACTCACTTCCCACTCTCAGTACTTATCTTTGCTGCCACCTTCAAGGAAGAGAAAAGTAGTGTACTTACCCCTGTCAACCCTCTAATGACCAAGGACGCCCTCCTTCCGACCCTCCTTAAAAGTGTCAGTCTCTGATCTGGCCCCCTCTTTGGGCGGGAGTCGACACCATCTGCATCAAGTCACCTCGAAGCTTTCCTTTGCTCTGTGTCCTGCTGCCTCCCCCTGCCCTTCATCTCTGAAGTGGAGTGTTGTCTCCCCTACCCGCAGCTCTCTCCAACTCCGTTCACTTGGCTCTCATTCAGTGAAACTGCGTTTGCGTGTCAACCCTGCTGCTTTCTGCCCTTAGGAAGGCCAGAGGACATTTTGCTTCCCAATGCTAGCTCATCCTAAGATTTCTTCTTCCTCCTTAAAATACCCTCTTCCCTGGACCTACCACTCTCCTGTTTTACCTGGTCTGCTTAGCAGGCTTGCCTGCCCAGAATGAGCCCTATGAGTTTTAAAGATCTCATCCTTTTACTCCACCAATTTCCCAGTATGGTTTAATCTTCTGCTGACACTCCAGTCAATATATTTCAGATTTACACTTCTGCTCCTTGGTATCTGAGTTCAAACCCATTTATCTAGTTCCCTTTTTAGCTTCTCCCCTGGTATATGTTACCACATCTCAAATGTCAGAGCATGCAACACACACTTTCTCTGCTTTCCTTCTACTGGTCTGTGATGCCCAGGGCACTGCCTTCTTGTTAGTATTTCCCAAGTCTGCCTCAGTCCTGGCATCCAACAAAACCACCATGATCCTGATTCCTAAGTGGCTCCACCCTTGCTCACCTCCAATTGGCTGGTATTAGGAACATAAGCTTTTATTTTTAACCTTTTGTGTAACTTAGTAAGCACTTTGTGTGACTTGGAATAACGAGGTGCATCTGAGATAGAAATTAGCTGTCACTAGACTACAGAAACAAGCTCCAGGCAGGCCTCCTGCCAGCTCAATTACAACCCAAGCCCAGGACAGGCCTTAATATGCTAATGAACTACCCCCAAGATGGTTAGTTAAAATTCTGGTGAGCTAGCCCCAAACTGTGAGTACTGATATCACAAAACTACCACCCAATGGAATGGAAAATTGGGAGACTGTGAATGGGCTCTAGGATCACACTGCCATACCCAGAGACTCAGCTTCTCTAGCCTCTGTGTGGATATCCACCGGCAAGAAGGCTTGAGATTGGCTATGTATGGCCCTGGCCTCGGTGACCTTGGGACTTCTGGCACTGCCTGTCACCAGACCCACATAGGCCCACCAGTGACTGACAGTCACTGGCCTGTGCTCCCACGGACGTCCATCAAATGCTATCCTCCTAGCCTGCCACAGCTGAAGGACTTCGTGACAGATGAGAGTCACCCCTGCAAGCTTCCAGAGAGTCCTCACTGGAGAAGATTCCCTGGTGGAACCTGCAGCAGCATTTCTGAACCAGACAATTGTTCCCTGCCCGGCGAGATGTCTGTTTAGCTTTAATATTAGCCTGATATTACAAGGAATGTTTGAGTGATTAAACCAAGCATATGAAAGACAATCTGGTGTGGGCATCATATTCACTGCTGAGCGCTTTACAGCCTACAGACCGTGCCCTTCACACTGGTACAAGTACAAGTTGAGTAAACCACTATATTTGAAAATATAGAATTTAAAATACTCTAAAACCTAATAAATCATCAATTTTGAGTTTTGGAACCTTTGGGACTGAAATGATTTGATTATAGTTTGGAGGAGTGGTTATAATGTTTGGTATTTAAGGCGACTTTGGGCTCATAAATATTTACAGTCGAGGTACATTTCAGTTAGTGTGACTAGAAATGTTTTAAGTCAGGTAGCACTGACTCTTGAGATCTTCTTGACCCAAAGAAGAAGATAAGGAACTCAGTTTCTCTTCTACAAAAAACAAACAAAAGCCCAGAAAGCTTTGATTTCTAATTGTGTGTGTGTGTGTGTGTGTGTGTGTGTGTGTGTGTGTGTTGTTTCTCTTCTGGAAAAGTATTTCTCTGTATAGACGGAGGTGTCCACAGAGTGCAGAAGAGGGCATTGAATCCCCTGGAGCTGGAATTTCAGGCATTTGACATGGGTCGGGAACTCAACCTGCATCCTCTGCAAAAGCAGTCCTGGCTCTTAACCTCTGAGCCACCTCTGCAGCCTGTCAGGTTTCCTTTGCTCTGTTCACCCTAGCTCACTAGATAACAGTTCCACTTAGAATGGGTAGGCGTCTTGAAGTCCACCTAGCAAAGAACGAAGTGCAGCAAAACCCCTGCATAGCTGTTCTCAAAAATTTACAGCCCCAAACAGGAGACAAAACACATACTTGTAGCCCATGAGGCTGAACAATTAAATGGTGAGTACTACAGACAGTGTGAGGGCGGGAGGTTCAGATGACAGAGGGACTATGTTCTGAAAGTGCCATAAAATGGAGCCATCTCAGAAGTGCTGTAACATTGGAGAAGGTTCAATACTGTAATGAGCCATGCTCTCAGAGACATAACCCAATAAAACTTTTCCTTCCCTTATGCCATAGGTGTGTAGTCTGCTCCACAAAGTCATTCATGGACTCAGCATTATGATTTACAGGCCATTGACCCTGGCAGACCCCACTGCTGATGTGGGGGACTGTGGCAGGTTAGGGACAGACAGCTATACCATACAGAGAGAGCTTGGATATTGAAAATTTATTTAGTGGGTATTGGGAGGGTAGAAGGGTAGAAGGGTATGGGGAGGAGAGAGAGAGAGAGAGAGAGAGAGAGAGAGAGAGAGAGAGAGAGAAATGGAGAGAGAGAGAGAGAAAGAGAGAGGGAGAGAAATGGAGAGGAGAGGAGAGAGAAGGGAAGAGGAAGAGAGACAGAAAGTTGCCTCTTCCAAAGAACAGCAGGAGGGGGAAACAGAGGAGCAGAGGAGAGAGGGAAGTAATGGGAAGAGAGAGAGAGAGAGAGAGAGAGAGAGAGAGAGAGAGAGAGAGAGAGAGAGAGAGAGAGAGAGACTGGGAATGGGCAGAGCTTGTCTATTAAAGGGGCAGGGTACCCAGGTGACTGGGCAGGCCAGCATAGCAATCATAACACTCAGGTTCTTCTACCCATGATGTGGCTTCTGTCTTTGCCTTCAAGTTATGGCTTCCTAGTTCCTTCACACTGTTCAATGAAGACGGGTAGGCCTGAGAGTGACATGCATTCTCATTCATTTGAGAAAACAGCAGTATTGCAATTGGGCAAGAGGATACAGTTTATACCTGTGACCAGAAACAAATGATTTCAGAGGTTTGTGATCCAACTGGAGAGACCCGTAGGGTAGGGGCAACATTGTAGCAAGTGGGGCTGCTTAGACACATGTAGAAAATGGACTGGAAAGGCTTCAAGCTTCTAAATTGAAGCACCTGGAATGTTATAATAAGGAATTAGGAGTTTATAGGCAGTAGATGGTCCCCTAAGTTTTCTACGGTGAATGAGTTAGTCAAGTCATATTTACAGAGATTAATTACCAGAAACTATACAGAGTGAGATGAAATAAGGACAAGGCTGTAATTTGTTTTTCTGAAATGAGCAAAATATTTTGCTGGAAAAAAAAGACAAAAAAAGGCATTTATTTAGAAAGACTTAGTTCCAGAAACCAGAGAGGTGCCTAAAAGGCAAGAGGCAGTCTCCTTTTAGCAACCCACTCCTAAGAATAATTAATCTAGTCCTGTGAAAATTAACCCAATCCCTTAGTGAAGAACTTTTCACATCCTAAAGTCCTCGCCTCCCAACACCACTACCATATGGTAATCAAATTTCAAACTGTATCAATCAAACCATATCAAATCTGTACCACCCCCATTTCCTTCCAATGTATTTTTACTTTTTCTTGAATTAACTCAAGTAGCTTTTACTTCCGATTAGATAAAGAAACTTTGATTAAGATAAAGGTGACAGAAAATCTTATTTGTATCAGGCAAGGTACCACATACTGATGGGGAATCTTTGTCAACCAGTTATCTTTAAGAGGTGGGACCAAGTTAGGATGTGGCTTTCTGGGACCCAGAGAAAAACAGCAGGTGCACACAAGCAGGTGCTCTCTCTGTGTGGTTCCCTCGCAGCACAGCTGAGCTTGGACTTCTTGTTCCTGTTTTGTGAGTTTGCCCCTTATAATAAACAAAAATATAATTGTTTTATCTTTTAGCTATCCTGGTTATTTCACGAATCGAGTTAGCATCAACAGCATACCTCTGATGTGAATTTTATCTCCACTTCTCTCCTCCTGCCATATTTTTTCATGTTGGTTGTCTGAGCAGAATCATAAGTAAATAGTCAGGGTGGCCCAGGCTTCTGAATTCTTTTGTTCATGGTGCAGACCAGCAGGGTGGTGCTCAGGACCCAGACCGTGGAGAAGTTAATATATTCAGGTGGAGGATTCTAAGAGCCAGTGATTGTAGCACAAGGAAAAGGGCCCACAAAAAGTCAACGACAGGATTTTAAGGTAAGTAGGACAGAGGACCCCCTGACAAGTGGGCAGGGAAAGTACTTGTCAGCAAGTGAGCTCTTTTCATAGCCTGCTAATCATGGAATTGAATCCTGGGGTGTCACAGCTTGGAACGTACAGGTACTCAGACATTTTGTATACTGATTCTTTTCCTTCACCTTATTCGAACAACAGTGTATTTTTTTATGTTGACCTCTCCACACTCTTCAGTAAACTATAATAGGCACAACCATCTTTTCCTATGAATAAACTTCAATTTAATCTCCATTTATGGCAAATTGTATCTCTTCCCTCTATAAAGTAGGTGTATTATTTAATGATTCCCTTTATTTTAAAGCTTTAAAGTGAAATTCTTGTTTGCATATTCAAAAAATAGCCATGCTCTTGTCAATATGAAGTGAAATTTACTTACATGGAAGAATAATTATGTGTAGACCCTTTTATTCTTTTTACAAAAATGTGTTGAAAGCTAGGTATGTGTGAGTCCCTTTGCCGGATGCTTGGATTTCAGAGCTGAAAAAGTTCATTGCCTCAGGGAAGAAACAGGTTTTTAGCTGAATAAAGGGTAGAAGACAAGGAATAAAGAAAGAGGAAGCAACCTGGGGGCACAGACAAGTTGTTGGTTTGTCAAAGCTTGAGGGTCCCATGAGATGTACGGAGACAAACAAGGAGCGTGGTAACTCTGGTCCAGAGATCTCAGGAGAGAATTCTGATGCTGTTACAGATCTAAGAACAGACAAGGAAAGCTGTAGTTACGTACATGACAACTTAACTCTGGGAGGGCCCTTCCAATAGAAGACATTTAATCCAGAACCCCAAGGGAATGTACTTGGGTACTCCCAAGACTATCCCCAGACTCAGAGATCTGCTGGAAGAACTCACAGAAGTGGGCAGAGCTCCCTTTCCTAGTTAGTTTATCAGAGCTGGAGATACAGATAAAAATCTACAGGGGACATGATGCGTAGGGTTAGGACCGAGGGGATACCAATCACAAATTTCCAGCTGCCACTGCCTTAGTCGTAGAGACAACACTTGATTCTCTCAGAAAAAGCATGACAGGAACCATAAAATTTATTTTCAATTTAGGAATCTCTTTAAATCTTAGTGCCCAAGGATGATATAAAAGGCTAGTCACACAGACAGGACTAACCACCTAAGCTACCCACCAGAGGCCAAACTGATGAAAGCTGAGGCCTCTACCATCAATTACACTGATAGCATGATCGAGCATGACCCAACAAAACAAGTACAGGCTTGTCAGAGAGCATGTTCTGAAGGCTTAGAGGTTATCTCCCAGGAACAGAGAAGAAGCCAAACTTCTCTTTGAAGTGTTCTAGATGAATCTTTTACAGTCTGTTGCGGGAGGGTTGTTCACATTGCCAGTCTGCTGTGCCAATAAAGCCACCTTGAATCAAGGATGGAGTCAGCCATTTGCTGACTGGGATTAACCATAGAGATGATGGAGGAAATCGCAGGGGGGGATCAGAGATTTCTAGTGAGTTTGGGCTGGGAAAACATGGGGAGTAGGGTCAATCTGTTGTTCCTTGGATTTATCAGGTTTTTAAACTCAATTTCTGACTCCCTCTAACCCTGAG
The DNA here is from genome assembly GCF_982192425.1 of Myodes glareolus. Classification (NCBI taxonomy): domain Eukaryota; kingdom Metazoa; phylum Chordata; class Mammalia; order Rodentia; family Cricetidae; genus Myodes; species Myodes glareolus. The sequence continues at coordinate 83,924,330 of NC_142037.1, forward strand.
TTTTTATTACTACTAGAACAATTTAGGTAAATGCTACATCTGGAGTCCAAGGCATGGTATCATAAAACCACCTCTCTACCGCCACTCCGCAGGCCTTCTGTACAAATCTAGGTTTTTTTTTCTACTGAAGTATTTCTACAACAGCTTCCAGCTGCTGCCTGTCAACCCCTCTCCCAATATACATCTGGGGTTAGCCACCCACCACTAGCCTGTGCCCTCACTTCCTGCCAGGCAGGCTTTCTCTGGACCCCTTCCACAAGCCACCATCCTAGGCCAGCTTGATCTTGACACCTGCTCAGGCTTTTACTGCTGCTGTAACTACCAGTTGCAAACAGTTGCACGTGTGGCTGACCCGTGTAGCGAGAGAGCGAGCATACCACAGCACCAGCCAGTGCCATCCCAGCAGCCAGGCACTATTCTGCCTGCCTGAGCACAGTCGCGCCCCCAGTGCTGCCGCTACAGCTGCCCCCACCCCTCAGCTTTGTCATCGCTGCAGTTGTTCTTATGGAGAAAGTAAAAAGTCGTCAGATATGATGGGATACTGGGGAAGTCTTAAAAGGAGAATTAGGTTTTAAAAGGGGTGGGGGAAGCTTTCCTATGTGAAGAATCAGAAATATCACAATGGAGGAAGTTAGAACGTTGTTTAATGTTCTATGGATGGCTTACAAATGGGAAAAATAAATACGGGATTAAACCACATATCTAGGGTTGACATAATATAGATTTTAATTACTACCAGTTTCGTAATTCATATTTTAATCATTAAAAAATAGTTGGATGCCAGGTGATGTTGGCCCACCCCTTTAATCCCAGCACTTAGGAGGAAGAGGCAGGTGATCTCTGTGAGTTCGAGGCCAACCTGGTCTACAGAGTGAGTTCCAGGACAGGCTCCAAAGTTACACAGAGAAACCTTGTCTCAAATAAAGGAAAAAAATGATTTGATAACTGTGCCAAATATGAAAATTTGCCTGATAAGATACAACATTACAAAGACCTACTAGTGATAAGATACAAACTTTAGAAAGACCACTGAAAAGATACAAGCCTTAGAAAGATTTATTAATAAACATAATAAAAATTTGACTGATAAGATACAAGTCTTAGAAAGACCTACTAACAAAAATAAGAAAAATATTCAGACACAGAGAGTGAATTTAGAGGAAAACCTACCACAACATTGCATTATGAAATTGAAGAGGAGCAGAGTAGCAGCCCAAGGTTATTAGAAAACAAACTTCTGCTTACCCAATTGCCATACAAGACTGACCACCGAATGATAGGAATCCTGAGGTTTTGCAGAAGTTGATGGGGATCCTGTAGAAGTTTTAGATTTTAAGATTTTTTAAAGAAGTAGTTGTTTCATATGGTATGCATTCACCCTATGTGAAGCAGATGTTAAATGCATGGGCAACTCAGAACAGAATTATCCCATAAGACTGGAAAGATTTAGCTAGAGCAATACTGGAAGCTAGCCCTGAGTTAAAATGGGAAACATGGTGGAGAGAGGAAGCTAGGGTCATAGAACAATTGAGGTAGGGCTAGAGGTGTGGAAATTTCCCAAGACCAGCTTCTTAGTGAACGCCAGTATGCTGATTGGCAAAGATAGTCTTGATTTGATAATCACACTTCGGAGCTCTGTTGTACAGCAGCTCTGAATGCTTGGGACAGGACTGAAGAATCAGAAAAGACTGAGTCATTTACTAAAATTATACAAGGCCCGAAGAAGCCTTTGCTGATTTTTTTTGCAAAGATTGACTTCAGCTGTAAATAGAATGATATCAGATTCAGAAATTAGACAAATATTAATAGAATCTTTGACTTTGGAAATCCTAATTCAGAATGCAAATGGGTGATTAGGCTTTTAAAGGCAAGATGGGTACCAATAGATAAATGGATTAGAAATATGGTTGATATTGGATCTTATGATGCTGCTTTGATAGGAGAAGTAATTTCTGAAAATTTTAAGAATAATCAAAATGTCAGATGTTTTGATTGTGGTAAACAAGGTGACTAGAAAAGGAATGGCAGGTAATATGCTACTAGAAACAATGTTTTTCTTTTCTACAAATAATCCAAACAGAAGGCCCCCACCTTCTGCACTATGCAGTATGCAGAAGGTGGGGCAAAGTTTGCCACTGGACTAATGAATGCAGATCCACAAGGAAAAGGCAAGAGAAACCTTTGTCATCAGAAATATACCCTGAGGGGCCTCCTACAGGCACCCATACCACATTTGCATTAATTATTCCCTGTCAGCATCAAAGAAACTCATCCACAAAGCAACTAGAAAACTTATTATCTGCAGATAAAAACCACACTGCTCTACATGTGACCAAAGACAGAACAACGTCTATAAATAGAACAAAAAGTACAGGAGAGACCAGAAAACAACTTTTGGCAAACAATTATATGTGATTGGAGACTAAAGCTTAAAAATATATAAATGGCATTAAAATTGAGGTTTTGGTTGACATAGGTGCAGGTGTTAACAATAATTTCACCAAAATCTTGGCATCCAGATTGACCTCTTCAGGCAGTAAATACTCATCTTTAAGGATTAGAACTTTATCTCTGGTAAAACTTACAGCCATGGGTTGAGTGTAAATGACCAGAAGGACAAACAGGAAAATTAAAACCATAAGAGACTAACATAGCAATGTGTTTATGGGGATGTGATTTGTTACAGCAATGGAAAGCACAGACAAACATTCCTCCAATCTCAGAAACAAACCATAAAATAAAGAATGATTCTCAGAGAGATATTAAAAGATATTATCAAGAACAGTCATAGACTGTTTCATTGTGCATAGACAGGGCACAAAAGCTAATGGCCTTGGGGTACCAACAGCCCTACCTTTAAAATGGTTAACTGATAACTTTGTATGGGTGGAAAAATGTCTTTTGGTTAGAAAAATCCAGGGCACTAGAACAGCTGGTATGGGAGCACTTTCTGTTTACTTTGGTAATATTTTATCTTTCTGGGATCTTTGATGGAGCTGAAAACTAGAAAGTTATAATTATAGTTTTCCTTAGTTATGATAAAAGATTAATTAGATGTAAGACGTTAGATTTACAAAGATAGGATAGATGATAGAATATTTTCCTTAATTTGCCAAATGTAAATGGACTAAATATTGTAAATATAATTCTTGCTTGCTAATCATTTTGTATATGTAATTTTACTATGGTAAAGTTAAAATCTTCCTTTTTAATTAGACAAAAAGGGGAGATGATGTGCGATGTCCTTCTGAATATATGTTGTTTTTCTTGGTTGATAAATAAAGTTGTTTAGCCCACTGACTTAACAGAGTGGAGCCAGGCAGAAAATTTGAACAGGGATAAATAGAGTAGGCAGATTCAAATACACCAGCTAGTCACGGAGGAAATAAGACATGAAGAAAATGAGGTAATGCCATGGACACATGGCAATACATAGGCTACTAGAAAAGGGTTAATTTAAGATGTAAGAGCTAGGAATACATGTAAGCCATTGGCCAAACAATGTTGTAATCAATGCAGTTTCTGTGTGATTATTCGGGTCTGGATGGCTGGGAAGTGAAAGCACAGACTCTGTTTATAGATGGGCCTTGAAGATACTGCATATGGAGTTGCTTTCACTTTAACACAGTTATCCACGACACAAGAAACTGTCCTTGCCTCGATTGCTGACAGTATTCTGTCCAAATTGGACAAAAGGATAAAAAAGAAGGTGACTGCTGGACTTTACCAGGATAAGGAAGGACAGTCCTTCAAAATTTCTGCTTCATAGAAAAGTCTGTCAGGTATTCTAAGCCTGGAGGCCAAATATGGATGCCCCAATGTTGCAGAAGAACCTTGGATGACTGTCTGTGTAGCCAGCTGTCTCTGTCATTGTTATAGTTTTGGAAGCTGTTTGCTCTATTTTCTGTAATATTTTATCCTTCTCAGGTCTCTGATGGAGGCTGAAGACTAGATAGTCAGACCATATTCTATGTTGCCAAATTCAGAAACGAAACTTCCAAAAGAGATGTAAAGTTTATAAGGTCAAAAGACATAAAAGCTTAAGTTGTTTATCCAAGAAGATGTTTTAAGGTATAAAAGAATATTTTAGGCGGGAATACAAATTATTGTAGAAAGTGTTTTAGATATAAAACTTTGGATTCATCAAGATAGGATAGGTAATAGAGCATTTTTTCTCCAAATTTGCCAAATACAAAGGGACTGGACATTATGAAGATAATCCTGATAACTGTCCTCATTGTATATAGTTTTACTCTGTTAGAGTTAAAACTTTTTCTTTTTATTTAGTCAAAAAAAAAAGGGAAAATGTTGCAGGATATTTGATTGCACCGTCATACTACAAGACTGTGTTAATAAAGTTAACTTTGAATCAGGAGACAGAGTCAGTCACTAGCTGACCAGAATTATCCATAGAGAAATCCAAAATTAGGATAGAGAAGTTGAACAAACAGGGAAGAGGATGGAGAGACTTGGATTTTTCATGGTCTCTTTCACCTGTGAAGCATGAAGAGATGGTCTTCTGGTCACTCTGCTGTAGCTTCTTTGATATAACAGCCTTTCACCCGGGTATTTGACTCCCAAATTTTTATTGATAATAGAACAATTTAGGTAAACACTTCACTTCTTTCATCTTGCTGCATTTTCTTCTTTGATATCTCAACTAGTATATTTTAAACTTGCCTTTATTTATGATTTTCTTTGTTCAATAAAACTATACGAGTTCATGAAACTGTATCTACGTTGGAACATGGAATTTGGAATAACCTATATCTGTGGATTCTGGGCTGTAGGCTATTCTTTGTTGTCCACTTGGCTACATCTGGAATTAACTAGAACCCCCAAATGGGCAGGGCATAACTGTGAGGGATTTTACTTGATTTGAAATGGGAAGATACATTTCTACTGCAGATCTTTGAAATGGAATGATATATCTTTAATCCAGATTTTTTGAGGTGGGAAGACCTGCCTATAATCTGGTCCATGCCTTCTTCTGGAAGCCTATATAAGGACCTGGAAAAGGGTAGATTTTGGTATTTGCCTACTTGCTTTCATCTCACTAGCAAGTCCATTCCTTAACTGGCATTAGAGCCTACTTCTTTGGGATTCTGGTGAATACTGAAGACCACCTGAGACTTCCAGCTCTGTGGACTGAGCAACTACTGCACTCTTGGGCCTTCCATTCACAGGCAACCATTGTTGGTTTGGCTGGACCACAGCCTGTAAGTCATTCTAATAAATCTCCTTTCTATATACATATAGAGAGATTCTTTCTATGAATTCTGTTACTCTAGAGAACCCTGACTAATGCATGGACCACACTCAAATTTCACTTCAGAGTCAATGATTTCTTATTCCTTTTAATGTAGTAGATGTTATGTTGTGCATTTGTTTACATTCTGCACGGACAATAACAATAAAAATTCATCTTTGCCAATCGTCCAGCATGTGTCAGGCACATGAACTGTAATTGTATGGGTTATTTTATATGAATTTCATGCCCTGTTGTGAGAACTCCTTTCCCTGGGAGAGGGAAACAACACCTACCTCTCCTTATAAGGGCCCAGCAACAAACCAAGGTACAGTTCCCCCACAGTTCACTCCGGGGAACCTGTGAGTTTATTGGTTTACTTACAGAATATTGGTTACGGGTTTCCCTAAGAGAGCATGGGTGACCCCAAAGTAACCCCACTAGAAAGTCTTCACTGTGTATTGATGATGGCTTCCCTATATCTACATGGATGAAGCTCCCTTCAGTTAACTCTCCCTAGTCTTATACTCTGGGCCATTCAATTACTCTAAGTCACACACAATTAGTGTAAAATTGCCTACAAATGGCTAAAAGGAGCAGCGGAAACCCCAGTAAGGGTCCACTGACATGCCTCACACCCTCTTGCTGTGAAGGAATATCAACATCTCCCATCATGATAGTTTCTTTTGCAGGAAGGTGCACCAATCTGATGAGGATGGTGGCTGCTTTGCTCAGGAGCCTATGCTCTACAGCATTGAAGTTTGTTATGAATATCAGCTACGCAGGTGAGAAAGCAAATATTACACATGTGCGGTAGTTTGTTTAAATTCGTGCAGAAGCAGAAGCCCATGCTGAGACTTGAACAGGACAACAGGAAACTAGAATATCCCAAGAGCAGTCAGTGAGATTTTTTATTTCTCAAGAAATCGTAAGTCAAACCACCAAGCAAGAGATGGGAGGTTATTTTTGTACTAGACAGATGCCTGACAACAAAGCAGATATCTCAAAAGCAGCCCTGAATGCCCCCTCAAGCAAAGGCTGTGCCAGGCCCTGCCAGTGAGGAATGTTTGAAGGAAAGACTTGACTTCTTTCAAAGGGATGTTGATGTAGACACCCTCCTGAGCAAGTGCAGACCTTGAAGGTCAGGGTGTTGGCAAAGTGTGATTCTCAAAAGAATAGAGACGTGGTTCTCATACATATATAGAATGAAACAGTCTAAAGGCTTAATTCAAATTTCTAGTGAGGAAATAGAACAATGGTGATAATTCAGATTTAAATGAAAAAAGGACAGGAATTATTTCTACCAGAAAAGACATTTTTATATTTATTAGTTTGGAACAAAACTGATTAATGTCCTACAAAGTAAAAAGTTGAAACTTTTAGGCTTGGCTTTTTATGAGACAGGAATTTGTTGTATCTTCCACCAGACAGGCTCCACAGTTGTATATACCACACATGACTGAGTTCATACCTCAAGTATCAAGGAGAAAAGGAGAAAAAAGGGATGCTTTTCTAAAACCAAATACTCAAGTGAACCGGTTAAACTGCTTTCATGAGTTGGTTTTTTATTTTTAGATTTTTAAGATTAATCGATTATTTTCCAGCTTGATCACAGTTTTCCTTCCCTCCCTCAACCTTCCCTTCCCCATCCACTCCTTCTTCCTCTTCAGAGAAGGAAGTCCTCGCTGTTACTTCCCATGCCCAGTCCTCACCACTCAGGACCCTTATTCTTGCAGCTTCAGGTCAGGGGCCGTTCTCGTTCAAACCACCACGGTACTCTTCCTTGTTTGTATGTCTTTCTGTCCCTTCTTCTACTTTCTCCATTTGCATCTTCCCTTGCCAGTGATGAACCGCCTAGTTCAAGTTTTCTTGTCAACAACTATTCCATTGTCAAAAAGCAAGTTATCTCACTGCGGTAGTGTGTACCCTGAGTCCACATGTAAATGTTAGAGACTAATTAATCAGTCTATCAACACACTGATTCAGCCATGAGCTAGCCAACAAGAGAAGAAAAATAAAAGCCCTCTGTCATGATATCGCTTCACACTTTATTTCCAGTCACTTAGTCTCAGCTCCTTAGAGACAGAGCAGCAACTGTCAAACTAGTCTATGAATTTAGGTATGTTTCCCGTGAGGCACTTGGAATGGAAGTATCCTGGGGGTGGGAAGCTGGGTTCAACGCTTTATGACCCTCCTTGTATTTACTTGTTGGACTACCATAGTTGTTGGGAGCTGTGAAGCCCCAGATCCTGACTCTCTTGTAAACAGCTTGTTTTCCCCTGATCTGAGTGCCTACAGCTGCTCTGAGCACGAGACCCTCAGGAGTTTCCTGATGGCAGGGCAATGGTTTCTGGTGCGTTTGGCTGGGGCGTGGCTAACCCTATATAAGCTGCCCCTGGACACAATAAAGGGGGCATTCTGGAATCAAGGATGACCCGTGTCTCTGTGTCTGTGTATATTTCAAACTCCAGCCCCTTGCCGGGTTCATGAACTGTATGGTGGCGCATAGGGCGCAGACGGTCGTGATGCGCCGCACATAGCCTGCGCCAGAGACAAAGTGGTGAAAGAAAAACTTATCCTTTCTGGGTGCTGGAGTCTCGGGGTCCACACCGAAGATACTGGAAGGGGCGTTCTCCTTCTGAACTCTCTAAGAGGATCCTTCCCCAGCTCTTCCAGCTTCTGGTAGCCTTTGGTATTCTTTGGCTAATGGGAGTTATCACTCTAGGATCATGCCTCCGTGTCCGTGTATGTATCCAAATCCGCCTCCTCTTAAGAGATACCAGTTTTTGGGATAAGAAGCCCGCACCTCACCTGGTTGGCACAATAGAACTGACCCTGGTGGTGCGGATGTGGGTTAGCTGTCCTCACAAACCTGTGTGGGAGATCTGGTCTCAACCCTTGTCTGCCATGAGGTGGAATGGATGAGGAAGAGATGCCCCCTCCCCATTCCTCACCACCTGTGGCAGGCAAGAGAGCTGATTCTGCCCGTCTCTGGGCTGCATCATAAGGGAGAGCAAACCCTGAACCTCAGGTAGGCAGCACAATAGAGCTGGCCCTGTTGACAGGGTGCAGGTGAGACAGCCTTGAGGGTGTGAGAGCAGGAGAATTGGCCCCAATTCTTGCTGCCTGCTGCACTGGTTGAGTTATCCCAAACAGTGCTGGAGGACTAACCCTGGTGGTGACAATGAGGGATAGCTGGTAGGCTGACCAACCCACTCAGGCCCAGAACCAGGGCTATGAGTTAGCCCACTCCAACATCCACTTCATCTGTGAGCTGTTGGAACATGTGAAGAGGCCGGATCTGTAGATCCAAAGCTTCAGGACCTCCATGACATAGGACAACAGTAGGATATCTGGGAGGGATCCTACTGAGGGCCAGTATCAAAGGTGTAGCAGAAGCCAGCGGCCTCTAACCAGACCAACGACTCAACACAATAAACACTTGGAAGTACAGATTACAGGGTATGCTGCGTGACTCACTGTGTCACACTACAGCTTTCAAGATGAGATTTTTGTTTGTTTTGCTTCTTTCTTGATGTTTTTCTTCTAAATTTTATTTAATTTTATTTTTTGGAAAAGGATGGTTACAAGTGCGGCGGGCAGATGTGAAGGAATGGGGAGATGAATGGAATCTGGAAACATGATGTGAAATCCACAAAGAATCAATAAGAAGTTTAGAAGGAGAGGGAGAAGGAGGAGGAGGAGGAGGAGGAGGGAAGGAGGGGAGGAGGAGGAGGAGGAGGAGGAGGAGGAAAAGGAAGAGGAAGAAGAAGAAGAAGAAGAAGAAGAAGAAGAAGAAGAAGAAGAAGAAGAAGAAGAAGAAGAAGAAGAAGAAGAAGAAGAAGAAACCAATTAGTACTGGTTAGTGCTTACTCTAAACAACTTCATCTTAATGCAGGCCAGAAGAAGACACCTGGCCTCATTACAGATGGTTGCGAGTCACCATATAGTTGCTGGGAATTGAACTCAAGCCCTCTGGAAGAGCTGCCAGTGCACTTAACCTCTGAGCCATCTCTCCAGCCCCCTTGTCTGCTTCTTGTTCTCTAATTTGTCCCCATTTTCTCTACTCATCTACATCTGTCATTCATTCACCCCAATCCACACCAGCCTCCTCTGATACCCTGTTTCTCTCTCAGTGGTGACACTGGATTCCCCTGAGGTGTAACAGGATCTGAGAGGTTTATAGGGAGGAAAATGAGCCTTTAAGGCCAGATTTAGAGTGACAAAATTCTCAGCAAGTGTTTTCTTTCCCCACTCCCTAAGTGTCCTTAAGTCTTGGCTGTGTTACCCATAGGTAAACACAGAGTGGTTGGAGTAGGGGTGGAGGCTGAGAGGAGGAGATGCCGGTTGAGTAGGTCTCCAGACAGTTATAGCAGGCAATTAACCCAATTAAGCCCAGATCTTTTAATTACTTTCTTAATACCTGCCAGAATGCTGTCATATTTGGCTCAAGTGCAGCAATATATTTCTAAATAAGTAGGAGAAGATTGCAGTTCTAAACTTTGGCAATAAACCTTTCAATAAATCCATCAACTGTACCTTCCAGTGGAATTTCTCACGAGACAGTACATCATATGGAAGACTTGAAGAATTTTAATGAAGCCAGTCATGAGGGATGCTCTGTACATAACTGCAGAGGAATCTGTTGTCAAGCTGAGCCAGCTTCTCATATCCAAGAGCTGAGACCACTGAGGCCTCCTCTCTTCCCTCACTTACTCTAGTGTGGGCTTTGATTGGATGCTAATTGTTGCAATTGTATCATCTCAGTTGTGGACAACCCCCTCTCCAGGACCCCTCTCCCTCACGCCTGCTATTTATCTCTAAGAGAGCATCCGTGGATGTTCCAGCATTGATTCCTAGGTGGGGAAATGAGGTCACCTCCTGTAGACTGAGCTTCCTGAGGCTGCTCTGGAAAAATGCCCCAGACTGGGACTCAGACCGAAATGTACTTCCTCAAGTACGAGAGGCCCTGACAACAAGGTGATTTATGACTTATAGCTAGCAGTCTTTCCATGCTGTCTTCATGTGCTCTTTTTTCTGTGCCCCTGTTATTTCTCTTTATATGCCAATTTTCTTTCCACATAATGAGTTAAAGACACAATGGGTTAGGAACGTCTCCATTCATTTCAATGCAATCACTTCTTTAAAGGCCCTACCTCAAGTCTTAATTGAGGCGTTGGAAGTTAAATTTCAATGTATGAATGTTGGGAGTATAAGGTACAACCCCCAACAGCTGCTTTGCTGTGATTGGCTGGTTTTAAAGGTTTTTCCCCCCTTACTTCTAACATTTCTTCTTCTGTTATCAGCTCTACCATCTGTATCTCTGATGGGCTATTCTAAGCTAACGTCCTTGGAGACTACATTAAAATCTCTTTAGAATATTTTCCCAAGTATTTCCCTGAGGAAAAAATCCCTATCTCTTGATCCCTGAGAGACTCTGCTTGGGGTCAGGCAGCTTTAGCCTCCAGCCTCAGGAGGAGGTCAGTATCTGACCATTTGCTGGGCTAACCTGACTTAGCTGGTTAAGTTTTGCTGGTTCCTGGTCAGTTCCCAGGCTGCCACGTGAGTTCACTTGTCCTTTCTTCTCCCTTTGGTGCAAATTCACAGGATTGTATTTCTGGTTATTTCGTTTTTGCCTCATGTAGTTGCATTGCTTTCTAGGAATTTGATTGGCGTTTCCCTAGAAATTCAGATGCTGGAATTTCATCCTTATGGAGAAACCTGATGATGTGGAATTCCCCTCTGTGTGCTGTGATTAGCATTAATGAATAAAGAAACTGCCTCGGCCTGTTGATAGGGCAGAAAGACCTTAGGTAGGTGGGGAAATGGAACTGAATGCTGGGAGAAAGAAGGGTGGATTCAGGAGACACCATGGACCCGCCATCGCCAGAGATAGACATGCTGAAGCTTTGCTGGTAGGCCATGACCCTGTAGTGATGCATAGATTAATGGAGATGGGTTAAATTAAGATGTACGAATTAGCCAATAAGAAACTAGAGCTAATGGACCAAGCAGTATTTTAGTGAATATGGTTTCTGTGTGATGATTTTAGTTCTGGGCAGCTGGGACAAACAAGTGGCCTTCCTCCAATGTTGCTCACCCACAGTAATCCACGCTGTTGTGCCCTCTGCTTTGCTGACCCCTCCATATTTTTCAATACTCGTCTTCCATGGTCGAGACTAGAAATGCTCTGGGCAGTTTGCAAAATGTCTGGTCCTGTCAGCTGGCCCCATCTCTGTGATGCCACATCTTTGTGTGTGAGTATGGGCTGGTTAGCAAAAGCTTGTTGACGATTCTGAGCTGGACTGTGAAAGATGCTCAAGATTTGAACAATTGGTGAAAAGGTCACATAACTTTTCATGAAGAAAAATGAACAGACATTTCTGTGTGCCAGTTGGGCCCTGATGACAGAGGGAGACAGCTCTACACAAGCCTGGCGCAGTGATCCAGTGGGCTTATTGGGGTTACTCACAAAACCATGGGAGACCCTGGCAGCAGTATCTTCAAAAAGCCTCACCCCAGCATGGGTGATGGCTTACAAAAATCACATCCCTGGGAGTTCCTACACAACTTGCAGGCAGATCTCCCAAAGCCTCTCCTCTCCCCCAGCAATTGCTCATTGCTTGTGTGACAATGGGGAGGGATTTTGTGAGCTTTGTGAACTCCCTGAGTCTGAGTTTAAAGTGCCTTGTGGGCCCAGGGAATATTTCAGTCCATGGGAAACCTCTATGTAATCGAGGGCCTGTTCTTTCCTCAGCACCGGACTTTTGGGTCAGGAAGGGAGAGCATCAGGCCCTGCCACGTTCTCCTAAAGCCTCCAGGACCTTTTTCCTTTGCACTTCTGCCCCATCCTGATCCAGTTATCCTCTGCATAGATTTGACTGTTCTGCTTCTGATATCTCTAGACCCTTTAATGGTCCAGGATTCCTTGGGGCTCAGGAGTTAGTTTACCTCTTCACACAGAGGCCACAGGCTGCTACAGTTTATAGTCTACCTTCCCTGCCCCATACCCACCCCATTCTCAGGCAATATCTATCTGGTGGGAAGTCTGTGGGATCAGCTCTGTGTTTCTTGGGCTGGGACAAGTTTTAGGACTTCTCTGCCCTCTCAGGTCTTTGCCGCTCGCTTCTCTTCTCGTATGGGACATTGCAGTCTGTGTGGACTTTTCCTTTGTGTTCAGTTTCCCCAGTGAATTATTTACTCACACATCTTCATCTCAGAGCCCATGGGGATGCACTGGTGCTGGCGGGAGTGCGTTTGGGTGTCACGTGTGGAATATGAAATGTCCCTCACAGCTCACATATTTGACGATATTGTCTTCAGCTGGCAGCTCTGCCTGGTGAGGAGGTTGTGACACTCTTAGAAGGCAGCCAAGCTGGAGGAAATGGGTCGCCGTGGGGAGGGCGAGCCTTGAGGTTAATAATCCTGCCCTGTTTTCAGCCCGCATTCCTGCTTTGCTAACATGTCACATACTTCATACCTGCCATGCGATTATGGACAGTCCCCCTCAGACTGTGAGGCCACACAAGCTTCTCCATTCGGTGGCTTCTTGTTGTGTATTTGGTTGCAGAAATGACAAAGGTAACTGATACAGAGGGGGATCCTAAAGAGGTCATTTTAGCTGTAGCATAGAAAGGTAAGTCTGTCATGTCATAGTCAGGCAAAGTGTTGGTTGGAAAACGCGAAGGGATGTTCTTTGCCGTTTCTGAACTGAGTATTAAAGCCCGTGCGAGGAGGGTGATGCGTAAATTAAAGGGGGAGGAAGACAGAAGCATGCAGCCAGCTAGAAAACTGCCTCACTAAGCGTCAGCAGAAGAGAGGGGCTTGGGGACACACACAAACAGATTTGTGGAGCTGTGCTGGTGCACGGGACACTGTTACTCACGCCGACTGTACGAGAGAGGAATGTACTGTTACCGATCCCAGGTTTCCGAGTTAACTGTCAGCAAAAGTTAGAAGTCCAGAGAGAAGACCGGTTTAGAAGGAATTGAGCATTCGATTTCTGGTTGCAGCCCATGGAGCCAAGGCACCTCCCCTGCTCAGAAAGTACGTTTCCCCCCTTGCATTCCTCTCAGTTTATTGTTCAGGAGCAGGCCAGCTTCCCAAGTCACCACATCACATGATCCCGAGATCATTATGGCTTAATTGCTTTTTGAGCATGTTTATCCTCAGCCTTTGAACAGCAAGGGAGAATTTACAGGGAGAAAAAAAAAAAAGAGAGATTTCCTCAGCACAGTGACACGGAGGCTCCCGGAGCTGCACACTGAATCCCTTTGTGAACAGATTCTTGGTGGCGTGGTCCTCCATTTAGATAACACCTGCCGCCAACAAAGCCTCAAGCCATAAGTATCTTACTACTGAAGAACACACAGCATTTGACAGGAGGGCCGAGTTCACAGCCATCTCAGATTTCAACTGCACCCTCCTTTTCTATTCTGAGACACACTAATCATTCCACAGAAGCAGCCTGGGAGAGTGTCAGACCCAGGAACTCTGAACAATGGAGACACAACACAACCCATGTATCCAGACAAGGTGCTCAGCTTTACTTGTCAGTGATAACTGAGCTTGTATTTTGTCTGAGATAATAAACCTTTGTGCTCAGAACAGGGACCTATTCAAAGGCGTTCACTGAATTTACAAACAAGTTAAATGCAGTGTTGTGGAGCAGAGATTACTGTGGTTTTCGGGGTGTGTGGGGTTTATGGCTTTCTGAAGATGTGTCGAGTATCTTGTGTCAGGTGACATGAGCTGCCATATCAGCAGCAACCTGTGAGCAGCCTGCAGTGTATTAGCTATTGATCACTCTGACCAAACTTCTGAAAGAAATGGCTTGAGGCAGGGAAGGTGGTTTTAGACCATTCAGCTCATGGTCACTTGGCAGAGTAGCATGGTGGCTGAAATGTGGGGCAGAACCTGCTCACATCATCGCAGACAGGAAGCAGAGAGTCCCACAGGAAAAGAACAGTGATAATATATGTGCCCTCATGGACCTGTCTCCAGTGACCTACTTTCTCCTTCTAGGCTCCACCCCCAAAGATCCTACAATTTTCTATACCCCCCACTGGCTAGGAAGCAAGTCCTGAAAGCATGGTTACAGAGGGGAGGCATTTCATATTCAAACATTACGTAAGAAACAAGTCGTGTACTTGTCAAACAAGCAACAATACACTAAGGGAATGATGCTTTAGTTAGTTTAATCATTAATTTAAAAATTATCATTATTATGGTTATGATAATAATGATGATTGTGTGTATGTGTGAGTACATGTATACCATAAAATACATATGCAGGTCAGAAGACAATATTTGAAAGTCTGTTCTCTCCTTATACCATGGGCTCTGGAGATGACACTTAGATTGCCAGGCTTGCACAGTGTGGTGGTTTGAGAGAAAATGACCCCCAAAGGGAGTGGCACTAGTAGGAGGTGTGGCCTTGTGGGAGGAAGTGTGTCACTGTGGAGTGGGGCTTTAGGTCTCTTTTGCTCAAGCCTTCCTCAGTGTGACAATCAGTAGACTTCCTATTGCCTCTGAGTCCAGATGTAGGGCTTTCTGTTCTAGCACCATGTCTGCCTGCAGGCTGTCATGCTGCATGCCATGGCTGTCAAGCTTGCTACCATAATGATAATTGACTGAACCTCTGAAACCGTAAGCGAACCATCACCTCAGTGAGCAGTTTTCTTTATAAGAGTTGGCTTGGTGACAGTATCACCCTAACCTAACACAGAAAGCACTTTTACCGAATGAGCCCTCTCATCGGCTGTACTCACTTATCTGCTTATCTGCTCATTTGATGTCTGCTGAGCACCCAACGCTGTGGCTACCAAAAAGAAGTCCGGAAACACATAGCCTCTGCCACAGAGTGACTAATGGGCCAGCCAGAGCTAAGAAGGCCAGAAAGAGATCATCTGATACAGTGTACTGGAGGGCAATTGGGTCTCGGCAGGCTGTGGGGGAAGGGAGGATTGGTCTGGAATGCAGACAGCCCAATCGCTTCTCCCCAGTCCAGCTTCATGTTCGTCTGGACAGCATGCTTTACATTTAGAGAAGATTATGCAAAAGGGTAAATGTAGCATTATCATGCAACCATATGATGCTCAAGAAAACTAAAAAGACATTTGTATGAAAACCTGCACAGTCCTGTCCATAGCAATACGATGCACAACAGCCAAAAGATGGAAACAACCCAAATGTTCATTACCTGATGAGTGTGGAAGTCAGATGGGGTGCATCCATGAGGAATAGTATTCGCTCCAACAGTACAACACGATGAATTATGCTGTAATAGGGATGGACCTTGAAAACATTACATAAAGTGAAAAAGTCAGTCATATTCTATATGATTCTTTTATATTAAGTTCCAAGATTAAACACATACACAGAGGGAACATATACTGCTGATGTCTAAATGTTGGAACAACGAGTAATTGCTAACGGGTATAATATTTCTTTCAGGGATGACTGGAAGGTTTCTGTCCCCAGATATTGTCTCTCGGCCGATGCAGTAAGCCGAATTCAGCCACATTAAAAATAAAATACCAAGTTTGTTAGGAAAAGCGTTCCCAGGTGATTTCCCTGGCCCCCAGAGATGAGACTCGGAGAGGAGACTGACAAAAACCACGTGGCCACTCTCTAGAAGGCAGTTTAAGTACTCTGTAAACAAGGTCCTGAGTAGCTCAGGGGGAGGAGCCCCGCTTGGTGGGCTTTCTGAGAGGGGGCGGGGTTTGGAATGGGGGAGAGTGAGGCTGGAATGGAACCTCCCACTCAAACAATGATGAGGCATTGTGCATTGGAAATATGAATATAAAGACTGGGCTCCTGTCTTCAAGGATCTTACATTCATGAATCCAAATAGTTACCAGCAGCAGAAGAAAGTCTGAATACACAGGGTTGCACGGAAAGCAGCAGCAACCAGCCGGGAGGCCAGCAAACTGACTCCAGAAAAACAGCTCAGAGCCCACTCTACAACACCGGTTCCAGAGGACGTCACTTTGTCGGCAACAGCCAGCCAAGGAAACCGCCTGCTCTCTAAAATGGCTAGCTGCTACTAACTCCATTCAGGCAGTTTATTCTTTACAACCCAGACCACGAAGTAGCCTGCTGTGAGTCAAAATAAATCCTTCTTTCCCTAAGCTGTTCTTACTGGGTGTCTTGTCACAGTAATTAGAAAAGGGAACGGCTACAGCACCCCCTCTGCATCCTCATGTAGCTGTCTAGAAACTCTGACGGTGGTGAAGGACAAACTTCCTGCCATCCTGGCATTACCGGCAAGGGGATCCAAATAAAACACAAATAAAGGATGGGGCACTCGTGCACCTGAGCTGGGAACTGTAACTGATGGATACTTACATGGACTTAACAAAGACAATAGTCAGGCTGCTGGACACAGTGTATGAGTCCACGATAGACTACAAGGGCGAAAATATTTAAGACGGGAAGGTGGGAACAGAAGGGCAAGTAGGGGAGGCAGAACAGATACCTGGCTATCTAGCTGTCAGCATGATGGGGTCAACACAACCTGCCTGCCGTTTCACATTTGAGAACAAATTTTATTTTTACCCTCCCTGTCTCATTTTCCTATTATAGATTTTGTGGTTGTCTTTTTGTGTCAAGGTTTTATGTACGTAAATCAGGTAAGAAGCTAGACGCCCCTTGGGAAATGCGTGGAATAGGAGCTGAAATGATGAGGAGGCTGGGAAGCATTAAATCTTTATTATATAAATTCTTGGTGCTGTTTATGTTTCTGGTCTTAGAGAAAAGAGAGCTAGAATATATTTCTTCACAAGCAGAAACGTTTCAGAACAAGCAGGGCTGGGGAGCACACATTGCTAACATCTCTGAGTCACAAATGTGACTCGATCAGGAGTGTTTACTGCATCGGCAGCGGCAAGGACAGATTGGTCCTCCTCGTTCATGGCTTAAACAGGCAAAGGGCAGCCCTCACACTCTTTGTCCTTTCTATTTTGCCATCAGCTCTAGCCGAGTGTGGGGGCTGCTGTAAGGGAGAGAAGAGGCAGAGGGATGGTTCTGATTATTCTTGATGCAGGATCCTGGGGCTGAGGTGGATAGAGGTCAGTCTACCTGGCTTGGACTTGAGGTGTAGGTTGTCAGTTCTTAGAGAACTGTATGATTGCCAAAAAACTTTAGCCTGTAGCAAGACCCTGGGGATGGAACTGGCAGAAACCGGCTTTTCAGATGAATGCCCAGGTATTATGAAGCCCTGAACTTCTGGAAGGATGATGGATCACAATACGGATTCAGTGAGAGGATAATTCCATGGCTTAGTACAGTGTAGAAGGACATAACTTTGGGACAGGGAAAGAGCACAGTCAGTAAAATTCTTGGTATGCAAACATAAGGGCTAGAGTTTGGACACACAGCATCCAGGTAAGAAGCTGGGCACTGCCCTGGGTGTCTTAATTCCAGAACTAGGGAGTCAAGATAGGAGGATACCTGGAACTTGTTCACTAACCAGTACAGCCAATGGTTGTACTCCAGGTTCAGTGAGAGACTCTGTCTCAAAAACTACATTGTACAAGCAACTGAAGAAGACACCTGACATTGATCTTTGGCTTCCACATGTACATGCACATGTGTACACTCACGCACAAGTAAACAGGTGCACATATAAGCACATGCATGCATGAGTAATACGTACACACACACTCGTGTGTGTACACACATGTACGCACACATACACACACTCCTTTTATGGATGTACTTTGCAACTAGTGAAACTTAGAGAAGACGATAGATAGAAATGCCCCTTAAAAAGTCTATATCCTGATTCTTGGAGCTTGTGAAAATGTTTTATGTCTTGGTGAAAGAGTTTGTATATGGGACCAAGAATCTTTTTTTTTTTTTTTTGAGCCAGGGTTTCTCTGTGTAGTGAGCCAGGGTTTCTCTGTGTAGCTCTAGCTGTCCTGAAACTGTTTATGTTGATCAGAACAAATGCAAAAGGGTGAAAAGGCCTCCAACGGAGAATTAGTGGTTTGAAGACTGAGGGAAGCATTTTACCATCTGAGCTGATTCCCTAGTTCCTGTATCTTATGTCATCTACTCATGTGTTCATTTGTGTATGCATGCATGTTTTGTATTTATTTGTCTGCAGACCCTGTTTCTTGTCTAATACTGCATGTCAACCATTTAAACAAGAGCCAAAGGCCTTATAATAGAAGAAAAAAAAAGAAGACTTTTTTTTTTTTAAATTGGAAATTTTAGGCTGAGGAAAGTCATGAAAGCCAAGAAAGAACAAATTGAACTCTGAGCTTTCCATGTATAAAGAAAAACATTCAGACAAAATAAAACAAGAAACAGGATGGATCATAAACTCACAAAGAGCATGAAGAGAATGACAAGTCATGGCAAAAAGGGCAAGAGTCTTCATCAGAAGACTCTTGACAGTTATTGGGTAAGAACAGAGGATTTGGGATTATAGTACCCCGATCCCTTAAGCACCTTTGCTGTGTTCCTTCCACTGAAGATGCCCTCCCTGTACCCACATCCATGCCCATGTCCCCAGCAAGCATCAGTTTGGCACAATGTCAGGCAAAAGCAACTTAAGAAAGAAGATTTTAGTTCAGCTCACATTTCAGAGGTGTAGTTCATCATCATGTCACGGCAACAGGAGCTTGAGATAACTGGGCACATGGCATCCACAGCCAGAAAGCAGAAACACAGGAGTACTGTGACTTAACTCTGTTTTTCACTTCATTGGTCCAGGCTTGCCTGGAGGTTTGTTTTCACAGTGATTCTAAATCCCAGCAAATTGACCAGATTAATCACCATACTTACCATCTTGTTTGAGTGTGGCGAGGATTCAAACCTCCTCACCCAACAAATTCCATGAAATGGGCTTTCTACTTATAAAGAGGTAGCAAAGAACAACAGAAAGTGCGAATTTGTGAACTGGCTCATGAGGGTCAGGAAGCTATCCAGGTGGATAAAGTCTTATCTGTCCCTCCAGCTCAGGAACCCAGAGAGGTAGCTCACTTGGGCTTCATAAACTAAAGGGTTGAAAGAAATTCTTTTTCTAGAATAGAGCCCTGGCTGGTATAGGCAGCTATCCATTCCAGGATGTTACATTGCCAGCATGTTCTGTCATTATTCTTGAGACATACTGGTAAGAAAAGGGAAGAATTGGGTTGTTCTAACATCCTTGGAACTCTGTCTTGCAAATACAAGTGGGTCACATGATCTGGCTTCTTTTGCCCAACTTTAGTTGTTGACATTCAATTGTATCAACATCTCAAAGTAATACTGATAATTTTATTTTTTGATGTATTCAGTAGAACATAAATATGAAGACATGATAAACTCTATCACCTTTTATAAGTATATACACAACCTTTTCTAAACCTTGTGAAATTTTATATTTTGTTTTTTTCTCTGACTTGAATTTCCATTCTATTCTACAATAGAATTTTATCATGTAAGCACAATAACATTTTATGCTTTTATTGCCTCTGCTATATTGCTTTTGATAAGATTATGAACATTGATTGAACTTTTTCTTTGTTTCCTTTGGATATTATCCCTCTTACTGAAAGAAAAGTGTGTTCTACTTATCACTTTAGTTAGAGCGTAAATTGGCCAGTGTAACAGTATATTAAATATTTTTATAACTATTAAACTTAAAAATCTAGTTTATCAGAATTATTTTTTAATAGTTCTGGTCAATGAAACCCTGGCTCCTCAAAGTTGCCCATTCTTTAACGTATACAACCCGCAGTTATGTTATGTTACATAGCCAAGGGCAAATAAGGCTTTGGGATCTAAATTTTAAACAAAATGAACTTGCTAATCAATTGACTTTGAGATAAAACTCAAATGAATCTAATATCATCATTTCAATCTTCATAAACGGGAGAGACAAAAACCAGAAAGATGACTGTGCAGGGGCCAGGGTTAGTGACTCTGGCTTTGAAGATGAGGGACCTGGAGCAGAACACATGGAATGCGTGCAGGTCCTGGAAGCAGGAAGCCAAGGAAACAGACATTCCCACTCCTGAGGTATATCCACAGTCTTCTGCTTACTTATTTTAATATTTAAATCAGAGTCTCACTCTGTAGCCCAGGCAGGGCCTTGAACTTGCAATTTTCTTACCTGTCAGGTGGTAGCTGGGATTGTGGGCATGCACCATCATGCCCAGGTTGTCTGCTAGCTTTGATTGATTCTTTTTGTCCATACTTTTGATATACGCCATTATTCCTAGAATTCTTTAAAGATACACAGTAAGCAGTTTAAGGATAAATCTCTTCTATGCATGACAATGAAGTTCTAATACAAGACAAGCCTTGAAGACATGATGCTAAACTGAAATAAACTATGCAGAAGATAGACGGTCTGCAACTCCACTTAGGTGATATTCCTAGAATATGAAAATTTGTAGAGAATGGATGTAGGTCAAAAATTCCCTGAAGTTTGAGGGAGAAGACATGGGGAGTTGTTTAATATGCACAGAGTTTGAGAAGATGAAAATGTTCTGGAGATGTTCGGTGCTATATGCAGCTATGGGCTGCATAATATCATTTCTTTTTGAGACGGGGTTTTGTTGTGTATCTCTGACTTTTCTGGAACTCATTCTGTAGACCAGACTGGCCTTGAACTCACAGGGATCTGCTTGCCTCTGCCTCCTGAGTGCGGGGATTAAAGGTGCATGTCACCACCACCACCACCTAGCTAGTATGAATGTTCTTAACATCACAGAAAGATATGCTTGAAAATAGTTGATTATGAATTCTCTCTCTCTCTCTCTCTCTCTCTCTCTCTCTCTCTCTCTCTCTCACACACACACACACACACACACTGTGATGGGGTAGTGTGGGAGGGTATATATGTATTTATGTGTATGGACGCTGGAGATTGATGCTGGGTATCTTTCTCAGTTGCTCTTCACTGCATCTCAAGACCTCAGGTCTTGAGACAGTGTCTCTCACTGGACTTGGAGCTTACTGACTTGAATGGCTGTCTGTTACATAGAGAGGGGCCCTTTGCTTGTCCCAGCCGCCTGGCTAGCTTACACCCGAAATAACCACACAGAAACTATATTCATTCAAACACTGCTTAGCCCATTAGCTCTAGTTTTTTAGTGGCTAATTCTTACATCTTAATTTAACCCATTTCTATTCATCTGTGTATCGCCACGTGACTGTGGCTTACCGGCAAGATTCTAACCAGCGTCCATCTCAGGCTGAAGATCCATGGCGTCTTCCACTCTGTCCTTCCCAGCATTCAGTTCTGTCTTCTCCACCTACCTAAGTTCTGCCCTGTCGGGCCCAAAGCAGTTTCTTTATTTGTTAGCCAATGAGAGCAACACAGGAACAGAAAAACCTCCTCCACCAGCTGTCCATCAAGTTCAAGGCTCAATCGATCTCTGCATTTCCAGTGTTGGAGTTGCAGACGTGTGCTGTCACTCCCGGCTTTTGCACAGGTGCTGGGGATTTGAGTTCAAGTCCTCATGCTTGCACGGCACATAGTTAACATACGTTATATATAGACTGAGTTCTCTCTCTCTATAGGTCTCCCTAGACATACATACATATATATATTCCCATCAAAAGGGCTAAAATGGTATATTTTGTTCTATATATCCTAACACAATTAACAGGTAATACTGCAATATACTAGGGACTATTGATTTATAGGCCTACATTTTGAATTATGTGTTCACTGAATTCTGCCTCAATAGAGTTAAAAAAAAACCCAAATTATAGCTGAGCACAGCCAGGTGATGGAGAATGGTAGGCTAAACTGGGGTGCCAAGTGGGATTTCCCCATGTCTCTTTTTCCTAATCTACTGATGAGGCTCTGACATCACATGACTGAAACCATGAATAGGCATTGCTGTAGGCAGTACCTCTTTCCCGAGTCCAGGCAGGACTTAATTTGAGATTAAGAACTGGAATATTCAGGATGGCATTCCTGACCAACCAGCCACAATCCGGCCAATCCAGGTGCATGCAGGTTCTCAGCTTCTCTGCAAACTTCCCATCTGGTCAGCTGGCTCCTGCTTCATTTTGCTTCCACTGCCTGCATTCCTTTTAGACTCTAAAAATATGCACAGAACATAAATAAAGAGTCCGGCTCTGGGGCCTCTGAGGGAGCTTGTTATTTACTGTTCTATAGTGTGATCTGCATACCCCCCTCCCCTGCATCCTCCGACTGAGGGGTAGTGTTTGCTTTGACAGCCTGATTAAGAGGTAGCTCTTCATGATCATAAAAATGAGTTGAAATCATCTCCTGTGATCCAGCCTGTGGCTACCAGCTGCAATCTACCCTCTTCCATTATGTATGATCCTCAGTTGCTCAGATTGGAGGAAGACAACACACAATCCCATTTGTGATTTCCAGTGTTGTGCTAAGGTTTTGCCAACTGCGACTCACATTAGTAGAGAATCGCTTATATATTTATGTCTTCGTCCAAGCTTCATGGGATGGCACAATGATCTGCTTATTTAGGACTGAGGAAGAGAGTTTGCAGCTGCCTTGAAAGCTGTGTGCTGTGGCACTGGGGGAGCAACTTGGCAACACAGCTTTCGGTTACTAAGAGGCACATGGTGTGCAGAGGAGACTCTGTGTGTACTAAAAGGGACATGGTGTGCAGAGGTGGTTCTGTGTGTACTAAGAGGCACACGGTGTGCAGAAGAGGCTCTGTGTGTACTAAGAGGGTCATGGTGTGTAGAGGTGGCTCTGTGCATACTAAGAGGTACACGGTGTGCAGATGTGGCTCTGTGCATACAAAAAGAGGAACGCGGTGTGCAGAGGAGGCTCTGTGCATACATGTGTCACATTGTTTTGCAGTTTCACTCTTCTCTGACCCCCATTGCTGTACTTGCAGTATTTGGAAGTGGGTGTGGGTGAACAGGTGCTATGATCTGTGAGCACCAGGGTTCTAAACCACACCCAGAGATGCACACATGGCTGCAGAGAGTGGTCTCTCATTCTTTGTCTTTCCATTCTACCTCCCCTCTATTTATCCTTTTGCTTCCAATATTATTTTTTTTTCCTTTTTTTCATTGTTGGCGTAGATGTACTCATTTTCCAAAGTCCAAAGAGTAGGAGGACTGGGGAGAATCAGGTTGAGGGCGGAGTGAGCATCATACAAAAGGGGCCAGGTGATAGGTCACACTGCCCCTCTCCGTGGCACATGGCTTCACTTGACTCTTCACCTCCCACCCCACATGACCAAAGGGTCATTCCAGAATCAGCAGCTTCTCTCAGCACTCCCAAGGCATACTCAGAGGTGCACGTGTGCACAGACTTCTTTCCATGTGCTCTGCTGGAGGGAGGTGCAGCTGTGGCACAGTGATATGCGTGAATGATACATGTGATGGCATCTAACAGGAATCTGAGGAAAGACGGTTGCAGAGGTACCTGCTAAACCCTTGATGGGTTCCAATCTTCTACCCATCTATCCACATCAGGATCTGGGAGACCCATCTGACCCTGTGCCTCCTATTCTAGGTCCTATCTTATTTCCACATGAATCTTCCATTGTTTTCTCCTTCAGCCATATCCCTCTTTCCCTCTGTCCGTTCCTCTATCCTTCCCTCCCTCCCTCTCCCCCTCCCTTGTTTCCTCCTTCTTTCCCTCATCTCCTTCCTTCCTCCCTCCTTCCCTTCCTTCTTTCTTCCTTATCTCCCTCATATTCTTCCTCTCTTCATCATTTCATCTATCCACCCTGCATTATCTGCTTACAGACTGGACTGACAGGCTCTTATGGTTCTGGGATTAAAAAGAAAGAATAGTGTATTTCAGAGTCATGACTTGAAGATCTCTTTAGGAATCAGGGGCAGGAAGATAGTGTGATGGCAATTCTTGGTTGTCAATTTGGCTACATCTATAATTAACTAAAGCTCAAAAAATAGAGGACCCACCTGTGAAAGGTTTCTGCTTAATTAGAAGTCGGAAGATCTACTTCTAATCCAGATCTTTGAGGTGGGAAGACACACCTTTAATCCAGATCTTTAATCCAAACTTAATATGCTAGAATGGAAGAAAGAAACTTTTTCTCCCTGCTTGCTCTCGACTTGTTACCAAGTTCATTCCATCGCTAGCCTTGGAGTCTATTTTTGGAGAGATTCTGACTTATATACTGAAGGCCAGCTGAGACATCCAGCCTTGTGGAATGAGCAATTACTGAATTTCTGGACTTTCCATTCATAGTCAGACATTTTTGAATGCGTTGGACCATAGCCTGTAAGTCATTCTAATAAATCACACACACACACACACACACACACACACATATACACATACATATATACACAAAAAACTTTCTTTATTTCCTCTTACTACTATGCTCTTACTGACATCAAAGCGTGTTCTATATTTACATATAACATAAGTTAAATCATAATTGGCTAATGTGACAATATATTAAATATTTTATGTAATAATATATTAAAGATATATTAATATATTAAAGATACATGAGAGAGGAGGAAAACAGATTTATTCTATAAGACCTGTTACTCTAAAAAACCCTGACTAATACAGGTAATGATCCTTATGCACATGTATTCTTTTATTTTATTAATATTTATGTGACACTCTCTCTTGTCTGGGTGATTTTTAACAACTGAAAGGACTCAGTATTGTGGTCTTTGCCTCTCAGGGCTTAGAGCAGGGGAGGGATGATGCTTAGGACTTATGGATACTACATTGATGTGGGATTCCCCTCTGCATGTTGTGAATATGTTGTTTTATTATCATTAGTCAATAAAGAAGCTAATTTTGACTTATGGCAGGGCAGAATATAGGTAGATGGGAAAACTAAAATGAATGCAGGGAGAAAGAAGGAGGAGTCAGGGAGATACCATGTAATGGCCAAAGGAGGCAGACACCTTTTAGCCACCCAAGAAGCAAGAGGTAACAAACCACGAACCTTGTGGTAAAATATAAGATAATAGAAATGGGTTTAAAATGTAAGCGCTAGCTAGAAATATGTCTTAGTCAATGGCCAAACAATGTTGTAATTAATATAGTTCTGTGTGGTTATTTGGTCTAGACAAATTGGAAATGAACTCACAGTCTGTTTTTATACTACTTCACCCACAGAGGGTGAATTGCAGAGGCCAGAGTGACTCCTCAGTGTCCTTGAAGAATCATCTGAATTTGTACATAACTTGGTGGTAGAAGTAGAGCTCCTCAACCTTCTTGGAAGTCTGGGACTGGGTGTGGTTTGTAGTCTTTAGTCATGATTGTCACCTTGGTTGATTAGATTGAGGAACACCCAGGAATTTCGTCCAACACTCCTTTCAGTGTGTGCAGGATACTGTTTTTACAGACAAGTGGGACACAGAGTCTTAAGCCAAATTGATGGACTAATCCTTTGATGGGTTTCACATTCTCAATTGTCAGACCGGGATTTTGTAGCGTACTTGCCCATTTCCAGTGTTATCAAGGAAATTACAGTCAGTCTGCGGGCTCTAAGAGTGCTCCGTAATTAGCTTCTTCACGCTTCATTTTGTCTTCTCCCTCGGCGATGCTAAACCATGGCCGTTCAATCTGCTTCCATCAGTTCTTTATAAAACTCTTTCATGATCAAAAGATACGATTTTATGATAGGGTGAATTTGGACCGTGGCTCCATGTCTACCCCCTAACTCTGAAGGTAATATGCCTTAGAGTTGTGCCCCTTCATGCCTGTTAAAAATACAGTGTGAAAATGGACCAGAAATTATTGCTGCAATTTAGAATTCTGCAGCAATTGGGGCCTTCACAGACTCTTCTGTGTGACCCTCTCACTATGCAGTTGAGGAAATGGAAACTAAAAGAAGAGAAGTGACTTGCACAGGTGTTTGTACCCGAGAATTAGAGGTCTCTGGAACCACGTTGTGGGGACCACACAGCATCTGGCTGTGTGAGCAGGATGATCCAACAGGAAGCTGGTGGTGCTCATGCTGGGTAACAAGATAAGGATTTCAGAACCCTTCTGTCTGGGACCATTGGGAACTGACTGTGGATGAACATTAGAAGGAGTTGAAATGGTCTGTTAGTCAGCTTTCTGCTGCCCTAGCACAGGCCTGGTATCAATCTATAGGGAGGAAAGATTTGTTTTGTTCTATGGTTTCGGCGGCTTCAGTCCATGGTCATCTGGATTCATTGTTTGAGGAAGAGCATCGTGGAGAATAACACAAAATTGCTTGGTTCACGGTGGTTGCTTGGGCAGGCACAGCCGTAAAAGGTGAGAATATGCGTGTTCCTCTGCCTTAGAGACATAGGGGACCCCAAAGGCTGACCCTTTAGCAGGATGACATGGGCTGAAGTGAAAGATGAGAATCTGTAGAATCCTATCCAAGAGGACAATTGCCAAAAGAGAGAGAGAGAGAGAGAGAGAGAGAGAGAGAGAGAGAGAGAGAGAGAGAAAGAAAGAGTGAGAGGAAGTGTTCAGGGGTCTGTTCCCATCCAGGGAATGTCCCCATGACCAAATTTCATCCAACTAACCTCTTTAAGGCTCCTCCCTTACCTCCCAGTAGTACCATGTGCTAGAGTCTCTGGGCAAACGTTCCAGATTTAAAGCACAGCAGAGCTGTTAGTGGCAAACAGCAGCTCTTGCACTCTCCCTAGGGACTGGACTGTTAGGATGTGCACAGGGCCTTAGAGAAGAAAGTGCTGTGATATGGCCAAGATTACCCAATCACAGAATTGTTGGGCACTGACTGGGGGAGTCGTGAGCTGAGGGATCACAGCCTCCAGAGGACATATCCCTGACCTGCAGTCCAATCCATGCAGAGATTCAGGAATCAAGTCGCTGGCATCCCACATTTAGGAAAGCAAGACAATCACCCAAATATGAAACAAAAATTCTCTCTAACTCTGAAAACCATATTAGAGAATAATCTCATTTAACCCTTCAAAACACCCTTTCCTCTGTCACCCGACATTATATGCATGCAACCAGGAAGATACACACATATGCACACACATGTACATACATATGCATCTACAGAGACACGGGCACACTCTCTGCTGAGCTGCAGCAATGCAGACAGCAAGTCTGCTGGTCCGGTTTCATAGCAACCTATTCATTATCCCCTGCCTCAAGACTTTTGCTTCAGTCAGAGATTTGGGAAACCTCTTTTGTAAAAAAAAGAAAAAAAAAGAAGGAAAATTCTTTCTTCTGTGACCTTTCCAACTATAGATTGAAATTGTCTCTTGGAATTGGATGTGGAGAGCAGGTTTTCAAATCTCTCCGAATGTCCTGGCTGCTATCCTGGTGGGACTTGGGTAAAAATAAGAAGCACTGATCCTGCTTTGTTGTTCCCCTTTGAAAGGCCTGCGTTTATGCCCACGTTTCCCTTGCCCTCACAGCCTGTGGGTGAGGCTAGCATGATCTAGGCTCTATCTTAGCCTGATTAAAGTTCCCATTTTCCTCTCCCCTCCTCCTTGGCTCATCACTCATTGCTTTCAGCCCCCTGAAGCTCCACTCCTGTGCCCAACCACTCTGCCATGGAGCTGTAAAACGTGGACAGTTTTAAGGACTTCTGAAGCGTGCAGAGCAGGTGTGGGTCCAGTGCCTCCTATTTGTCCAGAGACTGAAAGCGTGGAACTTCTCCAAAACAGTGGACAGAGGCTGGGGGAAGGTCAGGAAAATATCCTTTCTCATTTTTCATGGCAGATTTCTCGGACAACATCTTGCTCTTTGCCTCCCAGCTGGGTATCCATCTCCAAGCTGTCTTTGTGGGTGGTCTTAAAAACCTTTCACTGTGGTAGGAAGCAACAAAGTCGGCTGTCCATTGCTACTGTAGGTTGCCATGGCATCAGGTTATTCCTGGGATTGGGTGCCAGCTGGCTGCTTGGGTAGGCACAGCCGTAAGAGGTGAGAATACGCGTGTTCCTCTGCCTTAGAGACATAGGGGACCCCAAAGGCTGACCCTTTAGTAGGATGACATGGACTGAAGCGAAAGATGAGAATCTGTAGAATCCCATCCAAGAGGATGACTGCCAAGACAACAGTGCTAGTTAAGACCCGCCACAGAGTAGTGTCCATGCATTGGTCAGTGCTGGGGCAAATGGCAAGCCCCCAAAGCTAGGCGTATATGAGACATGTCTTACACAGAGAACTAAAAGCTATTGGTAAACTGACAGTTGCTGGCTCTTTTCCAGTCGTATACAGTGCCCTGAAGCAGCAAATGAGGTAGTCATAGAGAATTGGAGCTAATTAGCGTGCAGAGGAAAGAAAGCTTTCCATTGCTGAGACACTGCACACTTCAGTCAACTTTCACACAGTAGATCTGTTGGTGGTGATCTATTCCACATGGAGTGAAACAGAATTGACAGACTCAATCTATTATCTATCATCTATCTATCTATCTATCTATCTATCTATCTATCTATCTATCTATCTATCTATCATCTATCTATTATCTATTTATCATCTATCTATCATCTATCTATCTATCTATCTATCTATCTATCTATCAATCATCTATCTATTATCTATTTATCATCTATCTATCTATCTATCATCTATCTATCTATCTATCTATCATCTATCTATTATCTATTTATCATCTATCTATCTATCATCTGTCATCTATCTATCTATTATCTATTTATCATCTATCTATCTATCTATCTATCTATCTATCTATCTATCTCTCTATCATCTATCTATCTATCTATCTATCTATCTATCTATCATCTAACTTATCACCATGATGGTAACAGTTTCACCCTCTGAAACTGTAAGAAAGTCCCCAATTAAGTGGTTTATTTTAAACGTTGCCTTGGTCATGGTGCTTCTCTACAGCAAAAGAAAAGGAACTCAGACATTTGCTCAGCTATAAATTCATCAATGGATTTAATTCACCTGAGGTCACCATCCTTACGATCCAATCACTTCCCAAAGACCACCTTTCTAAGCACTTACATTGGGGACCAAGCCTTCAACATATGAACATTTTTGGAGGATGGGAACACTGAAGTTTCAAATTCTAACAAGCAAAATCCACAGATTTTTTTTTCTCTGTCCCTCTGATGGTTCTAAGGGTGGTCCCTGAACTACCAGGCAGATCCTCAAGCCATCTGCCTCTTTGGTGGATTGATTTCACAATGTCTCACTCACTTTTAAAAATCAGAATTGTGTGTGTGTGTGTGTGTGTGTGTGTGTGTGTGTAAGACATCGTCCTTGGAACACAGCAGCAGAAGGACCTATGCTAGGAACATTGCGAGCCCTCAATCAGCATGCTCAATGGGACTGGTCGAACACAGACACACATCACAGATACTTGTGTTTGTGCAATGCCTCTATTGTCCACATGCCATCTCAATTTATCATTGTGCGCCTTTTAATTTCCTGTTCCTTTGAACAGCATGATCCGGGGGCCATTCTTCCAAGAGTGAAGGCATTTATCTAAACTTTAAAGGAACACATTGCAAAAATCACTAGCCATGAAAGATTGTGGAGAGATAGAGAATCTCCCGGACACAGGAGGATGGTTATTGTGCTGCACTCAAAAGGGCAAAGGAGGAGTTTAATCATGGCAGAGCATTTTCCTGCTCTACCTGGTGGAGACCAGAATGCAGCACTTTGCAATCAATTTGCAATCACCCAGAAAAATCACAGAGTGATGCAGAACAATCAGGCTTGCTACGCACAGACCAGCACCTTATCAGGACAGATGACTTTATTTTCTATGATGGAGCAGGAGATCGAGTGACCAGCTGTGTGTATAAAGGGTATCTGGACGGTGGGAGACTCTCTATGTCGGTTTGGGGAGATGTATTCTGAGCTTTGTTACTCTTAGATACAGGGTATGCTAATGATCTTCCACCAGCCCAGAGAACACTGCATTCTACCAGGATCTCAGCAAAGGCCACACCTACAGGTTAATTTTGCATTGTCTGACAGTCATCTCCAGGTGGCAAGGAAGGCCCATTGTTAACCGCCCACCTAAAGATACAGTCCCAGAGTCTCCTCACTACGCCATTGGTTTGTCTTGGCAGGAATAAGGTGAGCCTTGGGTTTTGTGGAATCAGAGACAGACAGACTCTGTGTTACAATTTCATTGCAATAAAATGCCTGAGCCCATTAACTTGCCAGAGAAAAGGTTTCATTAGCCATTGATTTAGTGGTTCAAGTTCAAGATCCAGTGGCCTAAGTGCCTTTGTCTTCTCACAATGATAGTGAGATATCAGCAGATAACTTACATCATGAACTAAGCAGTGATGGGGAGGGCAGATGGATGGATGAAGGCCCATTTAGCTCTTGTGGAAACAGTACCACATTTTTTCTTCAGGTCTTTGTGGATTCACTGGGTAATTTTATGGCAAATTGTTGGTACCATCTAGGTTGTGTTGGAAGCAAGAGAGAATATTAGGTCCTGGACAGAGCTGACATGGAGGGAAGTGATCTTTTATAGCACATAGACGTTTACTCTTATTTCATCATAAACGCATGAAAGAAGACCATCATTGCTTTGAGAGCAGGCTCCTTTCCTACATAGGCATGCTAGGCACTCATTACACACACATATGCTGTGTTAATAAATCATCCACATGATTAGGAGGGATGTTCCTGAGTCTACAAAGGCTGTGATGTCCAAGGTCACTGGAGTAAATGGCAGGGTTATGATATTAACTGCAGTCCTCACACAGAGTTACACGACGCGATTTATGGCCTGTTGCCCTGCCTTGGCAAAGACTTTGGTGTTAGATTTCAAGTGAGTCATTTTTTTGTTGCTTTGACAAATACCCAAGAAGTAATTTAAAAGGGGGAAGATTTCATCATCTCAATTTTTCCAGTGTAGAGGAAGGATTTTCAGGTTAGGTGTGTGCATAGACCAGGGGGCACCTCAAGACGAAGCCACTCTTAGAGCAGCAAGCCATGAGATTTTAAAAAAATGGAGGCATCTTGTACCTGGGAATGGAAAATGTAAAATCCTCATTTTGGGTTGGAAATTGATATCCTGAATAGCTAGTAAAAAAGAAATAAGAATGACAAATTGTGATTCAGAAAATACCTTTTCTATCTCTGAAGCTTTTGAATGTGTTGTAATTGAATTGGAGGAATTGCTGTGAACAGATGCTAAGCAATGCTCTATGCATATCCTACAGTGAGAAAAACGACAGACGTCACTCCCGTGGTCCAAAATCCATTTAAATTTTAAACTGCCTTAATTGTTGCATATTTTTATGTGATATAATGGAAGTTTACAGAGAGATCAAAATGGAAAACAGTGGGTTCTGAAAAGGCTTCAGGGTTTATATGTGACAAACAGTAGCCCCTCCTATTGCTTTAGACTTTCGAATAGGGATGAGCCTTTCAGAGCACCCTTTAAGACAAAAATGTTATTTCTTACTTGTCTCATCATTACTTACTTCCTAATCACCCTCTAGTGATGAATTAAGAATGGAAGCATTTTTCGTTAGATCATTTGCCATGACAACTAGAGTTTGGGGAAGTCTTTGCACTGGCAGCACCACTGGGCCTGGTGAGGTTTATTCTTCTTTGGCTATCATTGACTTCCTGTAGAATAGTCATCTTCTGGTGTCTCCTTGGTGGCATATAGGACCAGAAAACTATAAATTATATTTCTGGGGAAAAAAGATAGTTTGTTTCTCATTGTTAGAAATATAATTAGATGCTGACAGACAGCTAAGACATTGGAAGCGCAGGGGCCTAAAAAGAGACAGAAAAAGTTCTAAAATTTTATCTTATGGGCTCTGAGGTAGCTGAATGCTACTGTTGACATTTATAGATCACGGGATCTTTTAGCCTTTTGAAAAGGGTTTTGGGTTTTCAAACAGGAATGACGGAAATTGTTAGAAGACCTGGTTTTGGTAGCACTGATGGGAGCTGCAGACAAGCAAAGAAGGGATTCACAAGGTCAGTGCCATTTAATACATTTCAGAGGCAATAGAAAGCTACTGAGGAACAAATGCATCAAGTCATTCAGGCTCCAAGGGCAAATGTGACCTACTCATTACTAGACTCACTCTATATATTGACTTTTCTGCTGCTGTGATGAAATGCCCCAACCAAAGGCAGGTTGGGGAAAAGGTGTTTATTTTAGATTACACATTCCAGAGGGGATATAGTTCTTCATGGTGGGGAAGTCACATTTCATTCACACACAACAAACAGCACAGGAAGCAGAGTCAGGCTATAAAGGCTTAAAGTCAGCCCATGTTAGTGATACATTTCTTCCTGCAAGGCTCCAAATCCTGAAGGCTCCGTAACTTCCCAAAGCACACCTCCAGTTGGGAACCGAATCCTTAAACACATGAGCCTATAGGAGACATTTCTCATTCAAATCACAACAAGTTCTATAGTTATTCAACAGAGAGTGTCTACCAAGAGCTTCCAGAGAATGTGGCCACAGACACCTGTACTTTTGGTAGTATATGATCTATCATTTGTTGTAAAATCTTTTTTTCTTTCAAGACAAATTCTCACTCCATATCTCTGGCTGTCTTGAAACTCACTATGTAGAGCAGGTTGGCCTTGAACTCACAGAGTTCTGCCTGCCTCTGCCTCTTGAGTGCTAGAATTAAAGGTATGCTCTACCAAGCCTGGCAAAAACTTATTTTAATCTTGAGGAAGGTTTTAGTGTAATAGAGCAGAGAAGACCATTATAAATGAAGTGATAAAGAAAGAGGAACACACACTACTGCTCTCACATGTATTCATACACTCACAAAAATATATGAATGTAAACATGATAAAAATATTCATTTATTAAAAATATTCCATTAGTGAAGATAGTAAGTGAACATCCAAAGGAGTAATCTGATAGAAGAGGATGAAATCTTAGAGTATTCATTCTTTATATTAATGATGAAAAGTATAAATAGATACAAAGTTTAAACATCACAAAATCAAAAAAGATAAAAGTCTTCTACATTCCTACCACCCATGAAATAGTGCTATGTTGGGTTCGGCAATGTCTTCCTCTCCCTCAATAGCCCTAGTCTGCCATTAGCTCTCCATAAATGTCTCCTCTATCGGTGACCGAATGCTAGGAACTCCACGTGTAAACCTTATACAGACAATCACATAACTGCTTTGCGTTCTTGAGCGCAAGGTCATGTCACGCCTGCATGGCTCTCTCTCACATTATTTTTGTTCCTTTGTTATTTGCTGTTGTTTTTCTTTCAGTACTTCATGTGGCCTCTCGAATTAAAACTGAGATGATGCCCAACATACACATGGCTTCCCTCCCTTTTCCTTCTCTCTAGGTCAGTAGATGAATTCACAACACAGGTTCATACACCCTGCGAAACTAATGCTTGTTTTCCTTTCAAATGCTTTCCATTGGGTCTGTGGTAGGAAAGGTCATGAGGAAAATGACTTCGCCATGCTGTTCTGTGACTGTGACCAACAGTGAAGAGATCTTCCCATTTTGTTCCTAGAGTCCAGTTCCACATTGTTTTCTGTTGACTTTGATTGCATTAAAAATGTGCATTCTGCATGAAGCAGAGGATTCTTCTAAACAGAATCCCCATAAAAATCCCAGTTGTTTTGGATTTGGTTACACAGGCTTTGCAACTGAGTGAGAGACGTGTTGATTTAATATGTCTAGAATAAAACAGCCCTTGTGATGGCAGAGGAGAGGGAATGTGTAATACAATCCGTATCAACTATTGTTGTGACAGTGATGGGATGTTCACTGCTACCCATATTCTGTTTATCATATTTCATACAGGATCCATTTCAGGCTTTAATCCTTTCCACACAAAGGCTGTGCAATGCAAACTGTGCCCACGCAATTTCGATTACATAAGTAAACAGAAACATCCATGCACTTTTGTGATTTTAAAAACCCAAAGCAGCTAGCATATTAAAACAGATAGAGAAGTAATCTGCAGTTATATATCCTGGGATATTGTGGGATAATTGTATACTGTGTGAAGGTGTCTTGCTGTGCTTGGTTTTATAAAAAACTGAACAGTCAATAGCTAGGCAGGAGGTATAGGAGGGATTTCTGGGGAGAGAAAGGAAGAGGAAGAGGAACCTAGACACACAGGAGATGCCAGGAGATGTGGATAGAAAAACAGGAGGTGCAAGATGGGAGAGAGTTAATGCTACGTGCTGGAATGCAAATTAATATAACAAAGTTAATTTAAGTTATAAGAGATAGTTAGGAGCAAGTCTAAGCTATAGGCCAAGCTTTTAAAAATAATAATAAGTCTCCGTGTCATTATTTGGAAGCTGGCTTGTGGGACGGAAAACCCTGGATGACTTTTTAAAGCTATGTTAGCTTTGATTATACAGCCACTCATTAAATGAACAGTGAGTATCTGTGGGCAGCTGTAAAGGCAAGCGACTGGTGCTTATCATTTCTCTAAATCTTTGCTTTGAGAATGATCCGATTCTCATATCTGTCTCTCGGATTGTTTTGTGTGAAGAAATGGCCCCCACCAAAGCAAACAAGCAGAGGAGAGCTGAAAGTTTTACAGCTAGTTTAGAGAATCTTTTACATTCTCTCTGCTCAACTTTCTCCTGTCACACGGTCAGCCTCTGTGTGGTTTTTCTTCTGTGATGTCTGTCACTTCCTCAGACAACTGGGTGCCCTATGGAGCTTACACAGCTAATTCCTCTCTGCTTAAGTTCACACATCCAGCCTCCCTGTACCATCAGACACCAATGAACACACTTACCTACTATGTGTTTTCCAAACTGAATTTATGATGACCTCCTGACCCCGCTGCCTAGGGCTCCCAGATCAGTGAAAATACTGCCTCTCAGATTAGAAAGGCAGAGAGAGACTCACCTTTACTCTTCTGTCACGTTTTAGTTTATCAATCAGCTGTGATCGCAGCCATTTTAAAGTCTTCCATTTGTTTGGTGGCTTTGCTGCTTTGAGAAATCATTCTTTAATAACCTTAGCTCCTTCTCTCAGCTTGGTTCATTAGTATCTTGCTTCTTTTGGAATTTCCCCATTGGGCATCCTACTAGGTGCATCTTAGCTTGTGTAAGAGGATGGTGTCAGAGCAATGTTCTACTGGGAAGGTCTGTTGTTGCTTTTGGGGATGTCTTTGAGGAATGCTGCCTTTCTTATAAAGGCACTGTCAATCATTACTGGTTGATTGGCACTCAACCATCATTACTGGTGATTCATTGTTCATCACTGATAACTGTGTGTCAGACTCTTACAGGATCCAGCAAAACCTCCTTTCAGTCCAAGATTGAGAAGTGGGATAAGAGTAGCTACTGTCCTCTGAATATGACCTTCAGGTGACCCTGGCTATGTTGAGTCTTTGACCGAGAGTCTAAAGCCTCTTGGTATGTTTTAGATTCTGCTTTTTTTCCCCCCTCTAAATATATCTTATCTGCATCAATCTTACAGGAATTTACTGCCATTATTATTATTATTTTTTAAGTAGGTGATCTGCCATATTCTTGATCTAAGTCTCGAAGTCTTCAAGAGTCTGACCTGGCCTTTTCTCTAATCCATCCATCCTGTCAAGTGCTCTTCATGGGAGGGTTAGGGAGACTGTATCTTTTGCTTCCACAGAACCCTTCAATGGTTTCCCAGTGCTCTTAGAACTAAGTCCCCAGGGTCCCGTGGCCTCAGCAGACCTCATCTCATGCCCCTTCCTCCCCTTTCTCCTCCTTACTGCCCTGCTCTTCATTTCTGAAACAAGGCACCATTTCTACTGTCACAATGACAGTGTTTCAGCTCCTTGTTCTTCCTCCTTCCTTTTCCACTATTTTCCCATCTCCTTTTCCTCCTTCTTAACTGAATATTTGGGCCCTTTACATCAAGTTGGATCTTTTACTTGGTTCTGTCTTTTCAACCAATGCATTCATTTATCCCATGAAGCTAATCTCCATTGAAGGCTCTAGCATGTTTTCCTGGAACAAGGCAAGACTACTTACGTATGCTGGATGATCTCAATCGTATACAAATTTCCTTATTTGTAACTGACTGATTAGCCAATTGTATGGCCGTCTATAAATGTTCTGGCTGTCCTGTCCAATATGGTAGCCAAAAACCACACATGGACACTGAATATCTGGAACATTCTCAGTCCAATGGACTGGATTTTAAATTTTATTTCATTTAACTAATTCATACACAATTTGGTAGAAGGTACCATACTTGAAAGCATTGAATAGCTATTTTCACGTTGCATTTATGTTTCTAAATCAGCATGGCATTGGAAGATGACTCTTGGGTTTCTTGTATTTTTTTTTCTGAACAAACATGATGATTGGTTTTGTTTTAGGCTATTTTTTTAGAGTTTTATAGAGTCACTAGGCTTAGGAGATGCTAATAGTATCTTGCTGTGGAATAAAGAGTGGACATTCTTATTGCCCTTTATAAAATAGAGTTTACTATGTTCATAATTTCTTTCAAGTTGCACCACCCACTAACTGGGCAGATGCCACCTGGCCTTTATTTGTGGCATCAGCTTGTGGGAACTGGGGTTTGGAACTGGTCAAATACACTCACTCTGACTCCTGTTATCGCCAGGAGTTGTAGATTCACTTTTGTATTTGCCCCAGAAATTGTTTGTCTCTACCAGTAACAAGAACACAGTGGGCGGTTAACTCGTTATCTTCTAACAGGATAAAATTTTCATGGTTCTTGATATACAGATAAAACTAAAGCTCCTAAGCATCGAGATCTTTCTCAGGCTAGATCTCAAGTTTATCTGTTTTCTGAATGCTCTTTGTCTTTTCTTCCTGAAGCTGCGAAGAAATGCTCTGCAGCCATTGTTCTGAGCAGAACCTTTCCTGTTCATTGACAGAGGACGGCTGATTGAGAGAACTTGAGTCCAAAGGGCCAGAGTGTACTGCAGTTGTGTCTAATGGTTGGGAGATACTGTCTTCAAATAATCTTCAGCTCACAGATAGGTGTTGCTTAACTACCTTTTCCTGCCACTGTGATCAAATACCCAGCAGGAAACTGATTTGTTTTGGCTCACAGTTGTAGGGAGTACCATTGTTCTCCATGGCTGGAGAGGGATGATCCTTCACAGTGGCAGAAACATGTGGTGTTTTGTTTACAGCTGGTAAACCGAGAAACTGAGGGAGATTGGGGTTGGAAGTGGGGCTGGACTATAAACCTCCTTACCCTCGGTGACTCCCTTCCCCTGCTAGGCTTTACCTGTTGAAGCTTTCACCACCTCTCCAACAGCACCACCCGCTGGGCACCAAGTGTTCAAACACAGGAGCCTGTGAGAGAAATTTCACAAGGAAACAACAATTGGCATGCATCTCAATAGAGAACTCCCACGGTGTTTTTGCTTCTTATTTTTTATCAATGCAAGCATGATCTTGGGATCAACTTCCTCATTAATGTGTCCTGTTACTTGGAAAAAAAATCACAGTGATTAAAGTGTTTCCCCAGGAAACAAAGAGAGATTTTCCTGCTTAATTTTCCATTACGCCTAAAAGAAATATTTTCTCCAAACACAAGATTTTCAATTCAAATGACTAGAGTAAATATTTGCTGAGGCCTTCACCGATCTGATCCCTTTGTAAGAGATCTAAGGAAAGACGGCTCTTTTGAAACAGTATAGTCAGCAGAAATGTTGTGAAGTCAAGTCCCTAGAAGGTAGAGGATCTTGCCACTGTGGATATTAGTTTTGACATTTTTCTCTTTGAGATTCTGGAATCAATTTAGCTGAGGCCGTTGCATCTGTCAAACCAGTCAGAGTTCTTAAAGTTGTCCTTTTGCAAGATATGGCAGATTGCATTTTCCCGAAACAGCTTTAGTAATATTCTGAGTTCGTGCATTCTGGTCTAGCCTTGCCATACCCTGGAGGATTGCAGCCTTCTTCTCTTTCCTTTGGTTCTGGGGAGGACTTGGTGGCTAACTCAGCAGACAGAATGTGGTGAAAATGATATACAGGCCAGGGACAGGGTGGTATGAGAGAGGTACTTGCAAGTAACTTGTCTCCACCCCCAACACACACACACCTCTTGGGCATTCTTGAGTCTTAGCTCTTTTGATACTCGAGTATACAAAGGGCTAAAGAGGGCTAAAGAGGCCTAGAAATGCAAGTTAAGGACATAATCTGGGTTTGGGTAATATACCTCTGTGTATGTATGTGTGTTCATGTGTGTATATATGTGTACATTTGTGGAGGTGTATGTAAGTACACATCTGTGTGGACGCCAGAGGACAACCTGTATTTCTTCTTTAGGCGCTGTCAACCTCCTTTGAGAGATAGGGTTTCTGGGACCCAACATGTCGGCTAGGCTAGAAGGCCGTCAGGCTCCAGGGACTGGCTTTTCTTTGTCTCCTCTGGAGCCAAGTTAAAGGAGTGCCAACTCTGTAAAAACATTTATTTATTTTAAAATGGGTAATGAGGGTTGAACTCAGGTCCTCATTCTCACAAGGCAAATATTTTCCTATCTCCCCTGCTGGTTATCTAGCTCTTGTGCTGATTCTAAGTAAAACTATCATCATCAGTTTACTGTATGTAAACTTGTTGTGGATTGAGTGTCCTCCCAATGATATCTTGAAGTCCTAATCCACAGTCTCTCAGAGCACGACCTTATTTCACAGATGTCTTTAATTTGTATGTGGCCGTGCTGGACAGCCACGTGTCTATAAACCAAGGAGTAATATGCTAATGAGAAGGTGGCTGCCCAGAGACTGAAATGCCCTGTGAAGATATAGAGACGAGCAGGGAGAAGATAGTCATGTGCCTGGAGCTGCTTCTCCAAGACCAGGAACCCCAGAGACTGGCAGACATCAGAGGCTGAACTTCCACTGAGAGCTTCTTCCTGGAGCTTCCAGGGAGAGAGCGACCTTGGTTGGTTTGAAGCCTCCGGAACAGCAAGACAACAGGTTCTGTGGTTTTAAGTTACCTTCTTTTCAGTATGATGTCTCAGTTTTAGGGTAAAGCCTTCAAGAGAAGGATAGCCTCAGGCTGCCTCAGGGATAGCTAGTCTGTGGTGCCTCTCAAATGCAAGATTGTTTCTGTTTTATGTGTGGTAGCAAGGCCGACTCTGCCTGGTACTCTAGCTGGGTTCAGGATGAACATCTGAAGCTTGGCAGGTTCTGCCTGCTGCTTGACCCTTGACCGTTTCACGTCAGAACACCTGCTCTTCTGCTCTCTTTCCCTTCTTGCCTGGAATTCTCTCCTAGTATCTGCAGTGGGGGAAAGTTCTCAGGAAACTCTGACTTACTGAACTAATTAGGCAACTCTTCAGTCAGGTCATGGAGGCTCTTCACTGTCCTCATGATAGCCTGTCTTTCCAAAGTCACATGACTTCTGATCCCTTTATCTCTCAGCAGATGTTTTTACCTTCCGTCCCCTTTTCTATTTAACATGTCTATTTCTTTATGTTTTAGTTATTTTATTTATTGTTTTGTTTAATTTTTAAATTATTTGTGAGTGCAGGTGCACTTTACCCCAAGGTTTGCAAGGAGGACAGAGGACAACCTTAGTATCAGCCCTCATTTTGTAGCTTTTTTGAGACAGCGTCTCTTTTTCTTTTTACATGTCACAAAAATATGACTTTATTTGGTAATTATACAATTAAGCAAAAAAGGAAAGAACATTTAGATACCAAGCATTTTTGCCATTGTAGGTAACTTAACTATTTTCATAAGTATATCTTTAGGTTTTGATGCTTTGTACCATGTGGTCATTTCAATTAAGAATAAAACTATTTTTGCTACAAATCTAAGCTTATTCATTAACAACATTTGCTATTTGTGCAAATACATACAATTACCTAGACAAAACCATTGGTTTTACTACTAAAACATCATGACGATTTATAAAAATTCTCTCTTAAACTTTTAAGATAAGACTTTCTTATCAAAAGAAAAATTTGTAAGATAAGGAGGTTTCCAAAGTTTTATTCTATATGATTTGTATTTTCCCAAATAAAAAATAAAAAGTTAAAATATATATTCATTTGTCAGGTGGTGGTAGTACACGCCTTTGATTCCAGCATTGTCTCTTGTTCACAACTACATCTAGCAGGCTAGCTAGCCTGTGAGTGTTCAAGGATTCTCTCATCTTTACAAGAGCATATAGTTTAGGAGAGTTTCATAAAATAAACATCTGCCCCCAAATGAAGAAATAGAATTTACCTAGTGTGTTAGTTACTTTCCTTATCGCTGTGATCAAGCATCTACTAAAGGCGATTTGTTGAAAGGTTTATTTTGGTGCACAATTTGATGAAGTACAGGATTGTTCTGTAGTGGCGGGGAAGTTGAAATTACCTGGCACAAGTGAGAAGTGAGAAGGAAACATGGAACACGCAACAATCCCACTTAGGAGTTTATTAGAGGGTGCGTGTACAGGCGGGGGGGGGGGAGGGAAGGGCAGATGGTGTATCCAGCTTTTAAAAGCTGCCTAGCGCATGTGCACAGGAGGTTGGCATGACTACGTCATATGTAGATGATGGGGCTCACGTATGCGTGCAAGGGCTTCTTTAGTCATATGTAGATGATGCAACCACACATGCGCATGGGTCACGTGGGGGTCCTTTAACATTCCCAGGGCACTTCTGCCTGAGGGCTTGTCCACACATGCATGGCCCTAGAACGCCGAAGTGTCAGCCTTATTGTGGCTGAAATCATAACAGCAGTCCTGGCAGCAGAAGCGGGCAGCAGCTGGTTCCATCACATCTGCATCAGAAAGCAGAGAGCAGGGAAGGCCTGTTAACTTTCTCCTTTACATTCAGTCTAAGAGCTCAGTCCATGGGTTGGTGCTGCTTAACCTCAAGATGGAACTTCCTGCTCTGCTGGCTCCAGCCTGCTAGCGCCTCCGCCAGCCATCCCAGCTTCCATCCAGAGGGCCATCGTAGGGCTTCCATCCAGGGAACCTGACTCGCTACCAGAAGTTCCAATAGAGAGCATTTGAACGAAGAGATGGGCAGATGCCAAGGCAAGACCTCCTCCAACAATCTGAAAAACAACATGAAAACACCAGATCCCAACGACCCTACAACAGAAGGATTTGAACACTCTAACCCAGAGGAAGTGGAAAAAAGTGCCATTATGAAAGCAATAGAGTCCCTTAAACAGGATATGAATAATTCCCTTAAGGAACTGGTCGAGAAGTATAACAAAAAGTTTGAAGAAATGAGTATAGAAATGGATGAGAAATATAACAAAAAGTTTGAAGAAATAAGAAAATCCGTAAATGAGACCCTGAGAAACCAAGAAAAAACAATCAAACAAGTAAAGGAAACAGTCCAAGAATTGAAAACTGAAATGGAGGCAATGAAGAAAACACAAAACGAGAACCGGCTGGATATGGAAAACCTAGGTAAACGAGCGGAGACTACAGAATCAAGCATAACCAATAGAATACAAGAGATAGAAGAACGAATCTCAGATTCTGAAGATACCATAGAGAAAATAAATGCTCTGGTCAAAGAAAACAGCAAACTCAACAAATTCTCTTCACAAAACATTCAGGAAATCTGGGACACAATAAAAAAACCAAATCTAAGAATAATAGGGATTGAAGAAGGAGAAGAACTGCAGATCAAAGGCCCAGAAAATATATTTAACAAAATTATAGAAGAAAACTTTCCTAATCTAAAGAACGATATTCCTATGAAGGTTCAAGAAGCACACAGAACGCCGAATAGACTGGATCAAAAAA
This sequence comes from Myodes glareolus, assembly GCF_982192425.1. Classification (NCBI taxonomy): domain Eukaryota; kingdom Metazoa; phylum Chordata; class Mammalia; order Rodentia; family Cricetidae; genus Myodes; species Myodes glareolus. The sequence goes on from NC_142037.1 coordinate 83,966,118, forward strand.
AAACGTCCCCTCGCCATATAATAATCAAAACACAAAACATCCAGATTAAAGAAAGAATATTAAGAGCTGCAAAGGAAAAAGGTCAAGTGACTTATAAAGGTAAACCTATCAGGCTTACACCAGACTTCTCTATGGAACCATGAAAGCCAGAAGATCCTGGATAGAGATACTGCAGAAACTAAGAGACCATGGATGCAAACCCAGACTACTATACCCAGCCAAGCTATCATTCACTATCAACGGAGAAAACAAAATATTCCAGGATAAAAATAAATTTAAACAATTCGTAGCCACAAATCCATCCCTACAGAAAGTAATAGAAGGAAAATCGCAACCCAAGGAATCCAACATTGCCATCACTGCCTACAATAACTCAGACATCTAGCGACCCTTCACAACCACAACTCAAAGAAGAGAAACACACAAACTCTACTACACACACACACACACACAAATAATAAACGGAATCAACAACCACTGGTCATTAATATCTCTTAATATTAATGGACTCAACTCACCTATAAAAAGGCACAGACTTAGAGACTGGATAAGAAAACAGGATCCAACATTCTGCTGTTTACAAGAAACACACCTCAACCACAGAGATAGACATCTACTCAGAGTAAAGGGTTGGGAAAAGGTTTTCCAAGCAAACGGACCTAAGAAACAAGCTGGTGTGGCCATTCTAATATCTAACAAAATTGACTTCAAACTAAAATCAGTCAGAAGAGATGGTGATGGACATTTCATACTCTTAACTGGAACAATTAATCAGGAGAAAGTCTCAATCCTGAATATCTATGCCCCTAATATAAAAGCACCCACTTATGTAAAAGAAAAACTTTTAGAACTCAAGGCAGTCATCAAACCACACACACTAATAGTAGGAGACTTCAACACACCTCTCTCACCAATGGACAGATCAATCAAACAGAAACTCAACAGAGAAATAAGAGAATTGCTAGAAGTAATGAATCAAATGGACTTAACAGATATCTATAGAACATTCTACCCAAAAAGGAAAGAATATACCTTCTTCTCTGCAGCTCATGGAACCTTCTCGAAAATTGACCACATACTTGGTAACAAAGCAAACTTACACAGATACAAAAGAATATTTGTAATCACCTGTGTCTTGTCGGATCACCACGGAATAAAGTTAGAACTCAATAACAATTCGAATTCCAGAAAGCCTACAAATGTGTGGAAGTTGAACAGTCAACTACTGAATCACCCCTGGGTCAAGGAAGAAATAAAGAAAGAAATTAAAGTCTTCCTTGAATTTAATGAAAATAAAGACACAACATACTCAAACCTATGGGACACAATGAAAGCAGTTCTAAGAGGAAAGTTCATAGCACTAAGTGCCCAATTAAAGAAAACGGAGAAAGCATATATTGGAGACTTAACAGCACACCTAAAAGCTCTGGAAAAAAAAGAAGCAGACTCTCCCAGGAGGAGTAGAAGATTGGAAATAATCAAACTGAGGGCTGAAATCAACAAAATAGAAACACAGAAAACAATCCAAAAAATCAATGAAACAAAAAGTTGGTTTTTGGAGAAAATCAACAAGATTGACAAACCCCTAGCCAAACTAATCAAACGGCAGAGAGAGAACACTCAAATTAATAAGATCAGAAATGAAAAGGGGGACATAACAACAGACACAGTGGAAATTCAGAGAATCATTAGATCTAACTACGAGAGTTTATATGCCACAAAGTTGGAAAATGTACAAGAAATGGATTGGTTTTTAGATAAATACCATTTGCCAAAGTTAAATCAAGAGCAAGTGAACAATCTAAATAGACCTGTTAGTCGCGAAGAATTAGAAGCTGTTATCAAAAACCTCCCCACCAAAAAAAAGCCCAGGTCCAGATGGTTTCAATGCAGAATTCTACCAGAACTTCCAGGAAGAGCTAATACCTATACTCCTTAATGTATTTCACAATATAGAAACAGAAGAATCATTGCCAAACTCTTTTTATGAAGCTACAGTTACTCTGATACCAAAACCACACAAAGACACAACCATGAGAGAGAATTACAGACCAATCTCACTCATGAACATTGACGCTAAAATACTCAATAAAATACTGGCAAACCAAATCCAAGAACACATTAGAAAAATTATCCATTATGATCAAGTAGGCTTCATCCCAGAGATGCAGGGCTGGTTCAACATATGCAAATCTATCAATGTAATCCATCATATAAATAAACTGAAAGAAAAAAAACCATATGATCATTTCGTTGGATGCTGAAAAAGCATTTCACAAAATTCAACGCCCCTTTATGATAAAGGTGCTGGAGAGATTGGGTATACGAGGAACATACCTAAATATAATAAAAGCAATATATAGTAAGCCGACAGCTAACATCAAATTGAACGGAGAGAAACTCAAAGCCATTCCACTAAAATCAGGAGCACGACAAGGCTGTCCACTCTCTCCATACCTCTTCAATATAGTGCTTGAAGTACTAGCAATAGCAATAAGACAACATAAGGGGATCAAGGGGATTCAAATTGGAAAGGATGAAGTTAAACTTTCGTTATTTGCGGACGATATGATAGTGTACATAAGCGATCCCAAAAACTCTACCAAAGAACTCCTACAGCTGATAAACACCTTTAGTAATGTGGCAGGATACAAGATCAACTCCAAAAAATCGATTGCCCTCCTATACACAAAGGAAAAGGAAGCAGAGAGGGAAATCAGAGAAACATCACCTTTCATGATAGCCACAAATAGCATAAAATATCTTGGGGTAACTCTAACCAAGGAAGTGAAAGACCTATTTGACAAGAACTTTATGTCCTTGAAGAAAGAAATTGAGGAGGATACCTGAAAATGGAAAGATTTCCCCTGTTCTTGGATTGGGAGAATCAACATAGTAAAAATGGCAATTCTACCAAAAGCAATCTATAGATTCAACGCAATTCCCATCAAAATCCCATCAAACTTCTTCACAGACCTTGAGAGAACAATAATCAAGTTTATATGGCAAAACAAAAAACCCAGGATAGCCAAAACAATCTTATACAATAAAGGAACTTCTGGAGGCATTACCATCCCTGACTTCAAACTCTATTACAGAGCAACAGTATTGAAAACAGCTTGGTATTGGCATAACAACAGAGAAGTCGACATATGGAATCGAATAGAAGACCCGGGTATTAACCCACAAACATATGAACACCTGATATTTGACAAGGGAGCTAAAGGCATACAATGGAAGAAGGATAGCATCTTTAACAAATGGTGCTGGCATAACTGGATGTCAACCTGTAGAAGAATGAAAATAGATCCATATCTATCACCATGCACAAAACTCAAGTCCAAATGGATTAAAGACCTCAACATTAATCTGACCACTTTGAAACTGATAGAAGAGAAAGTGGGAAGTAGTCTACAAGACATAGGCACAGGAGACCAGTTCCTAAGCAGAACCCCAGGAGCTCAGACAATAAGAGAAGCAGTGAATAAATGGGTCCTCCTGAAACTGAGAAGCTTCTGTAAAGCAAAGGACACTGTCAGTAAGACCAAAAAGCTACCTTCCGACTGGGAGAAGATCTTCACAAATCCCTCATTAGACAAAGGTCTGATCTCCAAAATATACAAAGAACTCAAGAAACTAGACACTAAAACTCTAACTAACCCAATTAAAAAATGGGATACTGAACTGAGCAGAGAATTCACAACAGATGAACTCCGAATGGCCAAAAGGCACTTAAGGTCATGCTCAACCTCCTTAGCGATCAGGGAAATGCAAATCAAAACAACTTTGAGATACCATCTTACACCTGTCAGAATAGCTAAAGTCAAAAACACCAATGATAGCCTATGCTGGAGAGGATGTGGGGTGAGGGGAACACTCATCCATTGTTGGTGGGAATGCAAACTCATGCAGCCACTGTGGAAATCAGTGTGGCGGTTTCTCAGGAAACTGGGAGTCAACCTCCCTCAGGACCCAGCAATTCCACTCTTGGGAATATACCCTAGAGATTCCCTAACATACTACAAAAGCATTTCTTCAACTATGTTCATAGCAGCACTATTTGTAATAGCCAGAACCTGGAAACAGCCTAGGTGCCCCTCAATAGAAGAATGGTTAAAAAAGGTGTGGAACATATACACATTAGAGTTTTACTCAGCGGTAAAAAACAATGACATCTTGAATTTTGCATGCAAATGGATGGAAATAGAAAACGCTTTACTGAGTGAGGTAAGCCAGACCCAAAAAGAGGAACACGGTATGTATTCACTCATAAGTGGATTCTAACCATAATTAAAGGTCTTTGAGCCTATTATTCGTGATCCTAGAGAAGCTAAATAAGAAGATAAACCTGATGAAGATTATTTAGCTACCCGCCAGGAGATCCTTCATCTGGCAAAGGACGGCAATACAGACGGAGACCCACATTGGAGCACCGGACTGAGCCCCCCAAGGTCCAAATGAGGAGCAGAAGGAGGAAGAACATGAAAAAGAAAATCAGGACTGCGAGGGATGCTATCACCCACTGATACAAGGAAACGGATCTAATGAGAGTTTACCAAGGCCAGTTGGACTGGGACTGAACGAGGACGTGATCTAACCAGATTCTCGGAATTTGGCCGGATTCTCTGAATGTGGCTGGCCCGAAGTCTTTCTGAAAAGCCATTGACTATGATACTGGGGCTTGTTTCCTCTGCATATACTGGATTTTGGGGATCCAGTCTGTTTGGATACTCACCTGCCTGGACCTGGAGGGAGGGGGGAGGAACTTGAACTTCCCACAGGGCAGGAAACCCTGACTGCCCCAGGGGCGAAGAGGGAGGAGGAGAGGGAGTGGGGGGAGTGGGAGGGTGGTGAGAGGAGGGGCGGAAATGGAAACTTTTATAATTTAATAAAATTACTTAAAAAAAAGATGGAACTTCCTATTAGGAAACATTCCTGTTGAGAATTAAGATTAACCACTACTATTAGCATTCTGGAAGTTCCCTTCTATGATACATATAGTGGATTTGTGTTATGTGTAGAGGATCTCCTCTGATAGACATTTAAGAGGTTCGGGAGACACTGTAACCATTGTACTCCTACTGGGGATATACATTGTTTAAATAGCGCCTCTGACCTTGTTAATTTTATACAATGTCACCACTGCCTTTTCCTGGTGATAAACACAGCCGAATTTTCTTCCATGTTGCCAGTAGATTATCCTATTGTGAAGAGGCTATCACTCTTTTTCTCTTGTCTGCCTTTTTCAGTGAGTTTTTAAGTTTAGAAAGCTTTATGCCTCATTTAAGAAATGTTTTCTGACCTCAACACAACAAATTTATTCTTCTGTGTTATCCCTCACAAACATATTCTTTTACTTTGAAAAGCTAGCTCTACTCTGAGACTTTTTTCAGGATGACATAAGGTAGAAGGACACAGCCAGTCTTTCTATGGGCCGAGAAGCATGGAAAAGCCTTCATTGCTGTTCTCAAAGCCTTGCATGCCAGTACTAAAATCCTGATGGTTTGTATTTCATAGGCTTTTTTCTTTTTCCTGGAAGGACACAAAGCGTATTTAGATAACTTGCCTGAACCCTATCTGAGGAAATATTCCCGGTATAATTTTTGCCTGTAGACTTAAGTGTCTAATTCAGTAGTCAATGGTCTTGGCCCTTTCCAGTTGATTAGGAAGGCCTGGGATTCACCACAGTATTTACAGTAAAGGGACAAGTATTGTTTTAAATTCCTGTCAGGCGGATGATGCCATGTTATTCCTAGTGTTAGGAATCTCCTCCGAACCTAGAGGACTGTGTCTTGACAACGTTGCAACACTCCAGATGGGTTATGTTACATGACCAGAAATGTGTGCACTTGCCCACTGAGGAAAAACTTAAGTTACTAGTAAGAAGTAATGACTTGGTGCTTTCTTTTTTCCTTTTTATTACAACAGTTAAGAAGTTCCAAGACTAGAGTTCTCATTCATGTCTCACTGGACTCAAGCTTGCGTCTAATCTTTTGAATCGATCTTTCATTTCTGGAGAGTGACTGACTGAAGAAGAACTATGTGGGTGACATGAGGCTGTGCTTATAGAGACTTCAGGACCATTTCTACTAGGAAGAGGCCCAAATGTGTGATGCCTACAGGCAGGGTCAGGTGGGTAGGATTTTCTCTATTATACATAGAAATATTGTTTTCTTTCTTTGGCCATAGGATCTTGTCCCAGGCAGACCTTGAACTCATTAACCTTCAATCTAGGTCTCTGGAATGCTGTGATTACAGGCAATGTGCCATACACCTGGTACAAAAATGCTTCCTTCCTTCTTCCCTCTCTCCCTCCCTTCCTCCTTCCCTTCCTAGTGTCAAGTAGCCCATGCTGGCCTCGAACCCGCCTGGAAGCACAACCAATGTTTATTTTTTTCTGGGAACTCTTGGTTCTCTGTTTCCCAAGTGCTGGGGTTATAGGTATGCACTGCCACACCTGTAGGAAATATTGATTTATGGGTGATTTGCCAACTGTCAATGGTTTCTTTTTCATCCTACCTGTTTCTCTGAGATGCTTCAATTTTTTTTTTTTTTTTTTTGTGCATTGGAAGAGTAAGTGCCCGGAGCTCCACAGGAGAGGGAATTTTAGCTATATCTTTAATCTATGACACTCTAGTTTAGGGATTGGCAACTTTTTCCTCTAGCAGGCTGTATAATAAATATTTCAAGCTTTGGTGAGTGTATAGATCTCAGCTATATCGTCTTCCTTATTTTATAATTAGTTGAAAATTTCAAAACCATTCTTAGCTTTCAGGCATCATGAAAGCAGGCATTTTGCTCTCTGGATTGGTGGCTCTGTGCTGGTGATCTGGCTTGTTAAGTTTGTTTTTTAACTTTATCTTTATTTCACATTCTCCAAACCATCAATACTGTTTCCTTTCTTAGTTTTCTGGTTATAAATGACTGACAAGCCCAAGTTTTGCTGGAGTCAGACCAAGATCCAGTTACCTGTTCTATGCGGTGTGACACACAGTGGAATTTTTCATATTTTAAGTCTGTCAGGTGGAATTTGGAAAGATGTAAATACTCATGAAGAGTCTCTCACTATAGTGATCCAATAACAAAGGAGGAATCGAGGGTTTGCTAATTGTCTTCTGGGAATTCTGTAATTGTATGCTGAGATAAAATATCACAAAATATGTATTGGGATCATATGTTCCAAAAAGCCTTGCACTGAAATACTTCCTGTAAATATGATCACACAGCCACAGTGAAGAGACTTTAGGCAGCTGTGAATCAGCACCCAGCTAAGAGCCTGCAGAAGGTTGCTTTTCTAGCACATATTCTTGTGGCTGGGTTTGCTTTGTTGCTGATCAGCAATACCAAGAGACTTGCCCAGCAAAGCATCCACAGTCTGTGACCCTGCCCAAACCTTCAGTGCTCCATGTATTCCTAATCTTAAATAAGCTGCAAGTCCTTTCATTCTCCCTTCTCCTCAGAGGGCTCTACCTAGAGGTATTTAAGAAAAAGGTTTATTGCCTTGTGATAAGCCAAATACCAGGAAGAATAGAAGGGCCAACAAATAGTAAAACATATACCCACACTGTCTGTGTGGCTTTCTTCCTCTGTGGAAAGCATCAAACATAAATTAGACACATTTGGCTTGGGTAGGCTAATAGCTCTCTCTTTAAATAACTGGACTTTAAGAACAGACTCAACTTGGCTTCTTGTCTTGGCATCTCCAACTTTGAGTACCTTACTTTGTCAGACAAGGGACTCATAAAAATTGCATGTTGAATTGAAGTGCAGTAGCTAATTTCATGTAATTACTTTTTAAAAAATCAGTTGTACAACACATTTTATTATGAAAATTTAAAAATAGGCTTATTTTAGAATTCTTATCTGCAGTTCTAGATATCAAACCTAGGATTTCATACCTATTAGGGAAGCACCCAGCTGTTGAACTGTATCTAAGCTTTTATATTTTTGTTTTGAGATAGTTCTTTATTTGCAGCCTAAGATAGCTTTGAAGTAACTATATAGCTTAATCTGGAGTTAAACTAGTGATAGTCCTGGGTCTATCTGCCTTGGGACTACAAGTAGAAATTCAAGCTAGTGGGAGACTGTAAGGGAAAAGAATTCTGCAGTATCCTCTATTTGGCTGTATCAATTGTTAATATTTTATCATTTATCACTTACTTTCTAGGTACATCTAAGTAATCCCCTTCTTGGAACCATTTGACAGCAAAGTGAAAGACACGATGCCCATAAAACCTTCCAGTCTCTCCTTGAAAGCAAGGATACATTTTTATAACATCTATACATAATCTATAGATCATGCAATTAACCCTTCAGTGATGTTACTGCATTCACAGATTGTACATTATCACCCCTTTATCCAACTCCAATGCATTTTCACCACCTACCTAAAAGTATTTCCATCCTGGAGAGCCGCTCACAAGGCCTTACACCCTAACTGTGGTGCTAGGCTCAGGGTTGTCATGAGCTGAATGTGTCATGTGCACACTTTGGCATGTATTGAAGATCAAATCCCACTTCAGAACACCTGGCTTACAGATAAGAAATAGAAACCATCTTCCTAAAGGAAATTAAGTTAAAATGAAGCTATTAGGGTGGGCAGCATCTCAAAGACTAATGCTCTCCTGAGAAAAGTGTGATGGTTTTAATAAGAATGACCCCCAAAGGCTCATATATTTGAATACTTAGTCACCAGGGAGTGTCACTGTTAGGAAGGATTAGAAGGATTAAGAGGTGTGGTCTTGTTGGAGGTCTTGTTGTGTGTCACTGGGGGCAGGCTTTGAGGTTTTAAAAGCCCATGCCAGGCCCAGAGTGTCTCTCTCTCTCTCTCTCTCTCTCTCTCTCTCTCTCTCTCTTTCTCTCTGTCTGTCTGTCTATGGATCTGGATTTAGTTCCCAGCCACTCTCTGTCTGCTACCATGCTTCCTGCCTTGACAATAATGGACTATACTTCTGAAAATGTAAACAAGCCCCCAATTAAATGCTTTCTTTTATAAGAGTTGTCTTGGTTATGATGTCTCTTCACAGCAATAGAAGAGTGGCTAACATAGAGATGGAATTTGAACATGAACATGGACAGAAAGATAATGGTGTGAAGACATAAGGAGTGGGGCCTGGCACAGATGCTCCTGTTATGGTCCTCCATGATGGTGGGGAACCAGTCTGGGACTTGTGACCTCTGCTGCAGAGAGTACATAGTATTTTAACCACCTGCGCTGTGATACTTTGCTCTGTATGGTTAGTGGCCTAACACAGAATGAACATCTACAGTCTGACAAGCTGAAATCCAAACCACTCTATAACCTTAAACTGTTTTTTGATCCTGGCATGGTATCTACTGTTTGCCATATAGACACACTATAAATTTTGTATAGGATTGCTGCAAGGTTTCGTGTATGTTGCATGAAGGACACTAGAAGGAATTGTATATTTGATTTGGGTCCTGATTATTCCTAAAGACCTCATGTGTTACAAATTTTCTGAAAGGAACATGCATACAGAATTCTGGTCCCAAGCCTTGTGTGTAAGGAAGACTGTGTGTGATCATGAGCTGAGCATTGTGGCTGTTTTGTTTATTACTTACACAGGAAGTAGAGGCAAGCTAAACCAGCAGTTAGCAAGGTGACTACTCTCCGGGGGGGGGGGGGGGGGAAGCACCCTGAGGACTCAGGAATCAGAGTGACTCCCATAGGTTAATTGCTCTCTCATTTTCATTTCACTGAATTTTAGGCATTTTTCCTCTACTAAAATCGTGTTGACATGGAAGGTTGAACTTTTGTTTCTGTAAAGCACCATCCCCCATAAGAGTGGGGAATGCTGATGCTTTTCCTTATAAAGACTTAAGGCTTTCTCGCGAACCTCTGCCTGGTCACATTCCAGGTTCTGCCAATGTCACAGCTGTGTTCCCCTCCTCTTAGACACCCTTCCTGTCAATCATCTCTTTTACTTCTGCTCAGATTTCTGTAGGAAACACCACTCACCTCTTTTTTCCAGCCATGAGGGACAGAAGCATATCTCAGCCATGGCTCTGAGTTCACAGTCATGACACCTGTGTCAGGAACAGTGCAATGCAAGAGACAGGGCTGGGTTTGTGTTCTCTGAACCATGGACAACTCCTCTGGTCATGTATGAAGACCCGCAAAGATCCCCACACTCCTTCAACTCCCAGAAAGGTGATTTGAGAATGGCTCCTTTTTATTTGTGTATTTGGTGACTGAACTTACTATGAGGACTTTTTATTTTTTAATTATAAGCATATCTAAATTACTGGTAAACACAGTAATCAGCCACCTTTCCTAGAGCTTCCAGGCCTCCGCTTGTGGAGGGTTTGCCCATTTTCCTGCTGACAGGAAGTTCTCGCTTCCTTAGACAGACAGTGCTGAAACTGGAAAATACTCTGCCCCTTTTACCTTCTCCATTTCTTTATATTTAATTCCTACGTAGAGCCTCAAATAGTTGGCCCCCCATGTTTAAGAACACAATCCATCGGAACTTGAGGCTTCCTACAACTTGAAATTCTTCTCCCTGTGGTTTCAAGAACACTGTATGTACCAGAAGCCATGAATTACTATAATTAAAGAAAAGTACCTCTCAAGTAAATGCCTGGCAGAGACCTCTCCATTGGCTGGGTATAGTGCCTGTCGTTGGCCTGAGATGGCATGGGGCTGGGCTGCCAACTAAGGCAGGCAGAATGGCATGTTTGTTAGTAACCCTGGCAAGTGACTAGGAACTGGGAAATGCACTCACAAGAACTCCCTCCACAGGCCCCACAACAACCAATCCTTTGATCTGGGAACAGCCCCAGGTCTTAAGAAGCCCAACTGTGACAGCTTGAGTGTGGAGAGGCAGTATGCCTTCCAGAAGGCAAAAGAAAGAGGAGTGGATTGTTTTTGAGTGTCTCTGGCAGACTACAACTGCGTAGCCTCGCATTCCTTGATTCCTAGGTGACAGCGATGTGACCTGTTTGGAAAGCAGAATGCAAGGAACACAGTCATATAGCCTGCATGTGGAGCATGCAGTCCTCGGAGACCCTTTTGGCATCATGGAGGAATCAAAGTCCAGGTAACTACTCCCCGTAAACAAGAAGAAAATCCACCACCAGACAATTGTTGACTGTGTGTAGTGGATTGGAGTTTATTGTGGTGGAGCATCCTGGTGGATGCCTGAAGTTTTCTCTCTGCTACAGAGCCCCTGGCCCGCCATCACCAGGCACTACCTACGTATTCCTCTCTGGGACTGTGCTGAGTGAGTCCTGCCACATTCCAGGCCGCAATATCCTGTTATGTGATGTTTCTAATGAATTGAAGAATCTTCATTTTCCACGTGTCACAGTTAGATGACAACTTTATTTACTTTGGTTATTTTTTCCCCCAGAGCTGAGGACTGAACTCAGGGCCTTGTGATTGCCAGTCAATGGCTCTACCACTGAGCTAAACTCCAACCTCTTTGGTTAGACTTTTAAAAGATGCACATGCTTGTATGTTTGGTGTATGTGTGAGTACACACATACGCACAGGCCTGTGGAAGCCAGAGGACTGAGTGTCATCTCCAGAAATGCTGTCTGCCTCCTTTGACACAGGAGTTTAGTTTTATATAAACTTGACATAAGCTAAGGTGATCTGAGTAGAGGGAGCCTCAATTGAGAAAATGCCTCTATAAGACCAGGTTGCAGGAAAGCCTATAGGGCATTTTTCTTAATTAGTGATTAATGTGGGAGAGCCCAGTCTATTGTAGGTAGTGCCATCCCTGGGTTCTATAAGAGAGCTGGCTGAGAAAGCCATGGGAAGAGAGCTGATAAGCAACATCCCTCCATGGCTTCTGCATCAGCTCCTGCCTCTGGGATCCTGTTTGGTTTGAGTTCCTGCCCTCACTGCTTTTGATAATGAACTGTTATATGGAATTGTGAATGAAATAAACCTTTCCTCCCCAAGTTGTTTTGGTCACGGTGTTCCATCACAGCAATGGAAATCCTAAGATGAGATGGCACCAGGGTTATGGGGCACTGCTGTGACAGACCTTATCATGTTGTTGGGGAGGATTGTGGAGGGACTTTGGAACAAAAGCTTTGGACTTTGTGTACAAAAACCATTGAGTGTTCAATGCTTGCTTGGTAAGCTGTTCTGAGGCACTAGGAAGATAAGAATATAAGAATATAAGGCAATACAGAAGATGGAGGCCTGGCTTGTGACGTTTCAGAGCGAAATTTAAAGACTGTATCAGGGACACTTGTTATTTCGAATTAAGATTCTGTGGTTCTGGTTAGCCGTGATTGAAGAATCCGCTGTGATTAACAAGATACCAGCACTACTAAAGTGAAACCTTTGCCTTGCTGGGATGCTCAATGCTGGTTGGCTGAAACTGAGAAATTAGTGATGAGTAAGATGAGACCAGCATGGATCTGGAGAAATGGCTCAGCTATTAAAATCTGGGCTCACAACCAAAAATATAAGAAGAGACCAGTATCATTGAGGTGAAATCTTCTGGGAAGTGTTTCTTGAGTGTAAGCACACAGAAACCATCTTCCAGAGATGGCCAAGGCTTTACCTTGTGATGGCAGCTGAACTTGGTAGTATAAGCTTTACCTCGGTGGTACTGGTTTTGAAGGCATGTGGGATCATGGAGAGCAGCTCAGTCTTGGTACCGTGAGAGGCCATTGGTGAAGGTATAGGCCTCAGTGTCAGTTGAAGGCCCAAGACTACAAAGATCATGCAGAGAAGTTGAAGTTTGATTCCATGAAGAGAGTCTGTGAGAGACTATTGATGAACACCCTAGAATTTGGGGGATGCCAGCACCATGGGATGATCACCAAGAACAACAAAAGCGGAGTGGAGTCAGAGTCAAGAAGACAAGCTGTGTGTGCTGCAGAGGGCAGAGCTGAAGACGTGACCCACGTCCTTGGGAAGAGACCAGGAAATCATGAATGAATCCCGGCCATAGTATTGTTTACACTGCTGGAGTTTGCTTTTGCTTTGCTTTGTTTGTGACTGTGCCCTGGTTCTTCAACCTTGAAATAAAAATTTACCTAATTTATTTTTAATTTTATAGAAGCCTGCTGTTGAGAGATTGAATTTTTAAATTTTAAACTTTAGGTTTTAAAAAAGACTTTGGAATTTTTTTAATGAAGACTTAATTTTAAAGTGTTTAAATATGTAAAGACTGTGGGACTTTTAAGGTTATTTACTTTTAAATGTGAGATCTTGGGGATGAATGAGAAAGGAAAGAATTTAATTGAAGTGTGATGTGTTTGTATGTCAAGCTGACAAGGGATAGCCTGATGTGGGATTCCCCTCTGAATGCTGTGAATTGGTTAATAAAGAAGCTGCTTTGACCCATGGCAGGGCAGAATAAAGCCAGGTGGGAAATTCAAATAGATAGAGAGCAGGTGGAATCAAGGAGATGTCCTATTGTTGCTGAAGGAGAAAGAAGCAGGAACCTTACTGGGAGATCACAGCCTTGTGGTGAAACATAGATTAATAGAAATGGGTGAATTTAAGATGTAAGAGCTAGCTAGAAATACGCCTGAGTCAAACAGTGCTGTAATTAATATAGTTTCTGTGTGATTACTCGGGTCTGGGCGGCCGGAAAACAAAAGTGTCTCCATTTACAGTTGTCAGTTGTACTGACTAATTTCATGTCAGCCTGATGCAAACTAGATACCTCAGAGGGGAGAGAGCCTCAGCTGAGAAAATGTCTACATAAGATCAGGCTGTAGGCAAACCTGTAGTGCGTTTTTGTGATTAGTAATTAATGTGGGAGGTCCCAGGCCATTGCAGGCAGTGCCACCCCTGGGCTGGTGGTCCTGGTTCGATAAGAAAGCAGCAGTTTGAGCAAGCCAGTAAGCAGCACTCCTCCATGGCCCCTGCATCAGCTTCTGCCTCCAGGTTCCTGCCATGTTCAAGTTCCTGTTCTGACTTCCTTTAATGACGCACAGAGAGAGATATGGAAGCCAAAGAAACCCTTTCCTCCCCAAGTTTGGTGACTCCCAAAGTTTGTGACTTTGGTCACAATGTTTTGTGGCACCAATAGAAACACTAACTAAGGCAGTCTCTCTCTGGCTTGTCCCTCACCCCAGACTATTTGGCTAGTCTGGCTAGTTGGCAAGTCTCAGGGATCCTCCAGTCTATGCCTTACTAATTACAGGTGTGTGCTATCATGCTAGACTTTTTGTGGGTACTGGGAATTGAACTCAGTTCCTCATGTTTGCATGCCAAACACTTTACCATCCGAGCCATCTCTCTGGCTCGGAACGTTCTGAACACACCAAGCCACCAGAGAATTCTTTCTCCCTTGCACTATAGGATGCTCATTTCTGGGTAAGTTCAAGAGACGGTTGATTCTAACCATTTGCTGCTTCCAGTAATTTCTCCCCCCATCCTGGAAGAATTGTTAATGTTCCCAGCTTGTAGCATCTAACAATAGCTTTGAGCTTTCTTATTTTGACTTATGTGTTTGGTTAGGGGAAGAAATGTGACCAAGCTCTTATTTACAAGATGTTAATTATTTTTCTAATTCTAAGATTGAAGATATTTTTAATTTTAATGTTAACTTTTGATATGTGGTATTTATGTTTTTAATATAAAATGCATCACCATATGCAAATGACTTAAATATTGGGCCTTTCGATGTAAGGAATGTTTTCTACTTTCTACTTTATCATTTGAGAAAAAAAGTCTTTTCTGGAGGATGAATTCTGTTATATAGATAGGGTTCATTTAAATTTTTATAATAAACCCAGCCTAGGGTATAAAGTTCTCACAGTAATAGTAAAAGCTAATTTATTTTTAACTGATATCTGAAAGACGTGAAACCTATAAGTCATATACAATCTTACTTGATAAGACCATGGGGGGGTATTTTTGGAAGGACTTCAGCCATCGGATTTTATAGTTTTGACCTGTGTCTGCTGCCATGCCTGGGCTGTAGGAGGATTCTGTGGGCTAGAAATCAGTGACAAGTCTGGGTAGAAACATGTCACAGCTCTTCCATCTCCGTCAGCTCCACGCGGCCTGATTTACCTTTGTGCTGACCACTGCTCCCAAGGTCAAAACTAGGTGGGTTAGAGGAGGAAGGAAGCCAGCTCACCTTCTGGACCTATTGTCAAGCTCTTGCCCTTGAGTTGTTTCCAAGTGAGGAGTAGCTGATACTCACACTCTAAATGCTGCCCTGTAGAAAACAATAATTTTTTCAAGTCTAAGGGACTCCTGGTGTGTCAGTTGTGACAAATTCTGAAATAAACAGTTTTGAAAAAGTGAAGACTTATATTGGAAGCTATTTTCAGAGACTCCAGCCCATAGCTAGCTGGCTCTGCTGCTTTTAGGTCTGTGGTGGGTGCTTTATGGTGGAAGAATACACAAAGGAGGTCATTCACCTTCGGGTGTCCAGGACGTAAAGGGAGAAAGAGGCCATCATCCCAATAACCTATTCAAATTCACACCCCAGTGACCTGACTCCTTCATAGCAGACTCCACCCCCTTAATGGTTCCACCACCTCCCAATCTCAACATAGACTGGCCTCAAAGCCTTTAACACAAGCCTTGGGGGCAGTTTTAGTGACAGGGGAGGAGTGGTTGGCACAACAGCTTATCGTTCCATTTTCTTCTCACTGGCCTTCCTTGCTCAGCATCTTGACCTTCTTCCCTGATAAATATGTCTTGCCCTTGACTGAACTTTCCTCTCTATACTACAGACCATTTCTGATTTCTTTATGTCCATGCATACCTCAGGTAGCAGAAATACCCAAGTATGGGGAGTTTTGTTGTCTGTTTAGCTTCCATCTAAACCACTTTTTCTTGCCTTGAGGACATTTAGTGGCTTAGACATTGTCATAGTTACTATTGTCAACTTGACAGGATTTGCCTAGGAGACAAGCCTCCAAGCATGAGTGTCGGAGACCAACTTTGACAAAAATATAACTTACCAAACTTACCAAGGGTATGGGGATTAGAAAAATAATAGGGTATGAAGATGCAAATAAAAAGAATAAAAGAGAAAACATAAGATAGTGTTGGGAGTTTCAGTGAATACCCAAATCCCCTGTATTTAATTTTCCATACATTTTTATACCCCAATACAAAAAGGGGGAAGAAGGCAACAAAAGACTTCTTTAACATGATACAAAGGACAACTGGAACAGTTAATTGCTTCAATACCTTCATTTTGTTGTTTAGGCAGTGAACCCACTCTAGACCAAATATCCTGAAGGCAGCCATTCCCGAGATCAAACCTCCTGTTTCCAAAGAAGGAACAGAAGTGTGCTTGCATCTCCTGACCATTTGTCAGGTTGTAGTGAATCTACCTGTATGAACCATCTTGACATCAAAAGAACCAAGTAGCCACATCCTGGGTTAGGATGTGTAGCCTGGTTGTTGTCAACAATTTTGAGCAACCTCAAATCCTCTGACCTTCAGACAACATGGAAATAGGCTCATGCTTTTGGGCCTACACACATGAGGCAACTGGTCACACTGTGTTGGCAGTCAGGAGAGCAAGATGAATGCTACTGCTTAGCTTTCTGTGTGGCACCCCAACTCATGGAATGGTGCTGTCCACATCCAGGGTCTTCTCTCCAAAGTTAAGCCTTTCTGGAAACACCATCACAGACATACCTGCAGGAGTATTTCCGAAGGGATTCTGTAGCCAGCCGGATTGCTAATGAAGATGAACTCACAAGTGCAAAACTTCCACTCTGGATGAAAACCTAATTAACTGATTTATATTATCATTAATTTTTATTTGTGACAATGAAAGGCTGCTTTGTATGCCCCCAAACTCATAGTGGATGTTATAGATTGGAAGAAATACCTGAACATATGTATTGTCTGCTGATATTTTAGTTTTGTGGTTGATTAAAAGCTGACCTGGCATTGTCTCATCTCTAACCTTGCAGTTACTAACAAGCTGCTGTGCTATTGGTCTATTTTTAACTGCTTGAGTACTGACACACATTTTTAAAAAATGATATTTGAAATACATCTTATTTTTATTTGCTCTTTTCCCCAGAACTCTAAAAACCATCACCTAATTGATGATACATAAGAACTCATCTCTTTATTTATTTTTATTCTACTCAATTCAGTTTTTATTTCTTTTAATAAGAGATCTATCTTTCTCTCCCCAATAAAACTCATACACAGACAATTTTTGATCGCTGATCTCAGCTCTGTTGGCCTGAAGCAAGTGTTCAAATCAGCTAAGCTACCAGAATAATAGAAAAAGCTATATTTATAGTTCAAATTATTACATAGGACTTGACAGTCCTGTTCTGGTTTAAAGTCATGTCTCCAGTAATAGGAAAAAGAGGATCACAGCTTATCTGTGGTTGCAAGGCTTTGCGGTGGCCTGTAATTCGTGGCTTATCTCTGGGAATGCCTGGTCTTTAAACATGTAAATCTTCTATAGGCTTCTGAGACGGCCATCCTCCCCTGACCAGCCCAGGCTTAGCTAAGCAGGAAAAGGTTAGTTTTACCTTTTTCAGGTCATCTTATGAGCTGTCAAACTAAACAAAACACAATCAAAGAGTCTCTGACGGACACTGGTATTTATTTGGGAACGGTGGAGCACTGCTATAGGAGTGTGTGTGCCATATGAAACTAGGTATAGTCCCAGAGATTGAGGCCAGAGGAAGTAAAAACAAGAATGCTACTTCATCAGGACTTTTGACATGACTGTACTTGGTCATGATGATTAAGAAGAATGGTAACAGTCCAGTGTTGAACACAAGGTTATGAGTTACTCATCCCCATAGATGTCCTTTGTATGAAGTTTGCCTTCTGATCCACCCCTTTTGTGGTACTTACTAGTGAAGAGTCACGTGACAGGACCCTCTTTAACTTCCAGGCTTGGCTTATCACTTTTTTAGGTTAGGAAAGCACAGACACTATTGTGATTTGCGTGTCTGTGTGTACATGTTGAAGGGTGTGTGTGTGTGTGTGTGTTTGTGTGTGTTGCCATGCTCATAGAGGTCAGAGGACAAACTTAACATGTCATTTCTCAGGAGTCATTCACCTTATTTCTTAAGACACGAGTCTCTCAGTGGTCTGGGGCTCCCCAGGTAGTCTATGCTAGTTGTCCACTGACCCCAGGGGATCCAACTGTACTGGCTGGTCTCCAGATCTGAAAATAACAGCAGACAGTGGTTTTGCTGTCTCTGTGCCCCAGCAATAAGATTGTAGGTGCTTGCTGCCACAACAGCCTTCGCTTCCTTTTCCTTCTTCCTTGGAGGCTGAATTTATGCCCCCTACTTGCAGAGAAAGCACTTTACCAACCAGATTGTCTGTCAGTCCAGTGTTCATGCTTCGTTTGGCGCAGGGTCTTGCCATGTGCTTCTGGATAGCCTTGAACTCACTGTGTAGACCAGGCTGGTCTCAACCCATGGCAGTCCTCTTGTCTCTTCCTCCTGAGTGCTGGCATTATAGGCATTTGCAACCACATCCAACTATACTACTTTCATCAGACGCATTATTTCTGAGTTCTTGGTTAATTCCTTAGTTTATGGCTTCTATTCAGATATTCCATATATTATTTCCTTTGGGTTCTGAAAATAGGTTTGAGAAATATACCATCAACAAGTGTTGTCTGGAGTTTGTATGGAATTCACCTGCTAAATTCTATAAAGCAAAGACAGATCAGGATGAAATGAAAGGCCTTTCCTCCTACACCTCCTATAAGGAAAAGGATGCCAGCACATGCAGATTTCCCCCCTCACTTCCATTTCTTCAATTATTTTCTGCTCTGCTGGATCTCAGGTGACCTTCATGAGGTTGTATGCCTGTCTTCTATCAGTCTGGCACAACCTAACAGGCAGCCTTCTCCTGATATTTTATTCAGAAGGCTTAATTCATAATCTGCAGCTTGCATGCAGGGTTTTTGTGACACTAAAAACGGGGGGGGGTCATTGTGCTTATATATAAAATTGACTGGCTTGGTTGATTCACTATATATATATATATATATATATATATATATATATATATATATATATATATTAAAAAGGTAGCATTGGTGCCATTGAAGGTGGTGAGATGTATTTACTTCAGGCTATTGAAGCAGGGAAGGGCAGTCCACCTTTCCTTTACTCCCATCTTCTGGTAAGCCCTTGCTGCCACACAGAAACTCACAATAACCAGCAGAAGAGGAGAAGTGAGAGGAATCCACCACAGAAGGAACATTTATTCAGGACACTAGCAATTTTCCAGTTCAATAACTAAAGAATATTTAAATAAAAAGATGTTGCCAGGTGGTGGTGGAACAGCCACAACTGTTATACAGAGAAACCCTGTCTCAAAAAACAAAACTAAACAAAGTTTAAATTCTAGGGATGAGCATTTTAAGTTCAGTCTTGTAGCCTGTAGGTGGACCTTAAATATGTTTTGGCACGCTCCATCCTTACAAATCTGTTAGAACAACAGGCAGTCTTCACGATCATCATCTCTTGAGCTTTTGGGACTCATATCTGAGTAACAAAAAAGCTTAGAGGAAACACTAGAAACACAAAGTATTATTACTTTATTGGAAAGTGGGTGTGATGGCCCATTCCCAAGACAGCAAAATGCTTCTCATTCCTTTGTTTGCCTCTAGCTTATGTGAGCTCCTTTTTCTGTTGCTGTGATAAAATGACAGGACAACCTAAGGCAAGTTAGAGGAGAAAGGGCTTTATTTTAGTTGATAGTTACAGGAAGGACAGACTCTATCATATTGAAGAAGGCATGGTTTCAGGAGTGTGAGGCCAGCCTGGCAGTCAGGAAACAGAGAAATTATGTTTCATCCATCCACAGGAAATAGAGAGAGAAAAGGAAGTGGGGCCAGGCTATAAATGATGTAGGATTCCACTCTATGCTGTGATTAGCATTAATGAATAAAGAAAACTGGCTTGGCCTGATAGGGTAGAACAGAGAAAGGTGGAGAAAACAAAACTGAATGCTGGGAGAAGGAAGGCAGAGTTGAGGAGAAGTCATGTAGCCCCTGCTGGAGATAGACATGGGATGGAACTTTACCCAGTAAGCCACAACCACATGGCAATACACAAATTAATGGAGATGGGTTATTTTAAGATATAAGTTAGTCAAAAATATGATTAAGCCATTGGCCAAATGGTATTGCAAGTAATAAAGTTTCTGTGTGATTATTTTGGGTTTGAGCTGCCGGGCAGTCAGGAAACAAACAAGTGGTTTCCCTACAAATTGGTGAGCCAATGTGGTCAACTGTGTCCATGTTAAACCTGGGAAAGCTTAAAAAGTAATTTTAGACACAAAATGACAGAGTTAAGCACAGCTTCTTGGTAGTCAGCATTTTGCTGGTGATATGCCGCAGCTCCTTTAAGAGAGGTCTTCCTGATTCAGTGATAGCAGAACAAAAAGCTGTGCCATTTTGAAATGATGGCTTTCTGGGTCATGTTGCCACTGTGACCTCAGGCTCTTTCAGGAGGCAGAACATTTAAATGGGCTTTGTGAACAGACTGCTACAGCTTGCTTAATGGCAACATAGCCCAGCTGTGTGCCCAAAAATGTGGCCGTGAGCATGGCTCATGCTAAACAGACCTCCGCCCCATCATGTTGGGTTGGGTGGAGCCAAAAGGCAAAGCAGCCTTAGAAGCACTTAGCATTTTATAAAATTCTTCTGGTCAGAAAATAGTTACAGATACACAATAAAGACAGAATCAGAAGAAAACAACCTCTAACCGAGACACAGTGTGTTTTAAAAATGTACATAGGCTTGGGAGAGAGAAGAAAAAGAGTATAGAGTTATTAAAAGAAGTAAATGGTTTATAAAAAAATGAAACAAAGTCTTTAAAGAGACAGAGTACAGACAGTCATAGATTAAAGGAGTAAACATAATAAAAATAAATATTAAAACTAACAGATTTAAAACAAATAGGCCACATAAAGATGGAGACTACATAGAGGGTCTGGATTATGTATATTATTGTATTTTCTTTGAATTTTTTGACTGTGAAGAAGTTAAGTAACCAACATATATACTTTAAAGGTATCTTGTTTTCAAAATTTGGGTTTAAAGATTTGTTGCTTTGGAAAAGAGGTTCTTCTTTTGTTTCCACAGAGGATGAGAACTTGTGGAATCTTTTCAGACTAATGTGGTTTAATGGATCAAAATCCCCTGAAAGGTCACCTTGAATACTCCTCAAAAAATTACTTTTCTCAATAAACAGCAGAAATCAGTTTGGAGAGAACTATGTCCATATTCCCAATTATTGCTTATAAATGTTTGTTTATATTTAAAGGGAGATATGCTATAGAGATTTGCATGGGTATGGATCTTGGATATTGAGAATAAATTAACTTTAGAGAGCTTCACTTTCTCAGCACCACACACCAAGTCTCTTAATTTACTTATATGGGTCTCCTGTGCTCCTTCATTTACATATACAGTCCTCTGGACTTTTTGACTAGTTTTACTATCAGCAGCCAATTCATTCCTTTATTCAGAAGTTCCAAGCCATGCGTCCTGCTACCCTCACAGACCTGAAAAGTGGAACCAGGGGTCTTTCTTCCACTGTGTCCTTGATTATTTCTCACACTGAGCTTTGTTGTGGAAAATGAAAACAATGCATGTGGTCGAACACTTCCACTGGAAAGAGGGAACAAATAGCACATCTCTGTTTTCCATTTTTTGGACTTATTTTGTAATTTCTCACTATCATTTTTGGTCTTGATGAGGAATGGAGCATGTAATAAATACAGTCTCTTGAGGAAATGGTACGTTATCAGACTTAAATACAGCTTCAAAGCTGCTATATGAAAGATGTTTTTAACAGGCTCCCCTATTCCAATTGGAAGGCTGAGGAAATTATGTAACGGCCAGCAATTTTATTTATTGGTGGCCTATTTATATAAGAAAAATATAATTCACACATATTGCAGTGGCCAATATAGTCAATATTGACAGGATCTAGACTCACTTAGGAGGCAAACTTCTGGCTGTCTGTGAGAAAGTTTCTAAACTGGGTAAACTGAGATTGGAAGGTCTATCTTAAATGCTGTCAGTACAACTCACAGTACCAACTCACAGTTATTCAACTGAATAACAAGGATCAACACTCATCTTTCTCTGCTTCCTGGCTGCAGATGCAATGTGAGCAGATGCCTCAATTTCCTGATGCTCTGACTTCCCTGCCAGGATGGATAGTATTTTCAGATCGTGAGCTACGATGAACTGCTTTTTCCTTAAATTACTTTCAATCAACTGTTTTGTTGTGGCAAAGAGAACAGTAACTCAGACCCAAGTGCAAGCAGTGTGATGACTTTAGGCCACCCGGAAATGTTGGCTTTGTAACTATTACTGCTCCTCCACCTCCCTCAGTATTTCATAGTAACGGTTGGAGCCTCATTGAGCCCACATCCCTTCCTGCTTTTCTTTATTATTACCCTGACAGAACATGCAGAGGGGACAGGCGGGTCTATTCTTGCCTACTGCTATGTTCAAACTAGACTTTGGCCAGTTTTAAGTGGAGCCTGGATCAAGAGTAGTTACCCTGTTGCTGTGTTTGCAGGATAAATGCTTTACTGTGCCAGTAATTTTAGACATCATGGCGTGGGAGCAGCAGGGATCGCTCAGACATTAGCAGCACTGTCTGCTCTTCCAGAGGACAAACTTTGGTTCCCAGCACCTCCATGGAGACTTACAACCATCTGTAACTCCAGTTTCAGAGCATCTGCAGGCACTGTATACACTTACACGTGTGAGGGGTTCTCCGGCAGAGGAGAAGAGCTGGACCCGCCGGATTTTCCCTGGGGTTGAACGGGATGATGAGTATTGCGTACCCCCCCCCCCCCCCCCCCCCGCCCCGGGCACCCGGGAGAAACACACCCACTGAGTAGGAAGTCCACTGAAGCAGGAACTTGTTTATTGGTATGAAGCATGGACTTATATAGAGTTGTGATGAGGGTAGAGAAGCCTGGGATGGGCCAAGGAAGAACAAGGTGCAAGGGCCAATAATATTCCACCATGTCAGTGGTGGCTGGGCAGAGGTAGGCCTAGGTCAGGTAGTCAGAGACAGGTCTCCAAACTTGATGTAGGCTCAGGAAGTTACACTAGGCCTCACCAAACTCAAGTTAGGCTTAGGAAGTTATACTGGGTCTCACACCCAGGTCTCATGGGGCCCAACAACACATGTGGACAAAATACACAGAGAGAGTCATGTTGTTGTCTGTCTTTCTTTTCAGTTTTCTCTGGGATTCAGCATGATTAATTCGTCTGAGAAATAATGAGATGCCTTTGCATAGATCTCCATAATTCTCCGAGTCACTCTTGGAGACCATTAGCCCCTGGTGGTGCCTGATAGAAAACACATATGCACTTTAGAGGGAGAGATTTGCTTAAAGGCTGTGGTAAGGGGCAGAGATTCCTGTAACAGGGATAGTGCACCGTCTTCAGGCCTGCAGGCTTCACAAGGTTGGAAACCATGTGGGCAGTAGCAGTACAGAGTATCAGAGAACATTCTACCACGTGGCTGGTCTCTTCTCAAGCCCGTGTGTTCCATAGTGAGGGGATCCCAGGTTCAGGGAGTTGGGAAGAGAGAATGTTTAATCCTTGGTTAAACATCTTGTTTCAATTGCTCTGTGATGACAGGTGGGGCAGCTATTATTGTTTCCTCTGAATTCTACGTCATGATGGAAGCTCCAGAATACTATTTTTTTTTTTTGAGAGCAGTAGTGTGACGTGGCAGGTTGATGTCTAATCTTGTAGAGAGTCAAGGAAACACATCACTGAGTGCTGGCTGTGTTTGCGGAGAAAAGGAAGCATCTCTGCAGGCAGTCCAAAACAGAAGAGTGAGAGGGATTCTTACCTATCTGTTTATCAGGACCATCAGGTTCATGCAGAACCCAGCAGTGTCCACGAGTATGCAAATAGTCGAGCAGGTATCTTTACACGCATCAGGGTGCCGAGCTATGCCCTAAACCACTCAGGAGAAGATAGACTTCTGCCACCTGGTGTAGAGCAACGGTGCATGTCACAGAGACACCCACAGGGGGAGGCTGCTTCAGCAGGGCAAACAGCAGGGAGTGAGAGTGATCCCCGTTGGAAAGGGTTTGCTTAGAGAGAAGACCACTTCTTTTAAAAAGCATTTATTTATTTATTTATGTTTGTATTTATGTGTGCGTGCATGCATGCATGCGTGTGTGTGTGTGGACAAGGACAACTTGTAAATGTTGGTTCTCTCCTTCCACCATGTGGGTGGTGCAGGTATCACAGGAGTTAGGCAGCAAACTCTCTTACCCACTGAGCCAATCTTTTCAACTCATAACATGATTTTTATATTTACGTTCATGTTTTCCCACATACAATTTTGATAACATTAGATGGGACTTTTATTCCCCCTCTAGGGTCTCCACGACACCACAGAAGACATTCTTTTATTTTTTTCCTTTTATTTATTTATTTATTGGCCTGGATGTTGAATTTTTTATATCCCTTAGTCTCAGTATGCATGGATTGATGACCAAATAAATTAAGGAAAAGCATACTGTTTTGTTCTTGAAAAACCTGTATTTATAGCCATGATTTATCTGAAAATTTACATAAAATGCTAGTTAGTACTGCTGAAATTATTAATTCTTCAGAGAGTGAGATGATCAACTGTCTCCATAGCTCCAGGCAATTTTTCTACATTGATTTGCAGGAATTACGCAGTCCACAACTTGTTTCTTGAATTAAAATGCATCATTGATGCTAATTTTAAGGAAGTTTCTATATTGTACTCCCATTTAACCAAACATCACATTTCCTCATTAAAATATCAGCATCCGTAATGAAGTACTTTGCTTTATAATTTAAAATGCCCCACTATGTTGGATGCACATTTGAACATTTAAATGTAATTCTGCTAATGTACTGATTAATTTATGTTATTCTCTTCCACTCACGTGGGAGATTTTAATTGCAATTAGTTAGTTGCTGTCGGGTCTCAGCATGCTGTGGGCTGGGGGGAAGTCTTGATCAGCGTGGAACAATTACCAGGACTTTTGAGCAGGGACAGCATTAGGGAGAGCAAGCGGACCCATTAAAGTTGTGAATCTTAATTTTCCTGGTAATAGCTATGCTTGGGGGGCCAGCATTGGAGCTGAGGAAAAAGCCAAATAAATGGGAATTATCTAAGCACCATAATACAATTAAGCTGTCACAACAACTTTGGGGACTGATCTTTTGTACTCTTTCCACGTCTGTCCTGTCTGCTTGGGGGCTGGTGTGGAGGGGACGTTGCTTTCCCCGGAGTCCCAGGCTTTTGATGTATGTGATGTACAGCTGTAACAAGGCATGGGGTACAACATCCGTCTTTCACTCAATGTTGTTGAGCTACAAATTCATGTAATTAATTTTAAAGAGCCATTACTTTGATCTTCATAAATATGCCCAAGATTCAAATGGAAAACCTCACGGGGAATTTTCTCAGGAGGATGATGATAGGGCCAAAATGCTATTTCATTAGGGTCTCCTCACTCGTCCATAAATGAGGCTCCCACCGCCCTGAACTCCATCTTTTATTTCAGCTTCTGCTGTTACCAGCTGCACTGCTGTATTATGCAGAAAAGCTGCCCGCTTCTCCTGCGAACAAACTGCCGCCGCTTCAATGAGATGCTTGCAATGTTATGCTAAGCCTTGCGATGTGTGGCTATCATCTGCTCCGAAGCACTTTCAGTTGGCGCAATTGTTATATCACCCCAGCTCTGGAGAGAACAGTGTTCTGAGACTAAATGAAAACATGATCCTCAAAGCATTCGTTATGATGGAGGCAGAGGAGAGTCTCTGGACTTCCTGACCTGAGACCAGACTCAGTTCCCGCACTTCCTAGACCCATGGTGTCAGCTATTGCAAAGCCATGGTTACAAATGATTCCTACTTTAAGATTATTTATTCGTCACTTTTTTTTTTTTTTTGCTGTGACCAAAATATGTGACCAGAGTGACTGAAGGGAAGAAGGATTTGCTTTAACTTGCGTTACAGTTTAAGAAGAGACGGTCCTTCGTGGTGGGGCAGTTATGCTGCAGGAGTATGAGGCAGTTGTCATGTTACGACCACGGTCAGAAAGCAAGGAGTGTAGTGATAGTTCATTTGGATTTTAATAAATAAAGCTTGCCTGAAGTTCAGAGAGTAAAACAACCACACTGGTCAGCCTTACAGACCAGGCAACGGTGACAAACACCTTTAATCCTACTATCTACACTAGTTTGCCATAGAAATCGGGTGATAGTGGTGCACGCCTTTAATCCCAGCACTAGAGAGGAATATAAGATGGGAGGAGACTCTCTCTCACAGTCTCATTTTGAGGATTCCTGGAGGCAGATCGTCATTTCGGACTGAGATTGAGGTAAGAGCCCATGTCTGGTTGTTTTGTTTTCCTGACCTTCAGTTTGAACCCCAATTTCTGTCTCTAGGTTTTTAATTAATCATTCTACAATAGATTGAACAGGAAGTCGGGCTAGGCTATCAAACAGTAAGGCCCTTCCTTCAGTGAGACTCCACTCCTAAAGGCTCTACAACCTTCCAAAAATGGTGTCACTATGCAGGGACTAAGTGTTCAGACACATGAGTCTGTGGGAGACATTTGATGCTCAAACCACACCAGGTTGTCTTGAGAATTGTAGTGTAGGCTCCCATAAAAGCTTGCAAGTACAGCATGCAATGTGAATGTAAGACTTGGTATGTTGATGGTGTCTTACCTGTATCTTCTATTGTTAAAGTGGTTAAAAATTCACACATCATGGTTATCAAGAAGTAGAATCCCAAGCTTCTAGTCTTTTAGTAGTTTTTTCTTCTTTTTTCTCAGAATTCTAGTAGGCAGTAGGATTTGACACCAAGAGTGTTCACTGTGGCAAAATACTTGAGTCTGAAGAAGAGATTACAAAAGCTAAAGCTGCCCATGCCCTTAAAATGCACCATCATTGCAACAACATGCACATTTCAAAGTTCAACAAGTTTACGTCTACTTCTTGCTGCCCATTCAGGGACTTTGACTGTGGTTACCATAGAGTTCAGTCTAAGGAAGGCCTTTCTGCTTTCTGTCTTCATAATTATGGAATATTAACATGCTGTAAGTCTTTCTGTTTCAACCATTTCTCGGTATGCAGCTTACTGGTGTCAATATATGTGACCCTATTACTGAGGAGATATATACAAATATCTTCTCAACCCAGATAGTGAAATGACAACAGACCAAGATGCCACCAAAGTCCAACTCTGTGAATCAATGAGTTTGCTGAGGTTACTTAAGGGTGAAGGGTTTCTGAAAGGAGCGGAAATGACTCAAAG